>NC_137470.1:128292747-128617747 GCF_964235325.1 Thermobia domestica | reverse complement strand
TTGAATGCATGGCAAATAAAGATGGAGTTTTCTCCATGAATAAACAGAAAAAAATACCTAACCATTACTATCATCATCACATGAGAGAGTGAAACAATGATGAATACTTTTAAGAGTATCTGTCAATATAACCTCATAATTTTCACTAATGGAAAATTGTGTAGGCAATGAAAAATCTGTAATAGCATTAAATAGTTCTCAGTATATAGATAATATGAGAGAAAAGTATGCCACTAATCAGGTGATAGACGAATACGATCATAGTAATTATGTAAAGTGATAATCACAAAAAATTCTCCCCCATCATCATCGTATGCTAGACCGACACATGTTTCGATTTCATTAAAATAATAATAATGATTTAAAATTTGATTATTATTTTTTTCTCTACCTAATTAAAAACTACGGTTTCCGCTGATATTGCATTTACTCTACACATTTTCTTTTATTTCCGTATGAAAGTGTGTCAAAGTTATCTTTTACTTTTCTTTTATTTAAAGTAACCTGGTAGATTTTATGTGCATGTCTTAGTAATTAGTTTATGATCTTTAGTACGTACAATTTGGCGGGCGAGAGGAACGCTAATAGATGGTAAATTATTTCAAACCATATCTTCCATTTACTTAAAGTTAACACATTTTAACGTTTTATTAGTCAGTGTGACTCCCTCAATTTAACATATTGTCTTTGCTTTATTGTTAATAGTGTTTACAACAGTGTAGCCATATCATATGGTTTCACCTACACAAAATTCTTCAATGTACTCATCTGGCCCATATTCTGCTAACTCATTTTTACAATCTCCCAGATACACTCCTAGTTTTGACTCAGGTTCACCTGGAGATTGGGTGTAAAGAATATATCGGTGTCATAATACAACACACGTTCACCGAGTAAATCCAATAACATTATAACTCAAGGCGCGCGTGTGTCGTGGTTATTGCGGCAGTTACTACCTTGATATATGTATTTTGCTGGAGCAACAATGCTATTATCAACACTCCAGTTAAGCAGGCGGATTTTATGGCCAATTGGAATACACGATTTAACTTTAATATTTGGATTTATTAATTTACCGAAATACTCCTTGGGAATTTTAATGATAGTGATTTGCTCGATGTCTTTAAGCTGTACAAACTCACTCCAAAGGCATTTTGTACCCAGCTTTGAAATACGTTTCTTAGGCTTATTACGCATCATCTTTCTTCTGTCTAAGTGGATGCCCTCTTTTCCATAATATTCGCGTATGAACTGATCTTTTTGTTGTTCGGTGTCACATCCTGCGGGTCAATAGTTACATTCATTTTTGTTGTTCATAAACAGCTTAATGCAGTCCGTGAAAATACCGCTCTCTCTCTTTTCAGCACCATACATTTCAACTTCATACCTCCATACCTTGTGTTTTATATCACTCTGTACCCTTTCTCAGCAGCCATCTGAAGCTCATCTACAATCCATACACCGTTCAAAGCTCCCTCCTCGTCCGAATGTGTGCAATCTTCTTTATTTAAAGTGTCCGCACATGTTAGGCTTAGCGGGAATAATAACTTTCCACCACTCTGTTAGTGTAACATGCGTTGATACAGAGTTTCTGGCGTTAATACCATACATTTTATTATCCTCTAGAATTCTGAAATATCGGGGTAATCGCCATCACCGACTTAAATTTTCGGATGACCCACAGGATATTTTTTCACCTTACAACAGCAAGGATTTAGGGACATTATGTCGGTATACATGATGCGCTCTCCCTTTCTCACTTTTCTAAAGTTTCATTGCGTTGACCCTTCCAATAAACAGAGCATCCGCGGATAAATAGGACTTTCTTAGTCATGTTTTTTTTACAAATTTGTTTACCATCGAAAGACCTTTAAAAAACTTTTACCACTGGCACTCCCATATTTCATGCACTATACACCCCAGTTCTTTTAATTTATTAATTTTATTTACAGTATTCTCATAGCGCACATTAAATGTAGTGTGAGACGTTATATATGTTATTATTTCGGCCTGTGGGGGTAACAGAGACGACAACCATGAAATAGGCACCCTTGGTACTCTCAAAAACGTTCTGCACCGCTATAGCTGGCATCAGTATCCAGTTTTTATCCACCACGCACCACAACCTTTCCTCCCTTACCAGAATGCTGGATTTGTCTTTTTGATCGGACCACTTTGTACATGAGGCACTCAGTGGCACCCAGAGATTGGTTATCTCACCATCAGTACCTACTATGTGGGATAATATCAGTGGTGTCTGATTGTAAGAACTTTTCCTATACATTAAATTACACGCGCTGGCAATGCTTACACTTTCTAGAAACAGGTTGAGGCCCGATATAAGCTTAAATTCACTCATAAATTTTACACAAGCATTGCGCAGCACGTTCACGTCATTTACACAGGATTTAATTATTTTTCTTTTAAATTAAACCCCGTATCCCTATGTCTATCCTTTTCCTCATTATACACTTTTCAAACCTCTCCTTCTGTTTCTTTTCTAAGTTGCCCACATCATAATACCCTAGGGCAGGTAACGCACCATGATACTCTTGATTGACTTTTGTGTTAAATAAATAAGGAAAATGCACCTTCGAAACAGGCAAATCGAGCGCATCGCTTAATTTTGCCAAAGTCATTTTTAGAAAATTTAGGCTATAAATTAATTTTAAATTTCAATATTCCATGCTAAAATATTATACCCACGGCTAATTATTCGAGGAGTCCTCAAGTATCATGGTGCGTAAAACAAAATGTGGATTATAGTCCTTCATGTTATGGGCTATGGCGACTATTATGTTCATATCAGAACGCTTTTGTGGCAGATATTCTAGAAATTCTACAATATATATTTCTCCACAAAATACATGTTCCCTAATACGGCATACATCACGCCGTTCAGAAGTATTATTTTTACAGTTGTAGCATATCTATTGGTTTACTAACAGATTGGGCTCGTGCTGTAAATATCTCTCAATATTTCCTTATCTTGTCGGCACTCAATGTCATAAAGCACTAAAGAGCCTTTTCGTGGAGTACGTATTGTATTCGGTTGAATATAACATAAATGTCTTGGTGGCATCATATTATTACAACCCTTGCAGAATACTTCCCCACAGACACGCTAATTCCACCCTTGTTTAAGACGCATGCTTCAAGACATTGACCGCATACTTTCAAAATATCCCATAATGAAGACTTATGATTATCATAGCATTGAGATCCGTAAAAGCATCTATTACATTCCTTACAATATATTACACTTTCTGTAACGATGCATGGTCGATTATTCCGGCATTTATTACACAAGGCTTTATACTTCCCTACATGCCTGTCTTTAATGTGAAAATTTTATTACATTCTTCGCAATTGTACGTGCATGAAAATGCCGGTGTTATGCAAGCGATCACGTTGTAATGGCTGTTAATATACAGTAAATTACTGTGCTTACCATGACCGTGCAACTCAAAAAATATTTTCCCCAGACAACTTGTCATACAGAGTTATTTTATACGCAGCTAAATAAGTTTGATTTTTTTAAATATTGGTATTCCACCACAGTTCTCTAAACTAACACCAGCCTTTTCACACAATTCAGATATCTTATTAAACATAAGTTTGAGCTTTGATGCAGATATTTATATCTCTCTTCTATGTTATCTTTGTTTTCAAGAAGACCTATAGCCACGACCAATGCTTGGCAAAAACAACAATAATCGGGATTTTTAATTACAACAATACCTCTGTTATGTTTTATATACTCATTTATATTAGTGAAACTCTGTTTCTTGCGTCCCGCACCAATAAGCAGTTCAACGTGCTGAAAATAGACAACGAAACGGCCTTGGTATAGGAAGAATGTATTCGATTGTATTGCCTTTTCTAAAGCAGTCCATACATTCTCAGTGTTCAAATTACTAGCAGTTCCAAAAGACAAAATGGTTTATCTGGGTGCCTTTGGTTAATAAATGTAAGGCTCACTCGATGGTGAGGGAGTACACCTCTCATTACATACGATAAGAAACCACGTATCCCATTTTCTAGTCAGGCAAGTGGGTTTTCTCCCTCGGGGGGAGTTAATTCAACCGTCATATAATTACCGTTATCCTTAGGTTGTTTATAATAATGACGTGATTCAGATAATACATTAAATCTTTCCATCTTCTAAAAAGTATTATCGTTAATGTTTTATCCTTTACAATAATTAGGTCTCTTCCCACTATAGAACACCAAGAAGTATTTCTATACTAGTGTATAATCATTAATGTTCTTTGTTGTACTATAATTGGGTCTGTTCCCTCTACAGAACAGCTAGACGTGTTTTTGTAGTAACATATTATCGTTAATGTTTGTTGTTTTACTATAATTTGGGTCTGTTCACACTATAGAAAACCAAGACGTGTTTTTGTAATAACGTATTATCGTTAATGTTTGTTGTTTTACTATAATTGGCTCTGGTCCCACTACAGAACACCAAGAAGGGTTTTCATAATAGTGTATTATCGTTAATTTTTGTTGTTTTACTATAATTGTGGTCTGTTCTTACTATACAACATCAAGAAGTGTTTGCAATGGCGTATTATCGTTATTGTTTGTTGTTTTGCTATAATTGGCTATGTTTTCACTATAGAATACCAGGAAGTGTTTTTGTAATAACTTATTATTCTTAACGCTCACTGTTTTCACGCTAAATTGAAAACCATACTACTGAATCGAAACATAAATCGGAATCTGAATTGAAGCGGATCTGAATTCGGAACTGGAACAGGAAGAGAAACTGTTGTGCGTGCGCGTCACCGATTTTTTACCTATTTTTTCTGTAAATGTTTTTTTTTTAACTATATTATAATAAAACGTCTTTTTCGTAATAACTTATAATAATTATTGCAAATTTTTGCAAAACTCCTCGTGGAGAAACGCTACATCTCATTGTTGGGAGATGATTGCTTGGGGGCAGAGCCCCCGCCATGGAGCACTTCATCTCCGAATTACGAGATAGTGTTTTATGTTAAGCAATCTATGGAGAAGTAACCTTTATAACCCGGCCTAAGTTAGAAATTGGTATTGCCCGAACAGGGATTGAACCAACGTTATCGGACAAACTTCTGATCTTTAGATTGCTGACTTCATGAACTGGGCTACAGTTGGAAAGACGGAAAATCTCAAAATAGAAAGATATTCAATAAGTAGAGCAATGACATCTATTAGCAAATTTATCAACCATATTTGCCTGTATTTTACTGCCATCTGTTGATCTGATTTTTTATTACGTTCAATCAGAAAACGCTTGTTACATTTATTCCCTATTCAACAGCAAAACTGGCGATTTTATATAGAAAATTAAGAAGTTAAATTTTAATAATACAGGACATAAAAATTGCGGGGGTGCGTCAAACTGATAAAATCGTAAACGTCAACAGTTAGAAACATGTGGTTTTATGAGAGCCGATGATCGTGGGCACCTTTTATACTCTCTCGATGATCTGATTTGGTCCGGAACATGCGCTGTATTTCAAGATGAAACAAGATATTGTACAAATAAATCATACACTCTTGAAGTGTTTCTTTGGCCTATGACCACAGGAATAATCATGAATATTTTGATATTGTCAAATTTCACACTGCCGTAAAAGCAAAACACCATACATTGTCCTAGGACCTGGGGTGGCCCATTGTTACCAACATTTCAAATAATCATAAATATCTCGAGAACGATAAGAGCTTGAGACAAATGAATTTCAAATTTGACACTATTCTGACATGCCACAGACCATTCGTTGTCCTAAGACCAGGGTGGACCATTGTTGCCAAATTTTCAAATAACACTGCTCAACACTGAAAATGCTTCGGAGACAAAAGTAACCTATTATTACTAACTTTAGGGTGCTGATAATGAGTTGAGTTTATTTTGAGTTTAACGTCCGGTTCAGCAGTGAGGCTATATGAGACGTGGACCTACTGATTAACGTGGAATCCAAACCACGTAAGCTCCCGCCGGGAATTGAACCCGGGTCTTCCGTGCCACAGGCGCGTACGCTAACCGCTTAGCCACGGATGAATAAGATAATGAATAAGAAATTAGTTTTTGCAGATTGGTTACGGTTTCAAATAAATACCTTATCCCCAGATATACTCCGGCACGCAAATTAAGGGTTAGTGGAAATATAAGTTGTCTGCTTCAATAAAGTTTCATTATTTGACGGTTAGCTTTATTGCTGTCCTTATCGCTTCCTCTTCATCGTTGACAAAAAAGCACCATCTACATCATGGTTTAGTTTGTATTAAAGAGTTAGACAGAGAAAACGTGTTGTGTAACTTTGTTTTATAGGTGAAATTTGCCAACCAGAAAGCGGGCGTGGTGACATATTGAGTGTATCGTTTTATTATTATTTCTTTTTATCGTTCTATGACTGTACTGAGCAGAAACATGTCGCGTAAATGTTTTAACAGTACAGAGCAAATTGTTGTTTTCAACGAAGTGACATTTTCTAACTATAAAGAACATAAACGGGACATTCCATGTGAAATTAACCAATGAAATGACAAAATCTTTCTGACCATCTTAGATTTTTGTAAAGTTTGGTGCACAGCTTTATTACAGTGCGAGATGAAAAATCTCAAATATTACCTCTCTCGTCCTGAAACTGTCCCCATACAGGATGTTCAAAAATGTTTAAAATGGGCATTTTTCAGTTATAGTGATTATTGAAAATTGTCATAAAATGTTTATTATCTGTACTAGAGATATGAAACAAACACCATTGGAAAGCTTAAAGATTGCTCTAGAAGCTGCACTATATTAGAAAAACCTGCAAAATAAAAATTAACACTTCAAAAATTCAAACTCACATTTGAATTTTGAATTTCGCATAGAAATGTCTCTGTGAATTTATTCAAAATTGTCCAGATTGTCCATATGTGTACTAAAACATTTTGGGCACTCAATGGGGACCGATTCGGAATTCAACATAAACCAAACATTGAACGATATTGACCATGTGAATATCTGGGTTGAGATCAATAACCATTTGCCTGTAGCTATTTTCCTGCAGCATTCAAGGAATTTTATTCAATTTTATTTGTTTCTTGATGTGTGAATTGAATTTACCGAATTATCCACCTTTCGACTTATTTAGAGAGCTATTACGTTTCCGAACAGCACTCAATACAAGTCATTATTCTTGTTAGTCAGTATGGATGTTTCTAAATTTATATTGGCTATATTGATACAAGTTATTTTCCTTCCTTTATTTCAGGATTACTGTTACAGAAGTTATGAAAGGAGGGATATATTTCCCTATCTTTTACAATATGTGTGTCAAATGTGTTACGAAGCACAGTGACACTCTTCACAAAAACTTCACACACTTGCAGCACAAACAATTAGTCAGTAAATTATTTTTCCTATTTTAATTATGTACTTCCACATGTCTGTGACAGCAATCCTGAAACAAAGGGATGAAAAAAACTTGTATCAATGTAGTCAATATAAATTTAGAAACATCCATACTGACTAACAAGATTAATGACCTGTATTGAGTACTGTCCGAACACGTAATACCTCTCTAAATAACTCGAAAAAGTGAATAATTGGATAAATTCAAATGAATACATCAAGAAACAAATGAAATTGAATATAAAATCCTTTGATGCTGCAGGTAAATGGCTAAAGGCAAATGGTTATCGATATGAACCAGATATTCACATGGTCAATAGAGTGCGATATTTGGTTTATGTTGAATTTTGAATCAGTGTCCAGGATGCAACTTTATGGTGTTTTAGTACACATATAAGACTGCAATCTGGACAATTTTGAACAAATTCGCAGATACATTTCTATGCGATAGTCAATATTCAAATTTTATTTTTAATTTTTGAAGTGTTATTTTTATTTTACAGGTTTCGAAATATGGTACAACTTGTAGAGCAATCTTTAAGCTTTCCAATGATGTTTGTCTCACATCTCTATTGCACATATTAACTATTTTATGACAATTTTTAATAATCACTGTAACTGGAAAATGCCCTTTTTAAACATTTTTGAACATCCTGTATGGGGACACTTTTAGGAGGAGAGAAGTAATATTTGGAATTTCTCATCTCCCACTATAATAAAGTTGTGCACCAATTTTTACAAAAATCTGAGATGGTCAAGTGTGATGACTTGGTGATTTGACATGGAATGTCCCTTACCACACATTATGTTCGTAGTGGCATTCCCGAACGTGGTCATGGCGAGATAAAATGTGGTGTTATCTTTTATTGTTATTTATATGTCACTGTATTGATCAGAAAACATGTCGCATAAATGTGTTAAAAATGCGCATAATTTTTGTTACGTTTGCGGCGAAGTAATATTTGCGAATGAGAAACGAAATTTCATGTCTATCATAAAGAAAGCCTGCCACTTGTACTTTAGCTGTAAAGTGAGAGATACGGACAAGACGTGGGCACCACACATAAGTTGTAATACTTGTTCTACAAACTTGTGGAACTGGCTACATTTGAAAAGGCCGTGCATGCCGTTTGCAGTTTCAATGATATGGAGAAAGCCAACAAATCATACTTCAAACTGTTATTTTTGCATGTTTCTAAAATTAAAGTTCTATCCAGAAAGAAAAAAAAGACTATTATTTATCCCAATGTCCCTTCAGCTAGTCGTACTATGCCACATTCTGAAGAACTAAAGGTTGCACAACCTCCCGTATCTTACTCCAGTGTTTCATCCGAAGAAGAGTAAAAGGCGGACAAAATCGACCCAGATATATCGAATCCTGTTGCAGATTCTTCATCATTCACCAATCCTAACTTCACATCCAACATATCATCATCTATTCGTCATATGATCACTCAACAGGAATTAATGGCCTTGTAAGAGTCCTGAGATTGTCCCTCACAAGTGGCGCAGAACCACTGACATCTAGACTCAACCAGTGCATTTATGAAGATTTTACAATGTCTATGTATCGGGCACGTCAGAAGCCCCTGGAAGAGTATTTTTAGTGGAAACTGACATAATATGTTGTAAAAATATAATTGGTCTTATGAGTAAACTTAACATAGAACATAATTCCAATGAATGACAGTTGTTCATAGACGCATCAAAACTAAGTCTGAAAGCCGTGTTAGTGAACAATGGACATGTGTTGCCGTCAATTCCAATCGGTTAAGCTGTGCACTGGCAGGAGGCTTATGCTAACATGGAAAAGCACTGAAAACCATAAATTATAACAAATATAACTGAAGTATTTGTACGACTTCAAAGTTCTAGCCATACTTCTTGGCCTGCAGCTCGGCCGCAAGAAATATTGCTGCTTTCTATGCGAATAAAATAACTGTGATAAGGCTTCCATTATGTTAAAATAGACTGACACTCCGTAGATCTTTACAGCCAGGAGCAAGGAATGTTCAATATATTCATTTGATGCATACCAGTAAAATTTTACATCCTCCTTTACATATTAAATTAGGTTTAATCAATAACTTCGTTAAAAGTATGTACCAAGAAGACGATGTCATCAAATATGGTCTTCGTAAATTTCCACAAATTATTGAAACTATAACAAGGGAGAGAATACCTATTGGCCCTCAAATTCGACAACTTCTCAATGATCCTGAATGTGATGCAGTGATAGAAGATAAAAAGAAGATTGCATGGGATTCTTTTCGAAACATGGTGAATTCTTTTGGGAAACGAGCTGTCTTAGAACTATAAGGAACTAGTAGAGCACTTAATAACTTCCTACCAAGTAATACAGGTTTAATATATCAATAAAAGTGTACATGTTACATTCCCATACAGATTTCTTCCCAAAAAATTGCGGAGCAGTCAGGGATAAACATGGGTACCATCTCCACCAAGTTATATTTAGGACAGAGAAACGATATCAGGGTCACTGCAGCAAGTCTATGCTCGCTAACTATTGTTGAACAATCAGTAAAGATGCTCCAGAACCACAATAGAAGCGACAGACAAAGAGGTGTCATTTGGAATATCCATGTAAGTTATGGTTTTTCACATCCATTTTATATAGTTTTAATTTCTTATTTAAACTTTTACATTCTTTGCAACATACCCTGTGCCACCCACAAGTATTATAATCATACCCTAAAACCTATATGCTTGCTTCAAATGATTTTGGCTCATGTATTGAGGGTCAAACGTTAAAACAAAATGCGTTTTCCGCTCTTTACGTATAAACGTCACTTTATGTATTTTTATTTGTGGTACCATTTGTGGTACCATTTTATTTGTGGTACTATTCTTGTGGTACCATTTGAAAGCCCGTTTTATTCTGAAGAGAATGAAATGTAAGCATGATACTGAGATGAACAGTAGTGTTTTATATCTCTCTTTTCCTCTCTTTTTATTTTATATCTCTCTTTTCCCTATATGAAATTTGGTATTGCCAAGCAGGATTGAAAAACATTGTTTTCCTCGTAACTTTTGTAGGTATTATAATTAAACTTGGCACACGCATTAGGTATGAACCACAGTAGTTTTTAAGATATATTTTGGTACCTGTTGCAGGGATCGCAACAGGGGCAATATATTTGAAATAATGGATTTTGAATGGAAAATTCCCAATTTTACCTCCAATTTCCCTTCACTTGTACACCATGTACACATGCACATAGTACCATTTACAAGTTTTGTTTATTCTAAAGCGAATGACATATGAAGAAGTATACTCGAATGAACAATACTAAAGCAGTAGCTCTTCAAGTAAAAGTCATTATAGAAAATGGAAGAATCTGAGAATGATAACACTACTAACACATATTTCTGTCGATTACACTTAAACTTTAACCAACTCAGCACTTTTATTATCATTTTCGTATTCAGCATCCTCATTTGCATAAGAAAATGTAGTTTTCATTTCCGAAGCATGAAAAAAGCTAAAATTTGTCGTCCTGTGTAATCGTTAACATCTCGAGAATAGTAAGAGCTAGAGACACAAAGATTTCAAATTTGACATTGTGGTGACAAGTAGAATACTATCCAATGTCCTAGGACCAGGGGTGTTCTATTGTTGCCAAAATTTTTAAATAATCGTAAATATCTCGACAACGGTAAAAGCTAGAGAAACACTGATTCCAAATTTGGCATTGTCGTGACAAACTGTATATTCTGCGAGAGATTCATTGTTCTAGGCTCGAGGGTGGATCAAGTTGACAAGATTTTAAGAAACCTAGACGTCGCTACGGGGTCACCTTAACCCATAAACTGCACTTCCGGTCATGATTTTTTGAGATTTTAAATTTAACATCACCAAATTAATATCGATGTTATATACGCCGAGCAAGAATCTGAGGTCCCAGTTCTGTCACTCGTTGCCAAATAGGACTTTGACCCCTAAATTTTGGCAATTTCAAAAATATTTCTTTTTATGTAGCTCGGTGTGCGCATCACGAACCTGAAACTGCGAAGTCGCTGCGGGGCCATCTTGATCAATAAACTGTATGTCCGGTCACGTTTTTTTGAGATTTCAAATTTGACACCACCAAATTAATATCGAAGACACATACGCCGAGCAAGAATCTGAGGGTCCCATACCTGTCACTCGTTGCCAAATAGGACTCTGTCCTTTAAATTTTGACTGTCATGAAAGAGAACAAATACATCCTTGCTTTGTTACATATGCGCTATACTCAAACTCTGCTAAATAGTGTTAAATAGTGATTTTAAAAGAGAACGCGGTCTAGGGGCTGGAAAATATGGTCCATAAGAAAATATACCGTAGCCTTATAAAATATCTGCATGTAAGTGTTAAAATGTTGTAATTACATAGCTGTTCAAAAGTTGATCATTCTATTTTATTAGCTATTCTATGTTACATAGGGTCAGTGCTAAAGCCTGTGACAAACAACTTGACATTTGAGCTAAACAAATGAAACGCAAGCTCTGACGCGTCATTGCCAAGTGGTAAAGGGGTGTGGCTATGACTAAGCAGAGGAAATACAACGTGATCAGGTGGCAGGGGATAGACGTGGATATGTACAAAATAAAAGTGGTACTACCGGGGGCCTCTCATTTGCTAGTAGCATTTAAAAGGAAGTTGGAGCGCCGCCTATAAATGCCAAGATGTTTGTCACGCCGTTTAGTAAGTAGTCTGCTGATGGGTAGTCGGAACTGGAACAGGGTAGACCTTGTATATTATTTGGAGAATGAAAAAGTGGGCATAAAACAAGTCGCCAATGTCATATTCGTTCATAGTTTTGTTCTTGTGTGTAATGTTTCTACGCATGCGAGTTATTTCTACTAAATTGGAACTGCGCATACGCAACCGAAGCTGTTATTTTCTTAAACTCCGCTCTACTATGTTGTCATAGTCTTTTTCTGCGCACCACTATGATAGATGTTGTATGTCTTAGGTCATAGTCTTGAAAAAACCTGATCGTAAAAGGCTACAGACTTTCTGCTGTTCATAATGTTGCGTAGACTGGTCCTGGAACAGGAATCACATTCGAAACCGGAACATGAGTCGGAACTGGAACAGTAACCGGAACAGGAATCGGAACTGGTACCGGAATCTAAACAGTTTGCGCATGCGCAATAGGTTAAAAAGTGCATCAAGTGTCACCACCCTACTGATAATAATTAAAATTATGGTTAATAAGATATAAACTAAAATTATGAGTATGATTAGTGAAATAAAATCTAAAATTATGATTATGGTTAGCGAGATATAACCTAAAATTGCGATTATGGTTTGCAAGATATAACCTAAAATTATGATAATGGTTGGTAAGATATTACCTAAAATTATGGTTATGGTTAACAAGATATAAACTAAAATTATGAGTATGGTTAGTGAAATAAAATCAAAAATTATTATTATGGTTAGCGGGATATAACCTAAAATTGTGATTATGGTTAGCAAGATATAACCTAAAATTATGATAATGGTTAGTAAGATATTACCTAAACTTACGATTATAGTTAAGATATAACCTAAAATTATGAGTATGGTTAGTGAAATAAAATCTAAAGTTATGATTATGGTTAGTGATATATATCCTAAAATTATGAATATGATTAGTAAGATATAACCTAAAATTATGACTACGATTTTAACATATAACCTAAAATTATGATTATAGTTAGTAAAGTATAACCTAAAATTATGGTTATAGTTAAAAAGATATAACCTTCAATTATGAGTATGGTTAATAAGATATAACCCAAAATTATGAATATGATTAGTGAGATATAACCTACAATTGTGATTTTAGTAAGATATAACGTAATACTATGATTATGGCTTGTAAGATATAACCTAAAATTATTAGTGTGGTTAGAAATTATGGTTTGTAAGATTGAAATATAAATTATGATCAGGGTTAGTAAGATATATCCTAAAATTGGCAATGATAACCCACAAAAATTTAAATTTTTGAGATACGGTAAATACAGTGTCCGGTAATAGATAGATACCCAATCAACTATTAACATTGTGTCGAAAAATACATCTAGTGGCAAAATGCGAAGGTAATCATCATGGTAACCCCCAACATGTTACTGTCAAGACAATGTTAAGCCACAAAGCAAGATAGTCGTCGATAAGACGTCTCTGTCGCAGGACGGTACGCCTTTTGGAGGTGCTATTTACTATGAACAGAAAGGCTTAAGTGCCTGCAGTGGAAGTAGCTATAACTCGCCGGATTCACAGTTGTCCCCTAATACAGAAACGGTAGGTTTAAAAGTTGAATGACAGAATACTAATGTAAAAGGTATGTAGTCATTGTCTGGAAGCTCTCAATGATATTCCATCGGATACATTCACGTACAATAAAATCAAGATGTTATGTACAATATTCCGTATGGAACAGAGAATATTATAGTGTAATAAGAATTACGAAATGTTCCAAAGACGAAGTTGATAGTCCAGAAACACGTGTTTGTAGTGTGGGTTACCCCTACATTGCACGGAAATTGCTTTTATTGTGGGTTACCATTGTCTTGACAGCATGGTATCCCACATTTGCTCATGGTATTCCACACAGTCTTGTAAAATTTCCCTTGCTTTTATTTCAGCCAACAAAAATGACCGAGTTAAACAAAACAATCGTGGTACCCACCAGTTCCGACACAGCAAGTACTGCTCATCTGTTTCAACCTCAATATCCTAGTAAGAGAAAAAGGAAACACCAAGAACAATTGAAACGTAATGAGAGGAAACAAAGGAGAAATAGTGGGAAGTCCTACAGAACACAACAGGGAAAGAAGAGGAAGCAGATAGCATTGGGTCAACATATGGTTGTACTGGAAAATATTTTTCAAGAATATCGGATGACGAGCAGCAGAAACTGTTTGAAGAATTTTGGGCCTTATGCACATTTGACCGGCATAATGAAAGTGGGTAATACGAAAAGAACATACACAAAAGCAGAGAAGAGCAGAATAAGCCACACGTTCCAATATTTCGTTCAAACTAACGACGGGGTGGTATATGTATTTAAAAAAGCATTTATATCAATACACGGTTTACAGACAGGAGAAGAGTTGAAAATATTCAAAAGCATACGGTCATGAAAGGAAGTCCTAAGGTATGGAAAGATCAAAGGGGGCGTCATAGAACGAGTCCTAATAGACTGGAGGATAAAACCTTAAACTCTGTATGAAGGCACATTGAGAGCATTGCTACTTATGAATCACACTATTCTCTTCAACAAGGTGCAAAAAACGACAGTTCCTTGAGAGTGATCTCAATATCGTAAAACTTTATGAGTTTTATGTGAGAACAGACAATAATACTCACATCTAGTTCTATATATCGACGAGTATTTTGTAACGAATATAACTTTGGTTTTAAAGAACCCGTTGCAGATATATGCTGTTTATGCGATGAGGAGCGCATGTTCCTTGCGTTTTGTTCCGATGAAATAGAAAAAGAACATGAACAAACAGAACTGGATGTACATCTTGCCAAAGTCGATATTGCTCTATCTAAATTGGTACCACTTAAAACTGAATGTAGAGCAAATCCCGATAATCTTCACGTCGTAGCTGTTATAACAGGTCTTACCTACACCAAAGCTGTCAACTAGCGTTGCATTCTACAGACGAAAATTATGGACACATGATTTGGTAATTCATAATTGCTCCGATAATCAAGGATACATGTTTTGTATGACCAGCATTTACAGCAAGCACGACGACATTTCATCGAGTTTGTTGAGTTTCCTGAAAACATGTCAACGCCGAGGAAGATATTTGTACCTATTTACTGACAATTACATAGACCAAAACAAAAATGTAACAATGATTGTTCTCATGATGACTATTGTGGCCAATGGAATGTACTGTGTAAAGCGGTTAACATATCCTGCTTCCACCAGGTCACATACGAATACCGTGTGAGGCTGATCAAGGTCTTATAGAATAAGAACAAGCGAGACTTCAGTTTATTTTTGTAAATAAATTCTGGATAGAAGCCTCTAAGAAGAAACCATTCATGATAAAGCTGATGCAACAATACGATTTCCGCTCACAATCAGTGTTCTCGGTAGTCTGTTATAACAAAACGAATAGCGCCAGTAGATGGTACAAAGTTCAAATTGAGAGATGCTTATATTTTTCAAGTTAGAGACGCAGATCATTTTACATTTCGTTTCAGAAACAGCTATTCAGAACTGAAATCATGGGTACGAAGTGTCTTTTCGGAAGCGTGAAGCAAGACAACAATCTGCTTGGACCATTAAAGTGCAATACTCCCGCCCACATTTCAACCCAAAAGTATCAAGATGTTTTATCATTTCTTCCATATATTCAACCAATTCCTCAGAACTGATATAAGACAGTACCTTATGAAGACAAAGACGTTCCGAATTGAAAAAAGCTATAACCTAAGTCACCAGTCTTCCTATTGAACAAAAATGATCAGAATCCTGATTTTGTAGAGTTCATTGCAGCTTCACCGGTGTTTCTTTTCATACTGATCCAAATTAGAATAAAAAGATGTCCATTTTATAGAATCAGGTAATATTCACCAGTGTTTTTCATACATATCAAAACTAAAATACACAATATATTCTGAGTTTTTAGAGTTAGGTGCATAAGCAATAGTGTTCCTCTTCATTAAAACAATGATGAGAATCCTGATTTTCTAGAGTTAAGGGGATACTGACTAGTGTTCCTTTTCATTTATTGTTTAATAGATAATTTTATATAATTTCATTTTCGTTCGGAAGTAATACATACTTTGTTCCATTTCGTATTTAACCTTTTTATTTCTGCAAAGAAATGTCATACCTCACGTTTCCTGCAATATAATGGTAACCAACATTTGTAATATCTGTTGGCGCTTCCGAATATATGCTTATTGCTTTTCTCTAAAGTAACCCACATGCGTCATATTGCTAAACTAAGTTATCAACGCATCAAGAATACAGTTTCAAGTGATAAAGATTCAGTCACATTTACAAATTGTAGCAAATCTTGAAATTTTTATTCGTGTTTTCTCGAAAGTGCATAACTGAGGGTTACCATTATTTTTTCCCATGGGACTCAATTATGAGTATGGTTAGTAATATGTAACCTCAAATTATGATTATGGTTAATGAGTTAAACTAAAATTACGGGTATGGTTAATAATATATAGCCTAACATTGTAAGATATATCCTAAAATTATGACTACGGTTAATAAGATATAACCAAAAATTATGTTTATGGTTAGTAGGACCCCAGACAAAACGTAAGTGTACAACACATGTGCACTATCCATTCATAAGCCGTACATGTGCACATGTGCATTCGTGTGGATGATGAACACATACATTACCCGTGCATGAGCCTGATACGTGAACTTGCGTGGATGAAGCACACATACATAACCCATGTATGTGCACATGTGCATTTGCATGGGCTATGCACACGTACATAACCAGTGACTAAGTCGTGCGTGTGCGCATGGATAAATCACACATTTATATAACCAGTGCTTAAGCCGTTATGTACACATGTGCTTTTGCATGGATGCAGCGCACGTACGTAACCCGTGCTTAAGCCGTTATGTGCACCTGTGCATTTGCATGGATAAAGCACACATTTATATAACCTGTGCTGTAGCCGTTATGTATACATGTGCACTTGCGTGGATGCAGTGTATGTACTTGACCCATGCTTGAGTCGTGCATGTGCACATGTGCATATGCGTGGATGAAACATTGAAATTACTGGTGCTTAAGCCGTTGTGTGCACATGTGCATTTTCACGGCTACTGCACGTGTGTATAAGACGTCCATAATACCGTGCAAGTGTAAACTTTTACTTTCATTCTTTTACTCTCATTCTCGTCAACAATATAAAGTAATCTTCATTTTTGGTAGGTGTCGTTTTTCCTCCAGGCGGTGCTATAGAGACTTTTCGATGAATGACAGCTGAATGATTATAAAAACTCCATAACGTCCGCTGAGCTAGGATACGAGATCAACAGGTGGCAGCACTGTAGTGATGTAACTACTGTCAGACAGTTCATAGGTTTACAAAATTATTTTCGTGACCGATTACAGCAGAATATGTTGCGTTATTTGTTACTTTGCAAACATGTCAAAAATACTACCTAAAGCTTTGCTCGTTGCAAATAATAAATTCCAAAAGTAAAATTCTAACTGACAATTATTAGTTATAAGTGATATATTTTGAAGGTGATGTCTTGGGGTTATAATTTCAGCATCAATGATCAATTGTTCAGACTCCTCAACCTCATCACGATTCATTATAACACTGCTCGGCCCTCATGCCTCATTCTTTTAGACCTAGAGAAGGCTTTCGATAAAGTGTGGCATTTAGCGCTCATGTTCAAACTTCACCGTTTTAGGCTTCCACTCTCCTACCTCCGTTTCATATTCCATTTTCTTTCTAACCGCCTATCTTATATTACAATCAATAGTTCCTCATCACATCCGATCTTTATCCATTCTGGTGTACCTCAAGGCTCCGCTCTATCGCCTCTTCTATACCTTATGTTTGTAGCTGATATTCCAACCCTTCCTCCCAATATTCATACTTTTCAATATGCAGATGACACTGCCTTTCTTTGCAAGGCCAGAACTATTCAACAAATCAATTCTGCTCTCCGCCTAGCAATAGACTCTTTTCTCCGATGGTGTACAAAGTGGCGCCTCCATATTAACTCGACTAAGACACAAGCCATTGTCTTCATACCACCTTGAAAACGTCCTCGGGTTCAGAAAAATCCCAATCTACTCAATCTCGTGGATCACGACACACGAATATCACCTACTAAACAGGTTACCTATGTTGGTATCATCATCGATCATCACTTAACTTGGCGGCCACATCTTCAAGCAATCATTCGTAAAGCGTATGATCGGATAAATTTACTAAAACGTCTAGTTGGTACCACATGGGGATTGCAACCCACTACAATCCTTAATACGTATAAGGTATTCTTACGCCCAGTTCTAACATATGGTCATCCCGCTTGGATTGCTGCAATACCTTTTTTCTATCAGAAATTACAAGTACTTGAAAGGCACGCATTTCGTCTGGCTTATAGGATCAAGCTTCCCAGTCCGACGCAGGAGCTTTACGACTGCAGCACTTTTCCTACCATTCTCCGTCACCTTGAACAGTTACGAGTAAAGTTCATCACAAACCGGTTTCAGCAACGTCATCCATTACTTCTGGATACTATGGATGCCGACCGCCACTATGATTTAGGATATAAATTTTCTACTTGCCCTCTATCCCTACCCTTCTCTTTATATCTCAAAACCATTCCACCGGACCATCCAGATCATTTTGTCGCTTCAGCTTATTCTTCTGATCACCTTCCACTTCATATCTCACCTACATATGCTGCACCGTAACCTATTGTGCTAACAGGGTTCCACTTGTCCACATTACTGTCCAGAGCAGCCCCTGGACAAGAAGATAATCTGCATTCGTCCCACTAACATATCCTTATGTTGTCCTGTCATATGCACTCCATTGTCATTATTTTCTTTCCTGTCCTCATGATTATGAACAAAGTTCATAATGTCCAATAAAATTGAATAAAATGCAATAAAAACCATAACCTGAAATTATGATCTAAAAATAAAATAAATGATTTTTTCCGTTTCTCTTCAGTTCCCATAGACCATCTCCAATATTCTTCCTTCCCGAGTCTCTGCACTCCTCACTCCGGATAGAGGGCGTAACCCTCGCAAGAGAGCTAGCCTTTGGCTAGCAAAAAAATGGTGTTATAGATGGTGTTACTGCGAAAGACACCAAATATATAAATTATTTTTTTCGTTGCATCTCGAATATGCTTTTGCATCACCTCTGCACTATGAGGAAATCACCTGTGTCCTACATGTTAGTCATCTGAGTACTGCGTGTAAATCATCTCTTTCCTACATGTAAATCACCTGGGTACTGCATGTAAATCACCTCTGTCGTACATGTAAATTACCTATGTGCTACGTGTAAATCCCCTCTTCCCCACATGTAAATCATCTGGGTATTGCGTGTAAATCACCTGTGTGTTACGTGTAAATCATCTCTGTCCTACATGTAAATCACCTGTGTGCTACGTTTAAGTCACCTCTTTCGTACATGTAAATCATCTGGGAACTGCGTGTAAATCACCTATGTGCTACGTGTAAATCACCGCTGTCCTACATGTAAATCACCTTTGCACTAGATGTAAATTGAATACGTGCTACTTGTAAATCACCTGCGCGGTAGGTGTATATCACTTGTGCAGGACGTGTACGTGTGCACTGCACATGTCATGTGCACGTGAAGATGTGAATAGGACTTGTGACGTATATGTGCATCACATGTACAGGCATGCATTTATACAGATGATGCACATGTTGCATCCGTGCAATTGTACATGTACTATACGCATACTGTACGTGCATTGTGCTGTCTGGCACATAACCTAAAATTATGAGTAAGGTTAGTAAGATATAACCCAAAATTAAGGTTATGAGTACTAAGTTATAATCTAAAAATGTAAGCATGATTAGTATGATAGAAACTAAATTTATGAAGATGCTTGGTAAGTTATAACCTAGAATTATTGTTATGGTTAATAAGATATAACCAAAAATTATAATGGAGGTAATTGTTGGTGCAATGTGATTGGAGCAATGTGATCACCAGAAGCTTATTCCTGATACAATCTAATTGGTTCGTCACTTTCAAATATTCTTTTATTTTCCGTTCACTGTTGAAAATATTTAAAGATTAAGATTGGGGTTATGTATAATCTAAATGCATTATCTCTGGTGCAATTAGATTGGCTCATTAGTTGTAAGTAACTCTCAATGCAATTTGATTGGCTGATCACATTCAAATTTTTGCTTCGTAAATTGTTTAAAAGATTCAAAACTTTTGTTTCACATTTTTGATCACTCTTTCTCTTTAATCGTTATTTTTAAAATGTGTCATTTGAAATCTTTGGTTTGAAAAAGTTTGGATATCCTTTATTTTCTAATTTGAAGAATTTTGCTTTGCAAATTTCTGGTTTGAAAAGTTTGTTTGAAAATGTTTCGTTAAAAATATTACATCAAATTTTATTTTAAAAATAGTTTGAAAATATCAATCCTAGTATATTTGAATTTTGCTAAAGTGTTTCACATTTTCTGAACTCAAAATTTTGAACATTTAATTTCCGAATTTCTAGCTTGAAAATTTTGGTTTGCAATTTTTTAGTTTGAAAATTATGGTTTGAAAATGTTAGTTTGATTTTATACTTTAAACATTTTGGTTTGAAAAAAGTGTTTTAAAATTGTTTGGAGATTTTTAGTTTGAGAATTTAGAACTAAAATATTTTAGTTTAAAAAATTTTGATAGAAAATTTTTATTTCAAAAATTTCAGTTTGAAATCTTTTTAGTTTGAAAGATTTGGCTTGAAAATTTGTCGTTCATAACTTTCTGCACTCATTGAAAAAGAGACTCGAAAATAATCTGAACTCCTTAGATCTAATAGATCTGACAACATTGCTTTATCATGATACAATACTAAATGTCAGAAGAAGTTTATGCAACGTCAGCAGAATTGCATCACATCCGCTTATGACGTACTCATATATAAGTATCGTTCGAAATAACATTCATTATAACGTCATCGTGGCTGCTTGTCTACAATTTCTAAACAGAGATAGTTTGATGAAATAATTTACCATGATTGTCAATTTACAACAGAATGTTCCTTACATAATTTTATGTAGCCAAATGCTTCCTACAAAGTTTGGATTATGAATCCTAGTAATTCTTGAAAATGATAAGAATATTATTTTGCCTGCAAGATATTTACCCAGGGAGACCTCAAAACAAGAATTATTATGCTTCTTAAACACCGAATCTGTATATGTATTATACAGTACAAAGGATTCGTTGGAAGAGGTCATCAATTCAAGTTTATTACGCAACTGATCTCCATATTAGTGGATTTGTTTTTGGATGCTTTGAATCCTATAACGTTAATCCTAATTCTATTCCAATGACGTGTCAGGATGTCATCATCAACATATAAGCAATAACACTATGATTTGTGATGCAATCATTCGAGTAAGAGCATTCTGCTTAAAAAGATGTTTATTGCTAACGATAAACAATTTCTGTTTGCCAGATATTATCCAGTAAATATATTTAAATCAAAACATGTAATGATAGGTGTCAGCGTTTCAACGTTTGAACCTGTCAATTGATTGTACAAAGTAGAACAGTTTGGTGTGCAATTGGATTTTGAAAAATGGAAAATATTACGGACAATAGTCAATCAAATTAGGGATTATTTCCATGGTGAACTGAGTGTGAGAATTATGAAATTATTAGGCACAATCCAAGAAGTGGTGCTACCTACAATCCTTGGTTAGAAAATGACTTCCTTATGTAAAAGAAGGTACGTTACCTGTGCCTCGCAATATTATGTACCTGTTAAAAAGAATGGACCAAATTCATAAATGCATTCAAGTGTGTGAAATATTCGGTTGAAGTGTGCTGCAAAGAGTGTATTTCTGAAAAGTGCCATTTTGAGAAATGTGTTATGTATACTGTACAACATTTATATAGATTATGTGAAGCTTATCAACACCCTTCATGGATACATTCATGCATTGATAGGCAGTTTATTTGAGAAAATATAGACATTGATTATCCATCCATAGATAGTGCTTTAAACCTCAGTAGTATGGAAAAAGGCGGTTCTGCGCCAATCGTACTTGTAAAAAATGATTCTTTTTCGCAGGCAACACCTGAGAACACGGAGTCAATTTCTTAGTGCCGTGTGATCTACGATACCTCACATAATACAACCTCTTTTTAATATAGTAAAGAATAATGAGGATATGCTCCTTCTCTTTTACACTCTCTTTTATCAACCCCTATATAACATAGTAGCAATTATAAAAAGTTATGGTCTTTTCTCAGCCCCTATATAAGAGCAGAACTTATACACAATTTAGACAATGAACACATATTTCAACCCCTTACAGCAGAATTTCGCTACCCCATTTTTAACAACCAATATGTAACATAAAGTAGAACGTAAAAAAATATTATTACTTATTATTTTACGACACCTTTTTTTCCAACTCCTATTTTATAGAGGGACTGCATGAAACTCGGTAGAGTTTTTTGAACATGCTGATTACGAATATTATATTAGTTCATGTAGAATACGCCCTTTTATAAGAAAACAATCGATTTACATGAAACTTGGTATAGAGGGGCTTTCGAACATTGTGATTACGAGTATTATATTTATTCTTACCTAAGTCTTACAGTTTATGTGGGATACGCCTTCTATAAAAGATTTTTATGTCATTTTTCCAACTTCATAGGACATTTTAACGTCTAGGATTGTACTTGTTCTCTTTTACGACAAAGTTTTCAGATCCTATGACCTTTTGCAAACCTATGAAACATACTACCACGCAGTATTATGCAACCCGTATTAAACATAACAGAGGATCTATGTTTCAAGCTCTTTATAACATAACCAGAATTTCTACTGAGATATTATATAGTATATAAGTTTTCAATTTTTTCAATAGCTAACAGGAAATGTAATATATTATAACAAATTTAAGGAAGCATGATAAAATGTCAAGAGAAGATATTGTGAATGAGATACATAAATCTTCTAGAAGAAGTTATTCTAGGATTACTGTAATTATGGAAGGTCTTCATGATTTATGGCAAGCCGATTTAGTGGAAATGGAAATTCAGAAAATTGGAAAGGCTTAAGAAAAATTAATAGAGGCTACAATTATTTGCTAACAGTTATTGATGCATTTAGTGAGAAAGCATGGGCTATCCCTGTAAATCAAAAATACTGGTGAAAATGTTACCAGAGCCTTTGAGTCAATTTTAAAGCAAATTTATACGGGTCCTAAATACCTTGAGACGGATAGAGGGAAGGAATTTAATAATACTCACTTTATACAGTTAATGCAGTTAATAAAAAGTATAATATTAATCATTATTCTTCATATAATGAAATAAAAACGAGTATAGCTGAACGTTTTAACAAGACACTTCCCAACCTTATGTGGGAACGCTTTATTTTACAGGGTTATTAAAGATGTATCACCAAAATTGTTGAAACACTATAATAATACCAAACACAGTACCATTAAAACGAAACCTGCGGATATTACCAAAAAGCATGAGCAACTTTTGCTGTCAACTGTGTATTGTAAAAAATAATCTCCCTTTGGGGGAAACCAAATTTTAATGTTAATGATTATGACAGAATAAACCAGATGAAGAAGCAATTTCAAAGAGAATTCACTAGTAATTGGAGTACGGAAATTTTTCAAATTGCCAAAGTATTTCCAACGAATCCATCAACCTATCACTTCAAAGATAGTAATCAAGAACATGTAGATGGACTCTTTTATGAACAGAAATTGATGAGAACTAAGTACTCTCATATTTATCTTATTGAATTTTTTTTGCGTAAAACAAAGGATAAAGCATATGTAAAACGATTAGGATTATCGTCATAAAAATATAGTATGGCGTTATGGCAAGTTGCAGCCATTGTATGGGACTCTTTCCTTATGTTGTAAATTTAAAGAATTTCAGGAAAAACAAGGACCTCGTCTTGTAATTATAGACGATTTAATGCGTGAATGTAATAATAGAATTGTAGATATTTTTACTGAAGATAGTCATCATCGAAATTTAAGTGTTATTTTTATAACTCAAAATATGGTTCACTAAAAGAGAGAATGCGATATATATAATTAAATTGCCATTATATAGCATGTTTTAAAAATCCTAAAGATCAGGCTCAAATTAATTACCTGGCACTTCAATTGTATCCAGGTAACGCAAAAATTTGTTCAGAAAACCTATCAAAATGCAAATCGAAATCCTCACGGTTATTTGCCTTTTGATTTAAATATACTACTGATGAGCACCAAGTTCGAACAAATATTTTTTCCATCAGATTCTTTTTGTTATGTTTATCTAGCTGTAAAAATATTGCAATATTTCTTTTCTATTTTAATAACTAGTTATAATATAATAGCCGTAAAAATGATTAGTAAGGAAAATACACATTTAATAAAACTTTTAGCAAAGTCAAAATCTAAAGTAAGTAAGACTATATTGCAAAATGGACGTTCTGAATTAATTCGATCTATATGAATGTTCATATAACGTATTACAAGGAAATGTTACATTAAATAAAAAGATAGAAAAATAGATTAAAGAATAAAAAAGGAAATTAGGTATTTGATAAAAAGGGACCGTCATTAAGACAACAGAAAAAACACGAATAATTGTACAAAAAGATGTTTTTTCACTACATTGTTTGTACCTATTATTGGAGGTATCCTATCTAGTTTAAATAATAATAATAATAATAATAATAATAATAATAATAATAATAATAATAATAATAATGGAGCATGCGCAAAAACTTATTTTAATCTCGCCGTAGAAATACATCAATATCAAACTAAATCTAATTTAGATGATGAGATGAAAGAAATTTTAAATAATAAGAATTTGATTGTTCAAGAAAAATGATACGATATAAGGTGTTACAAAAATATTTACACATTGTTCAAAAACCTACAGCAACAAGCAATATTGATAACCAGAGGTTGGAAAATGAAGAGGAGGAGGATGAAATATTTACACTTCCCGAATTCAGCCTGCGAAGAGCAAGACCTTTATTACGCAAATAATACAAAATTCCAACATTCGATGGGATGATAGTGGAAATGTTAATATTTATAATAAATTAACTCCGGGTGCTAATATAGTAGATTTGATAGCGGATTTTGTTAGATGTCGTGAGGAAAAATATTCCATCCACACGCTTTGAATACTTTGCTGAACTATTAGCAAAATCCAATATACCCTTAGAGCATATTCAGAAGCATATATTCAGAAAATGACAACAACTACTGCTGCTGATCCAAAAGAAGAGGAGGAGGAGGAGGGTACACTACGTAAAGTTGTCAACAGATGGCGTGATTGTAGTACATGAAGACGGTTGTCAACAATACAATATTATAAAATAGTATTTGTCTATATAGCAAAAAATGAATGATCCACACTACAAATATTATGCACAACAAGCAGGCAGTGAGTATAATATGTATAGGGGTGTACCCTTTCAAGAAGGATATGGTGTAGGTATCTTTCTAGGTTGTTTATTCCGTAGCGTATTTCCATGATTAAAACAAGTTTCTAAAAGATTTGGTAAAGAATTATTATGTACATGAATTAATCTAGCTGGAAATGTATTAGATGATAATATATATATTGATGAGGCTTTAATATTACGCTAGCAAGAAGCAAAAGTAATTTTTAAAAAGCTCAAAATAAAAAAGCAGGTATTGGTAGGATCGGGTAAGAGAAAAAAGAAAAGTTCATGTTGCACAGACAGGTGATAATAATAAAAATAGAAGAGGGAAACAAATATTTTGATTAATTGATAAATATGGAGCAGAGTGCTAGTTTCTATCTCACATTACTCAGTAACAATTCTATAGAATATTTTCCACAATATACCTTGTCATGTTATACTACCAAACTATATCATCCCTTTGTGCTAGAGAGACGTGCGGGAGACGGCTGTTGTTGAAGTACATTATGCAAGTTCATAAGAGAGTTGAAACGTAACTAAAATCTTGCCAAGACATATTCTATCTAAAATTAAACACAAAAGTGATAAATTTACAATTAAAAGTTAAAGCATCGGTAGAACGAATTGAAGTTAGTTGAGTAAGAAAAGATCGGGATCAGAATATAGAAGTACGCCTATCCCCCGAATTAGTCAGAATACTAGGTTTTGATCATATACAAGAAGAAGATATTGCATTTGTGATTATGTTCGTTATCCACCTGATTTACAAAAATCGCTACCCACACTCATGTCTATTTATAGTGATATTGTAGAACAACAACTGGTAGGTGATACTGTAGCTCCACTGTTACGAATAATAAATACAAATATTAGAGTACGGTGCAAGTAATGTGCGCATTTTTTAAAATTTCCATTATGCCACTGCGTAACGTAAACAGTTTATAAAGTTATTATTGACTTAAGAGATAGTACAGGTAATCCACTTCCTTTGTAATATGGTAATGTATAAAATTACTTTTTCAAAGGTGTGATGCATGCTAATAATAATAATAAGTTATTATAAAACTAATTATTAGTTATTATAAAACTGAGTGTATGAATAGCAGAAAAATGCAATGTGAGTGTATGAAATCAGAATTATATTTATTTGCGGGTCTACCCACTCAAACAAGTATTATAGGTAATAAAATAGTTCAATATAATCCTGTGGCTTCTATATCTGATAACGCAACAATAGAGTTTGTAGTCCCCGGTCACGGTGATAATTATATTCAATTATCCCACACAATGTTACATATTAACTATAAAATTACTAAAACAGATGGTTCTAACTTAACTTCAGCTGATAAGAAAATTGGTCCTGTAAATGATTTTCTCAGTTCAATGTTCAGCGAGGTGCAAATGTATTTGAATAATCAACTTATTTCTTACTCCTCACATACATACCCATATCGATTGTACATTGAAAAACTGTTAAATTATAATGTCAATATAAAATCAACGCATCTTCAAAGATCCATGTGGTTTAAAGATACTGCAGGTTATATGGATAGTGCGACCGATAGTAATTTATGATTTAAACAACGTTTCCTTATCACTATTTTGTGTCAGCTATTTGAATTACTGGGCTATATTCATGGTGATATTTTCAATTAGGAAAAAAATACTGAGTGGTGTACAACTGGGTACTAAGCTAATTACAGCTAATCCTGCATTTTGTATAATGGGTGAAGCACAAGGGCGCCGATTTCTCTTTAAATTTAGGGGACCCATTCAGATGCAGAAGGTATATATATATGCTGATTTTAAGACAAATTACATTCAAATTATGCCAAATATTGTATATTCATAAATACAATAGGGTTTGCCTACATGAGCTTTGCGGAGGCCCGGTCCCCCGCTTCCTAGGATCGGTGCCCTTGGTGAATCAGATGCTGAGGGAAAAGTTGTAATTATAGATGCAACATTGCTTGTGCAAAAAGTTGATGTATCACTTGCGGTTAAAATAGCACAAAGTAAAGCATTAGAAAACTTTACATTTAGAATAAAATATCCAATAATAAAAATGCAGGTGAAGACAGAAATTTTACCACAAGAAATTATGCATAGTACACTTCCAGATTCGGTTTCCTGCATAGTGCCTAAACGTATTATCATTGGGTTTATTACTGATACTGTTTTCAATTGTTCTTTGAGACAAATCCTTTTAATTTTAAACATTTCGGTATGAACTTCTTCACATTGTATGTTGATGGAACTCCTGTACCATCCAAACCACTACAACCAGATTTTGATAATAAGCTCAGGGATGTAGCCAGCAGTTTTATGTAGGAGGGGCCCGTCGTTTTTTAGGGGGGGCAGCTACAATGTACAAAGCCAAAGAAATTGTGTTGCAGCTAGTACTCTTGAGGCCTGGAAAAAAACGGAAAATTTTAGTTTCCTTCCGGAGAACTAAAAAGCTGGTTTTTAGATTATTATATTATTATTATTACTGTATTATTATTATTATTATTATTATTATTCGTTTTTTCTCCATAAATTATATTCAAGGTAGTTTTTATTATGTTTAACCAATAACTGTCCCCGCCAAACATTATACCTCTCTGCATAACTATTTTAGTTTAAGCTCTTGTATCTTCATAAGACCGATTTTCTTTGAAATTTCACTGAATTTCTTTAAAATTTCTTGACAAAAATATTTATTTATTATTCGTCACTAAAAAAACATAATTTTATTAAAAACTATATCTCATTTACTGTTTTCGGGGCACTCCACATATTTCGTAACGCTATTTTTCACCAATTTTTACCCCCTTCTCCTCCTTGTCACACTTCGTAACGCAAGGCCGAACCTCTTCAACTTTGTTACGTAACACTTTTTGATTTTTGTTTTTTCACTAATTTTGATTATTTTGGGGGTTATTACAATTTAAAGAAACTATTTTTAATGGTAGAACTTTTTATTACAAAATGCTTATATTATTGTGAATATATTTGTAGCGTTTTTCGCCAACAAATCAAAGTATTAAAAAATGATAGACCCGTAATAATATTTTAAACCCATAGGGTTGCTTAATTAACCAATCCTATTTCTTCAAAACTACTGTAGTTTCCCTAAGGGAATCGCATCCATCATTTTAGGTCACTGGTGATTGGCAAGGAGAAAGCGGAAGATGCAGTTAAAACAGGATCTAAAGAAATAACATCAACATCTTCTTCCAAAATCCAGGATGCTTCGTGCATTTGAAGTTCGCCAGTGTCAACGACGCAAAGTTCTGTTCCTCGTCGACCACAGGATTAGAAGTGGCTGCACACATGAAGAAGCAGGGATATCACGTTTGCGAACAATTTTTCGAGCATCTTCTTTGGACTTTGGACTTCAGTTTACTACTTTACAAATTCTTCTTGTCCTAAAACAGTGCGAGAATGTGAATAAATTCGATTTCTTCAGAAATATTCAAATCCTAAAATTGAAAAAAACAAAAAATAGTACGATATTAATATCTGACGAATTACAATAACTTTCGGTTTTTAATATCTTTTGGTCTGCAAATCGTGGATCGTTCCGTCGCGGAAAATATTATTTCACGAAAAAGAGTTTCTTCTGTTTCACATGCGAAACCTCTGAGAAGAAAAGAGTGGTAACGATTCGAATCAAAAGTTCTAAATAATATTCTCAAAAATAGCAATACGAGTAGGAACGCGAAGGAATTTTAAAGAGGTGGTTACTATCACTAACAACTAACTCCAGAAAAGCGTGTGTCGTAAATGTAATGCTGTGATAGCCACAAAACGGAGTTTTATTGTATTGCAATACACACAGAGTTCCTCACCAGTAATGCTGGTGTCTAGTGCATCTTGGAATCCCTGCTGCATGATTTAATTTATATAGGCTATAGTTCACTACTTACCAAAATAATGGAAAAATCTATCTATCCATCTCTCTCTCTCTCTCTCTCTCTCTCTCTCTCTCTCTCTCTCTATATATATATATATATATATATATATATATATATATATATAATGAAAGTGACTACATTTGTAAGTTAACTCGAACCACCCGACCGATCACGATCAAATTTTCAACATAGATGAGTTTCGGGCCTTGGATGGATTTTATCGCTTCACTTTGAAGGTGCACTTTGAAGAGAAAGGGAAGATATGTAAAAATGATCGAAAATGAGTAATATTAATGTCGAATCCATAGTTTTCGGGGTGGCTGATATGAACAATAACACTTCCGATGCCATTTAAATACAAATTTTAATCCGCATTAGTACTTCTAAGCGGGATGGTGACGTAAAAATAATTGAAAATTACCGATTAATTGGAATCCAAACTGAAAAACCGAATAACGTTGTTTTCACCAAATTTTCCATCTGATGTAAATATGTTTTTTTTAAACATTAGTTACAGCATACAAAAAGGTAATGCAGGCCTACTTACAAATCAGTTTAGTACCATTGTTGTATGGTAGTATTTATAGTACCTTGTTAAAACATTTGTTTTCAAACTGTCAAATATAAATCGCAGTAAATTGTGTAATCTGCTGTGGAAAGAAAAAGTATACCATACCATTTTCCGATCGGTGTAAGGAAGAGATACCATACTATTTTTCGATTGGTATGGTAAAATAGTATTTTTCCATACTATTTTACAGTAAATTATTAATTATATGTGTAAACTTTGTTATTTTTAAGTGACTGAAACGAGGTAATCTTACGATGATGTTTTAAAAGTTGGTCATTTGGGGGGCAGGAAATAATTTGGGGGGGCTGGCCCCGATGGGCCCATCTTGGCTACACCCCTGAATAAGCTATACATAAACCATGTTCTACGCTATTAACAGGTTCTGATATTCATTATTTTAACCAAGGTAATGATATTTCACTTGACGAATATCATAATGGTTATAGTCTACTGGTGTTTGATTTAATTCCCGATTCTAATGCTAGTGCTGCATTTCATACTAGTCTACAACGCCAGTAAAGTGTACGATTAGATGTTCATTTTAAAGAAGCATTGCCATCTCGTGTAACGGCAATTATTTACGGTGAATTCTCTTCAGAACTACAAATTGATTTTCAGAGAAAACTACATATTAATTAATTAAACAAAAATATTAAACACCCTTGAACCTTATGAATCATTACAACATAATTTGCCTAAAATATTTTATAGGTGTATATGCTGCAGGTGAGCTACGTCAGTTTATTTATAAATTTTCTGCAGCCATAATTATACTCATTCTAGTAATAAGCCTGGTGAACATTGTGTTGCCGTTTATATATCTAATATGCGTGTGGGAGAATATTTTGATAGTTATGGTATACCACCCTATATACAATATCACATAAGATTTTTAAACGAAACGGTTTGTACTATATATGAAATAATAGAAGTACTCAGGATGGGTTATCTCAGTATTGTGGACATTGTTTTTTAATTTAGCTTCTAGGGTTTCAGGTCATTCATTACCTGTGTTTCTAGCAATGTTTCCAAATACTAATAGTAATAGTAATGATGTTATAATGTATTTATTAATGAGAAGTTTAGTACAATAAATTATTGTTATAAATTAGAAATATTATATGTATGAAAACCAAAATTTAATAGTTATAACAACACTGTGAAAAACACAATTATATATGTTACAATTTTATTGTCTTTTTTAATTGTTTGAGAGTACTTAGGTAGTACAATAAACTCATACCCTAGTGTTATAAATGATAAATATTATATATGTAGAAACCAAAATTTAATAGTTATAATAACATTGTATGTATGTGACATTATTCTTATAATATAAATTATAACTATGTTAAATTTTTAAATTAAATAGAATTGTTTTTCTTAATACAATAAATTCATACCCCATTGTTTTTATAAATGAGAAATATTATTTGTGTCGAATAACGTTGTTTTTGCAACATTATTCTTATTACATAAAACATGTTACATTTTAAATTGTTTTTAATTGACAATGCCCCCATGGTAGGGTATGTACATTACAATTTAGTATACACCGTTTGTCGTCGTTGGGGTCTAGAGCAATTTTATTCACACAGCTCGGAAATATTTCATGCTCCTTCGACTGAATTTGTTTGCTTCTTTCTGATAACACTAGTCAACAAATTTTATCTTTTTTGGTGTAACATGAGAGAAAACACCTCATCTTAGAAAGCTTTTTGCTCTGAATTCGAATATGTATTCCGCTTTTCTCAATCACTTACAATTTTCCCGCGACAGAGGGACTTTTGGGAAATTCACTGAAAAATCCCCTTTCTTCGCATATTTCATAACCCTAGCTCTTGTCCCCTTACGAATAATAACACGGAAATTAAACCAAAGACCTTGATTGATACTCAACAAATCCCCGAAGTTTCAGAACAGTCGCGTTATGATTTCTAGAGAAATAAAGATCTTTATATGTATTCTGTGTGTATTGTTCATTGCAGCATACTTCAGATCTCTTGATTTGGTGAAAAAGCATTTGCTTCATTATCACAAACACAGACAGGAACATGACTGTTTACAATATTCAACAATACATTCACTTGCGTCACTCTCAGTAGAATTAGAAGTTTACGTTAACTTTCAGAATTGATGAAAATGGAATTCAATGTATATTGGTTAAACGTATGACCTATGTATATCCCAATACGTACACATACAATCTTCAGATTCTCTCCGTTGTCTTCCTTATATCGTTATCAAATATTCATATCAAAGTTAATTACGTTCCTGGAGAATGCAACGTCAAATATGCTCCTTTGGTAGGTCCTAATAAGATACTACTGCCACTACTTCATATAAAGTTAGGATTTACGAAAAACTTTCTTAAAGCCTTAGACACAAGTGATGAAGATTTCAAGCATATACGAAATAAGTTTCCTAACCTGAGTGTTGCTAAGATTCCACAGTGAGTGTTTGTTGGTCCCCAGATTAGGAAAATCTTACTTGATGATAGCTTTGACAGCAAGTTAAACAGTGCCGAGCTAGCGGCCTGGACAGCATTTACGTGTGTTGTGCTAAACTTTCTGGGCAATAACCAAACGGAAAATTACCGTGAAATCGTACAGGACATAATATAGAAATACAAAGAATTGGATGTTTTTGAATATCCAGTTTTTACGTTTTCATCTTAGCTTCTTTCCTGCTAATCTAGGTGCTGCCAGCAACGAACAGGAAAAAAGATTCCACCAAGACATAATGGCAATGAAGAAAAGGTACCAGGGACAATAGGATCCTCCAATGATTGGGGATTATTGTTGAGGTCTTCTTTGAGAATGCAATACTTCTTACAAAAGAAGGAAGTAGTTTATATTTATGTAACTCAATGAAAGTTTCATACTTTCTGGTAGTTTTAATGGCTTTCTCATGACATTTTTGTATATTTGTATTACTGTTTAGTGTAAATTGTGATACATGTAAATTGTATTGTATTCTATTTTATGTCTGCGCTTGTGGTAATGAAGCAAACCGTTTTCGCCAAAATCAAGAGATATGAAGTATATTGCAATGAATAATACATACAGTATACATATAAATATCTTCATTTCTCTAAAAATAATAATGCTATTGTTTTGAAATTTAGAGGGTTTATTAAGTAGCAATACGTTTTTCTTTGGTTTAATTTTTGTGTTATTATTCGTAAGGGGACAAGAACTAGGGTTATGAAATACACGCAAAAGGGACATTTTGAGAAAATTTCCCAAAAAATTTCTCTGTCGCCGGAAAATTACATGATAAAGAAAAACTGAATACATTTTCGAATTCAGTGCACACAGTTCCTTCAAGATCAGGTGTTTTCTCTTATGTTACAAAAACGTTGCTACACATTTTTGAACGCAAACCTACATACTCTACAATTGGTACTCCATTTGTTTCATCTATCATTTTACCTAATACTTTTTTTTTTATTTACTTTAGGGTTACCGTAAGGATTGTCATCACTGTATTCAGAAAAATCAAAATGTTCTTTCAAAATTGGCTTCATATCCTCGTAAAAATCATGTGTCTGAATAATATATATAAAAGAATCAGTGTCCGTGTACGCAATGTTTAATTTTCATCATACCACTTTTTCATAACATCATAATGGAATTAATACATGGCAAGTTTCGATAATTCTAATACCGTAACCCCTATATAAATTGGTTTGCTCAGCTCAACAATACCCTTTCAAAGTAGCAGAAATAGACAACATAAGAGAAGAAGTGGAAGAATTAAAGCAACACTCAAGGTGAAACAATCTTGAGCTTCATGGAATCCTAGGGAAGTCCGGAGAAAAGAACGATGCTATTTATGACATTATCATAAACTTAGCACAATGTGTGCAAGTTCTACTTACTAAAGAAAATATAGATGTAGCGCACAGGATTCCCACCAGAGCAATCGGGATTACAAGACCAATTTTAGTAAAACACAAGAATAGATGGAAGAAAGAAGAGCTTATGGAAGCAAGAAAGAAGAAAAGGGAAATCAAGTGCAAAGACATAACAGGACTAGACACTAGTGGTGCTGATGGAAACAAAAGAGTATATCTGAATGACAATTTGACAGAAAGGGAAACGGACCTCTTCAAGAAATCTAGAGATCTTTGTCTACATGTTAAGCATGTGGAGGTTAGTGACTGTAAGATTTTGGCAGGAAAAAGCGAAAATAACAGAGTGGTATGGATTAGGAGTGAAGAGGATATTGACTTACTAAGGAAATAAAATAAGATAATTATGTAGCAACTTAGCAATAAATGGATGGTGATTTAGATTCAGGATTAGGACTTATTTGTAAGGATCTTTATTATGAGTCTATTTTAGAATATTTATTGTCTGAACATTATCGACTACAACAGGAAGGTATAACATGTGTAACAATTAATGCAAGAAGTATAAGAAATAAATTACATAAAATAAGAGACGATATTGCATAGACTCTCGCTAGTTGATTTTTTGGTAATTAGTGAAACATGGGTTGATAAATTGGAAATAGATTACTTTAATATAAGAGATTATGCATCAGTACATGTGAATAGAGATAGGCTCGGAGGAGGTGTAGCAATATATGTCCATAACTCATGGGAATTCAAAATATTAAATAAAATTGAAAAAGAACACAGCATTGAACACAGGATTGAAATAAAAAAAAAGATAGTATAAATGTGATTGTAATATGTATATATAATTCCGATAACAAAAATAGTCCACTAATGATGGAAGATCGTGAAAAAATATTTTCAGTATATTCTAATAGAAAAATAATAATAACCGGAGATTTAAAAGTTAATATAATTAATTATGTGGATACTTATAGAGTACCTTTACTTGAGTTAATGATGTCGTTTGGTTAGTTACTATGTAATACAAAGTACCCTACGAGAGTTAGTAACACAAATGAGTCACTTTTAGATCATATGTACTCTAACAATTATGAATTACAACATGTTGTATGTACTATTAAAAATGGTGTTAGTGATCATAGGGTATTAGTAACAATTATCAAAGGATGGAGAACTGAGCATAGAGGAAAACATGAAAATTCAGAAGAGCGGGTTTCTCATCAGATTGACCATAATAATAATAATAATAAAAAAAATTGAAACGCAAAACTTTAATAAGAAAGATGATGATATAAATAAGCATTACAACAATTTTATTTCATTCTTAAATATTGGAATAAAAACTCAACTTCAGTTAAAAATACAATAATCTCAAACATTAAACCCTATACACCAGTAGGTCCATGGGTCAATAAAGAATTACTTGAATTAATTAATACACGAGATATCTTCTCTTCAAAAACTAGGAGATATCCTAGTAGTGAAATATTCAAAGAAGAATATATCTTTTTTAGAAATAAAGTAACAGAAGAAAAAACTCAAAAACATGTATTACCAAAATAAACTTAATAATCTATCAATTAAAATGCTGCAATAGCAATTAAAAATGCCTGAGTTCCAACCTATAACTTTGGCTTTCAAATCTTTCAATTACGGTTATGTGTGATTTCACGTTTAACAGAGACAAACATTTTAAGATGTGTACTTTAAATTAATAACCTAACTAGATCTTTTTCATAGAGTTTGTTTTAAAATTATTGTCCAAAGCCTTTGTATTTTAATAAGCCTTCTCTAAAATCAATACACGTGAACTGTGCCTGCATCTTCCGAGTACTTTTAAACTATATGTTGTGGACGATTATATGTTTGTGTCAATCCTTTCGACAATGAGATCTCGGAAACTACAGGCTCTAGAAAGATCACGTTTTCAATGATCGATTGGAAATTTTGATTAGATTGTCCAGTTCTAATTGATTAAAAAAAAAATGGCCATTATTTCTTTATTACATTTTTAAGGGTACACTGGAAGCGTTCAAATTAAAAAAAAAAAAAAAAAACTAAAGCATATCCTACGCATTATGCATTCCAACACCACACTGTTGTAAATAGGGGTTGCATATGTCTCAAGCGTTTGCTTCATGGTCAAATAATAATGAAAAAGGAAGGATAACCATTTCTCCAGTGTAAGATGAATCTTTATTTTTGGAGTGTTTTGCCCAACGAACACCATATATAACTGCCATTATAATTATTTCTGTATGTAATGTGTTTGCTTATTACTTACTGCATGCAAGAAGAAAGAAAACACTGGTCATGCATGAATTACAAACTCCAACCGGAAGTAGGCTCAAATCTTGCAAACGGTGCGAGATATTGAGAAAAAGATAATCGATAAAATCTCCCCTTTATGATACGTCTTGCTGATTTCTTTCAATTGTGTCTGTAAAGGAACATGTACAGATGTGAGGAATGAGAAGGAGATTTATGCTCATATGCGAATGATGCGCTGTGTGGAGAGCGCAGGTTGAGCTAGTTCGCTAGATAATCTTAAAAAGTTTTGGAAAACAGTGAAACAGATAAGAAATACAAACGATTTCTCTAACAAACAAAATTTCACAATAAAAATGGAAGGTAAAATAGTTCCTCCGGAACATGTACCAGGCATTTTTAATTATTTTTTGTCACTATAGGTTCAAATCTTGCTAAAAATATTAAAAATTCAAGTTAACAAATTTATGAAAGAGCCAATCAATAACAATTCTTTTTCCCTAAGCCCAGTCACAGCCTACGAAATTCAGAAGATAATAGGAATCTTAAAACAGAAATATAGTGCAGCTAAAGACAAATTAAAGAATACATTTCTCATTAATTACAAGAGTCAATTAAGCATATACATTGCTCATCTTGTAAATCATTCATTCACTTCGAGAACAATGCCTACTAATTGTAAAATAGCTAAAGTACTTCCAGTTCATATAAACGGAAACGTTAAAGAACTAAATAACTATAGACCTATATCAATTTTGTCTTTGCTCTCAAAAATAATTGGAAAGAGTGTAAAATTTAGATTAGAACGTTACCTAAAATCTGTCAATTTCTTTTATGAACATCAGTATGGGTTTAGGGGATCTTCCTCAACACAATCAGCAGTTTTAGACATTAGTGTTAAGATAGAAGACGCTTTAGATAAAGGACAGGCATCAGCAGGATTATTTATTGCCTTTGCTTTGAAAGCCTTTGATACAATTAACCATGACATTCTGCTTAACAAACTTAGTAATTTAGGAATTAGAGGACTTGTATTACAATGGTTTAAGATTTATTTAAACGGACGAAAGAAATATGTTGAGGTAAACAGCTTCACAAGTACAAAACAGACAATTACATGTGGGGTGCCACAAGGTTCCTGTTTGGGTCTTCTCTTTTTTTTAATATATAAAAATGATGTAGCAAACATCAAACTAAATGGTACGTTAGTATTACTCGCAGACGATATGTATATATCATACACAGCAGAAAATAAAAATGCATTAGAAAATATAACACAGCAGGATCTAAATCTACTGCAGGATTGGTTAAATTGCAATAAACTTTCACTAAATGTAGAGAAAACTGTATATATTAGTTTCCATAAGAAAACAGATATCCAAGTAGACCATAATATAAATATTTTTTTCACAAGGTCAACAAATAAGAAGAGATGCTGAAACTAAATACCTAGGAATAATAATTAATCAGCATCTTGAATAGGCACCGGACATAGCATATTTGTGTTCAAAAAAAAAAAAAAAAAAAAATCTTACGAATAATAGGGGTGCTTAATAGATTTAGAAATATATTATTGCCGAACATTAAAAAATATCTATTATGTATATGTACACTCTTATTTAACTTACATGAACATATGAGGACGTTCGAACAAAAGTGCACTGCATCCACTACAAATTTTGCAGAGTAGGGCTTTACGTACTGTACAATCTGTCACGCTTAAACCCAAATATCTATAGAACGTCTAAGGTATTACCAATAGATTATTTAGCCAAAGAATCAGCTATGTTTAATGTTATGAATAATAATATACATCAGAATATAATAGTACATAAAAATAGTTACTTTCATAATTATGAGACAAGACATAAAGAAGAAATACGGAATCTTATTCTTCAGAAACATACGGAACAGGAGGGATTAAGAACTATCTCACAAAATATTCAGCGAAATTCCAACTGAATGCAAACACTTGAAATCAAAATCATTATTCCAAAAACGGACAAGAGAACTATTATGGCAAAAACTATGAAACTGAAGTGTAAGAGTAAAAGGAACCGCATTAAAAAAAAAGTAACAAGTAAATGGAAGGATAAACTCAACAGATATTGCCTTATTATTATTCTATATATGTATATCTATTAGTATAAGGAATTTAATTTTTTATTTCCATATGTACAAGCAATGTAACTGTATTGCTCCTTAAAGTGAGTCCAAGAAAGGGCCTGGAATCTGATATAAATAAATAAATAAAAACCCTTAACTAAAGGATGACTATAATTCATACGGAATGAATTGTAATTCCTTCCCTTATAGGAAGAACGTTGCATGTTTTTTTCTTTTTTTTCTTTTCTTTTTTTTTTTTTTTTACAAATGATTTAAACTGCATTTCGGTTTACACCCTTACATGAAAAAGGAAAATATTATTTACAGAAAGGAAATTGCATATCTATACTGCATGAAGAGCAACATCATTCATGTCATCATAGCAAAGTACATCCGACCCATCCCACTAACCAATCACGTTATAACAAGTCTGTTTTACGTAGTTCATTTCTCTTTATCCAGTTTTCGGTTTTGTCCAATCAATACCTTATCCGTCGTATATATGGGCAAGATATACAAGAATTAGCTTTCTCCACTCTCAAAGTACAAACAGTCAAGTATCAATCACCCGTGAAACGTCACGTTAGATGAGGTAAATATGTGTTGACATCGCTATTTACCAGGTTGTTATAATTGTAACTTCTGTTCCCCTAAACAACATTAATCTTGTCATGGCTCAAGTAATGTTTTAAATTTTTTCGAAGCCACGACTTACAGAATTTCTAAATACAAAAGCTAGAGCCACTTGGTACCTTTTGCCCTAGAGGCTCTTTGGAATATAAAGGACACATTATATATTTTTCGCTATTTAAAAAAATAAATAAATAAATTACCTTGTTTATTGCATGTTATTGCTGTTCCTTCTCTTAATATTTTGCTTATTTTTATTTTATTTTAATAAATAATTAATGCTATTAATCTGCATTTGTTCTGTTTTGTTTTGTTCTCTGTAAATCTTAAAGACCTGCGGTAAATTAATTTTCTTTGAAACATTTCTGATCTGAGGTTTCAACAGAAATATCGGATTTATAACACTTGGAATTGTTCGGGGTAATAATGGTGGTCGCCTATTTTACGCCAGACAACCTGAAAAATCGTTTCACAAGTAATCAAAATCGTAGTTTTCATTAACATATCGTGAGAAAAAATCATGGTATTATATTCTCTAACTTTCAACTGTGGGTTTAATTTCTCTTTCATTCTCTGTTGATGGCAATCGATATAGATTTTTCATTTCATGTAAGGCGAAGGAAGTACTAATTTTATATGGATTTGTTGATAAATTGTCTCAAGGGTATCTGAAGGTATTCTGAAAGGGGTACTTTTGGTCGATTGGAATGCGGATTTAGCGTCCCTGGAGTACCATAATATGTTGAACATTTTCCCATCAAAAATCGAACCAGGGAAACTAAAGGTTCTTAATTATCTACTAGACCAGAGGAAAGGGATAAAGGAATACTTTTGTTGCTAGCTTACATGGCAACCTTAATAAGGCTTACCTGTGTTCTCACACATCTGTCCGATATTTTATTGTCATACAAAAGAAAGGGGAAAGAATGATTAAATACATTTTTATGCCCCATCAATAACGAATTTCTCTCTGTTCTAATCCGAACGTGTGCGTCTGTCCTTGGCTGCTTAAGTAAAGCTATACTTAGGTAAAAGCATCTAAAATGCATACTGGAAGAGAAATTCATTTAAACGTTATGGATTCGTTTGCTTCGAATTAAAGGTAATGGTGAGACCTAAAGGAGGTAGATTTGAAAGTCAGAAGATATCAAGGTTCTTAAGCTAGTCTTGAATTTTTTGTAGTTTTTCTTCGCAGAAGTACGTTTATCAATGAAAGGAAAATAAACACAGGTGCAACAATCACAAGAACAATGGAAAGGAAGTGGAAGGAAGTTGACAATGACCAATATTTAAAGACACCCTCCCGGCATTTGACTGATGGAATGAAGTGAGGAGAAACCTCAGAGCGGATGGCCAGCTAAGGAACACGAACCTACGATCTCCTGTTTGCAAAGCAGAAACGCTAACCACTAGCCTATACATATTTTCTTCACCTTTATCTGCCTTTCCTAATCTCACCTCACTTATTCAATACTGATGGCCAATAAATGTTCACATTATCATTGAAATAATATCAACGGATCATGTAACATACAAAGATTCACTTATTGAAAGGAAAGTGAACAAGCTTCTACTATTCAAGAGATATTTATTTGTGTATATATCTGTCTGTTCCACAGTAACCTTAGTAGTACCTATGTATTTAATAGCGTCTTTTCTTAAATATGTTTATATCTTGAGATTGAAATCCACCATGAAAAGAGGTAACACATATATTCAACACGATGTTCGCGAAAAAGCTAAATTTCAAAAGGCTCTATTCGAATTTGAAAAACTTTGGATGGTGGTCCTTATCAGCGTAAAGGAAGTCACGTATACACAATCTGAAAGTGCATATTTTATCCATCTTCAATAAGTGTACAGGGTATTCCAACAGGATGTAATTTCAGATATGCTCTCACTAGAATTTTCAGATATACCCTGATTTCAAGGAGGATTCAAACTAGACAGGAGGTAAGCCTTCACAACAATGAACATCCAATGCCTCGGAGGAGAGTCGGGAGTATTAAGAACCGGTAGCTTTTTTTTGTGTGTGTGTGTGTGTGTGTGTGTGTCTGTTCGGAATACCGTGTGATGTGATGTATTTCGCCATGGTAAATTTCACGTTTTCTCCACTTATAAGCGTGAAAGAAAACATCCCAGCATGCGTTTTTCCAAGTACGAGAGACCGTGCTGCTGACGATCCTTAACACTTCCGACATTACACCAAATGATTTCGTGTTCACTGTTATTAAGGCTTATCATTTCCCTACTTTGGACCAATTATGAACTCAGAGAATATCTCAAAATTCGGTTGATGGCAACTCGGGGAATTTCACCCTGCAGGAAATACTCTTTACATCCAGTGAATATTAACGAATTGTGCATTTATGGATTGCGTGTTCATGACTTCCTTTACGCGGATAAGGGTCTCTCGAATTTGAAATAGGGCCTCTTGAATGTTTTTTTTTCCCGCGATTTTGGACATCTTTAGCTCTGAAATTATGCACTTTTCTCTACAGGTCCGTATGAACTTCTTCTCTTATTTTGATGTAAGGAATCACTTCTTACAATTTGTTAATATAGCTCATTAGCACCCTGTATAATGCTGCGTTAAGCAAAAAATCAAATACATCAGTTGAGGTGACAATGTCTTATTCGGAGTTGTGTAAACAATCAACAATATTCGTGATATATTAATCATTCTTATATAATGGAGACCATTCTCACTCTCGATCAGATTTAATTTTTCAAAAGAAAAGGAGAAAAGCCTCTTTTGTTTGTTGCATATACGTGAAAGTAGCTAATAGTATTCGGAATAAGTTAAAGTTGATTTTGAGGTTAACGTACCTTTCAGCAGCGAGGCTATATGACATGGGACTTACTCATTAACGTGGAATCCGAACCACATGAGCTCTCACCGGGAATCGAACCCGGGTTTTCCACGCCAAAGACGCGTACGCTAACCGCTTAGCCACGAAGGAGCTCAAAAGAATACGTTAAAGTATACATATTTACGCACTCTTATGACACTGAATAATAAGATTGTTCAAACAGGCAATAATTATTTAAAAATTAGTCAAAATAAATTTGAAAAAAGACATAATATGGCCAAAATGGATCCATTTCTCTTTATGTTCAAGGCTTTTCTTCAGGTTCCAGAAAATGCGATAATATGGATTCAAAGTTGCGCTGAAATCTTCAAAAAATTCTGCAAAGGCTATAAAAGTTATGTTGATGGTAAGGTAAATTTGTATGTATATACGAGATAATTTGAGATTGTAACCACACACACACACATTTAAAAAAAAATAATATTTAAAAAAAAAGATTCGGAACATATAAATCAAGCAGTTTGTTTTAGGATTGTGAGAACAGTTAGGTGAGCAAAGAAATCCATTACAAATGTTCATATATTACATAAGATGTCCTCGTTAGTGGAAAAATTAGCATATGAATAATAATTTAAGGAACATTATAGAGGTTAGGTGGTTTCCCGCACTTTTTTTTTTTTTTTTTTAATAAAATCACTGCGTTTGTGTGTTTAAATAAGATATGAAAAATGTTGGAAGTTCTAACAGTAATGAAAAGATGTGAAACTTAAGAAATGAAAAAAAAAGAAGCAGAAAGAAGAATATCATATTAACATCAAAGCTTGTAACTTGATTCGGTGATCACACAAACTCTATCAAAGCGTAGGACGACTTACGAAATATCTATGCACTCAAATCGCACTCTTCAGGTAGGTTTAGATTTAGCTTCGAGACTATGTGAAATGTTTACGTCGGATTCGAATCATTTTACCTCCTCCGAATGTTGAACCCAGATTTCTCTTTCGCGCCAGTACGCTAACCACGCAGCCACGATGGAGTTCCGTATTATTCAGAGAACTTCAATAGACAGTGCGGACAATGACTAGACTTTACTGGATGTGTTATCCTAAATAAATAAATAAATACATAAATAAAAATGTCCAGTGTTTATAGTAATTGTGTTTATTAACGTTCACAGACTGTTAATAATTTTCAACATTATTTGACACTGTTTCAGCGATTCCAGATCACTAGTCCAATGTGTCAGTTCTTCAACTGATATCTTGCTACAGACCAACAGAACTCTTCCAGTGATATCTAAATATTTTATTTTCCCCGCAATAATTTTCATTTATTAGTCAGATGGAAACACTGAGGCAGATATAAAAGTTCTTTAGTGTTGTCTACTAACATTTTTTTTTTTTTTGATTCTCCATAAATTAACTAACATATTAAGGAAAAAAATAATTATCCATTTCTGTCCAAACATACACTATAATATTAAAGATTCGTTCACATAACACCATGTGTAATGAAAGATTAACTTTGACAGGAACACTGCAAACTATTCAGATACTTTGTGTAAAATACGTTCATATACATTAAAATAAGTTGCATAATACAGGTATTCCGTGAGAATTATGACGAAAGTATGATAACTACTAGCGTCATTCCAGGTTTTGCCAGTGGGGAAGGGCGACGGAGTGCAGAGATATCCATTGTTTTTCACAATTTTTTATTGGTACATAATTTATTAAAAAGCATGTTTCTCAAACTCAAGAGAGTGCAATTTCTTTCCTGCCCTCCCCGAATGACGCTCCTTATGTTAAGAAAGAAAAAAAAAAAAAAAGAAAACATATATAACTACGAACGTTTTGTGATATCTGGACCTGAAAATACGAAAGGAAACCGCACGCAAGAAAACGGAAGCTCGGAGAATAGTTAAAGGAAAAAAAAAAATCTCAGAAAGAAGAAATGAAAAAAAATCAGGAGATTAACTGTTAAGAGTGTAGTTTAAGATGAAATGGACGACTGACCGACAGAAATTGAAGAAAGGGTAAGAACAGATGAATTGCAAATTTCAGTTCGAGTAAATTATTTCCTCTCATTCATTGTTGTTAATATCGTTTATTCTGTATTTGTTCTGTGATTTGATTTGACTCTGACCGGTTATTTAACTGCCTTGCACTAGAAAACCATATATATATATATATATATATATATATATATATATATATATATATATATATATAAACTTTTTATTTGAAGATGGGGCAAATTGTAACGGACCCGTTTGATCTCCATTACCGTATAGGATTGTCTTTCATTTCATGCGGCCTTATTGTTTGTCTTTACCAACCGTAAAAGTTAATTAATTATTGTTAGTACTGCATTTATGGCATTATTTACGTTAATTTACTGTACAAGTTAATATCGGGTTCTAATGTATCTACGCCATCAGTGTACTAGCGCTAATGACCGGGAAATTATAGCTGATTGTCTTCTTTTTCTTCTGTTAGTATATATATTTAGTATCTCACTATATTCATATTCTATTCTATATAAATAATTGTATATAGTAGTGATAGTACAGTCAGCGACAACATTTCTTTGCGTTTGGTAGAATTTATTTTGGGAATAACGGTGGAACGCAGACAGTTTCACCGAGTTACAAGGCTGGAACGTACAGAAAATTACATTCTTTTTAATTTACTGAAAACTGTACTCAAATTATCCTTCCATTCTGGAGCCTTTTACGAAATTTATTTCATCAAACGAAAGAGCTTTTGTCGTTGATTTACGAGAAGAGAGAGCATGAATATGTCGTGCTGGTCTCAACAGTCCGGAATCGATTATTTTCTCTCCTGTTTATAATAAATAACATTGTTCAGGTCAGGAAGCATAAAATACCTTGCTAACTGTAAGTTCATTACAAAGAATCCAAGAGACGCCTGTACTAGTATAATGCGTTATGTATCCCACGCCGAGTGATGTATCTGCCTCTTATAACTAAATGATCATCCTGTTGTTATACGAAGTTATTATATTTATGAGAGTAATGTATTTTTTTATGATTATACGACGATTTAATCAACATAATAGTTTACGATAAAATGGTAATTCACTGAAAAACATGTTAATTTGGATTATTATTATTTACATTGAAGTTTGAATGTAGCCTTTTTTAAGAAGAGACTTGGAATATTTTTAGATTCGTAACATTAGCTTAAGGTATATTTTAAATTAGTTTTATTGCTAATGTGAAAATCACGCATTTAAACGTGGTACTGGCTAGAGGCTTATAAATGAGATATTAATAGGGATTTTTGCCATTGTTTTGAGACAGCAAAACAGAACCATGTGTGTAAAATAGGAACACAAAATGGAGTTATATTTAACATGTATACTGTTTTACAAATATTGTGTATATATGTATGTTTGTGCAACCGATATAGGTTATTTGAGAGTTATTGACATTATTTAGACTACATGAGGAAAGGTTAACTGCCTTCTGCCTTATACCTTACGTAGATAATGATGATGTTGAAACTTAGGAAATCTACAAGCGGCGTACAGCTACTTTTAATGTACATGTTTAGTTTATTTGAAGAATTTGTGAATGCGCTCTTTTTAGGATTTTATGACTGCTTAACTTTTTACTATTTTTACTTTTCGTGATTCTATTCTATTGCTTATTGTTGACTGACTATAATGAAGTAAACTTAAATTTACAAATAAATAAATAAAATAAAAGTAAAAAAGGCTTGTACTACACCTTGTGGTTTTTAAAATTTGGGTTGAAATTATACACGTGCCTTTGAATTTTTTTAATGAAAAAATTTTAGTTAATCATTTTTTTTAAAAGTATTGAACACTATGTTATTATTTAGAACTTAACCATTGTATTGCGGAGGTGAGATCACAAAAATTAGCTTATAAATTACCAAATTCCGCGAAAAGCTAAAAATACTAATTTAGCTTAACTTTTGTTTATTTTGTATCAAACATAACTCATACCTCATTTTCCTGCTTATTTTGTTTTGATATACAGTGAAATCTCCCTTAACGGACACCTCTATAATACGGACAGATTTTTTGTCCCGGCAAAAATATATGTTCTCTTACGTAACAAACCCCTCTCTTTTACGGACACTCTCAGATACGGATACGGACAGTCCTTTTTTTCTCCAAACGTTTCAATAACCTCTTCACAACGGACAGGAATTATTCTCGGTTCAGCGATATATTACAGTAGACAAAAAAGTCTTTAGCCTACAACTGTATGTATCATGAGTCTAGACCTGGTGAACCATCAAACAGAACAGCTTCAAGCTGAACTTGAAATTTTTTTCTCCCTGCAATAAACTGCTTTTTGCTGGAAATCCTAGAAAACCTTCAACAAGCAATAGCACTCATGAAGGGTCAGTCGTATGGCCAAGAATTCTATGCGAAAGATCTTCCCTTCTCTGACAAATTTAGTCCTTTTTCCTCTGGGCTTTGCATCTTTCCCGACAATTTCATGTGAATTAATGGACATTTTTACAGATTGATGACATGTACTTAAGAAAATTACCATACACGCATTATATTTTGCAGTATACGAATATATCAACACATCCCCCAACAATAATATTATTTAACAGAAATGAATCTGTCCTTCATCTCTCCCAGTAATTCAAATACGTACTGAATAGATTATTTTCATATTGAATTTTACGTATTTACGCTCATATATAATGTATTTGCTGTATATTACTGCATAAAATTATCGCTGTGAGAAATTACATTTTTGTAACAAGTCTGTAACGGACACCTCTCAGTAACGGACAAAAATTCATGTCCCACTGGTGTCCGTTATTCAGAGGTAATTGTTTTCATATTAAGTTAAAAGTCAATGGGAAATTAAACTTTTTCTTACGTAAGTCGACTGCAGTAGACCAAGTACTGTAAAATATTGATGATACAGTCCTAATCTAAGGACACTCAATTTAAAAAAAAAAAAATAATTTGTGTACTATTTTTAATTATGTTACGTGTTTTGCCTAAAAACAAAAAAACAATAAAAACTCGAAGGAATCTTCAAGCGTGAGTTCTGAAATTTTACGATCGACAATGTCCTACAGTTCAGCAGATGCATTTCTTGTGGAATTTTTCCTTGGAGTGATATGCTCTGAAATAAGGGACAACACAAAGAACTGGATTGTTTGGTAACACCTCAGTTTGATGATTTCCGGACACTAGTATGACGTTTTCTTTCTCTTGCATGACCCCTTCCCTAACAATTTGCATTTGGCTTTTCTGATACTACACACTTCACAGTCTGGTTTTTACTTTTTGTCCTCATACTGTGCAGAAAAGCGGCGTTCCACGATCTGCCGACTGAGTGCAGCAACTGAATGGCATCTCTGATTCAACTCTAATCTGCATCTAATTCTCGTAATCTTTCAAACTACCTTGACTCACTGCAACACGAAACTGCCTTGGAGTAAGCTTTTCTGAGGGATTTTCCATGTTGTATACTATACAACTGTTTATCAGTGCAGTTTCTACGACAAAATGCCATAAAACTTGGTAGTATTTCATTAATTTGAGTTCAAATGAGTACGACCTGCAGAACTGATCAAATCTACCTACACCTTTCATGTACTTATTGTAGTTAGAAACAATATTAAGTATAGGTTGCAGGTATAACAAATTATAGCTCCAACTTATACTCAATATTGTTTCTGACTCTACATGGCATCCACTGAAGTTTTTTTTTTTTTTTTTTTTTTTTTTTTTTTTTTTAAACAAAACGATTCCCTATTTCTGACTTCACTTCAACATCAATCAAACTGGTGTCACCAAGAGTTGACAGTAGGTTAACTCTATCAGTATCTTGAAACGTGTACACCATCATGTCTTTGTCAAAATTAATCTACATGATAGGATTACCACCTGTGTCTTTTTTATTGCACTTGGAAGACTTTTTCTGTTTGATCGAACCGTACCGCATGCACCAAAACCAAAACCTTTCGACAACAGATCTTTGAACAGTTGCGGACCTGAATAAAAATTATCTGTATACACAACAGTATCCTTTGCCTTCAAATCCTTTTGTAAGATTCTTCAGAACCCGAGAAGACAGTTCTTCCTTCTGATTTTGAGGTAGATGCATTAGCCTTTTCCCATTTAACTTGTAACTAACTTCTATTTCCTGCTCTTGGAGATAAACCAAATTGATTATCAACATGACATCCTATTACCCCAACGTGCAGTGACAGAATTCCTCCACAAATTCAGCGATATCCCAGCAACATCGATTGATCAAATCCATGAGGACAATACAATAAAACCGAGGTAATGTGCATCGATGGCTTCAGATATTTAGGCGTGGTGACTGCAACATCCAGGATCAGCTACGGTCAAGTAGACTGATAACCGTTACAACCGTCAAGAAGGACCTCATCCAAAAAGACAGATACGTCACCACGAAACAGATTATGAAGCAGATAGATTTGGAAAAATGATTTGTGTTAACGTTAATGTGAAGATTGAGATACAGAAAAACTTGTGTTCGCTGGGTTTCACGACTCTTGACAAGACAGATTATGCAAATCAGAATTATATAGTTAACATACTCGTTTCTGGGGCAGAGAACCGGGTTCGATTTCCGGTGAGAACTCATCTGGTTCGGATCCCACGTTAAGCTGTACGTTCACGTCTTATACAAACGTTAATCAACCAAACATCATCGGCAAGAACACGTATAATGATATGCTACGAAGTTTGGAGTTTGTTCACAACACTTCATGGAGTCACCACATGTGATGAATAATGACTGTTTCATTTTGATCCTGAGAGCAAAAAGGCAAACGATGGAACGAGCACACTGTGCGTGTGAAAAATTGGTATAATGACCAAGTTCACGAGGTTTACAAGAGCTCCCTCGTGCCTAAGCGGTTAGTACATGCGCTTTTGTCATGAGAGACCCGGCTTCGATTTCCGGTGGGACCTCGTATAGCCTCCTTGCTCAAAGTGACGCTAAACATCAAATCAAATCAGTGAAGAGCTTTACAAAGCTGCATTCGTGTCATGAAATGTGAAGCGAAGAAAATGGATCATAAATTGAGTGACAGTTTTAAAGCAAAATGATTTTATCTACAAAATTTCATTTTTCTAATATTTAACATCACCGAGCGATTCTGCATTACTTTTTGACCACATATTGGGCATATGCATTTGCAACTAACAATAATCATATACCCGTACACCTAAGTACCCTGAGGCCTGAAGCTAACATTTTTATTGTGAAACGGTTTGGTTACATGACTGAGCGCCACTAGTTTTATTCCATCTGTTGCAGTTGTGTGAGTGCGCGAAATCCTAAATATTCAATTAAGCAACCAAACAGTTGTACAACAGTTTTATTTCGATCCTGGGCACCTCAGACACAACTGCTTGTACACCAAACTCCACTGGAGCACACATTGCATCATCATCATCTTTACTAACAAACTGCTCACAACTAACTCCAGCGTTGCAACGTATTGTAGAATATTTCATTTGTCAGTTGAAGTACTGTCGCTTTCATCATCTAACTCGTCAACAGGATCAGCGTCTGTATATTTCCAGTCTCTCAGTTCTATGTGTGTTGTGATGACACAGATTCCCAAGATACGGCAATCATTTTTACTGATCAAGCAAACTGCAAGTTGGCGTTTCCGTATCCTTTTCAGCAGCACGAATTGCAGCTCTCACAAGTCGTTTGCGATAAGACCTGTTCATAAGAGCAATGACGCCTTGAAACAAAAGTTGAAGATGACTTGTTGCATTTGGGGGAAAAAAGTGAACCTTTACATTAGTCAAGTTCAGATCATGTTATGGGCTGTACACCTGCCTAATGTCAGAAGAACATGCCTATTCTGAGCCAATATTCGATTGCTAAAAGGGGAAGCAGCATTTACGAAATGATGAACTGTCGATTCAAGTTTTCTTATGATGAGAGTAGGTGCAAGGTAAAGCAGAAATGTTTATGTTCTTAAAAGAACGTGGTTTCTCAGACTTATCGATCACCCAAGGACGGTGTTTATCACTGCAGTTTACATTACATACAATAACAACAGCCAAAAGTTGTTTACTGAGTCCTCCATCATGGCACTTGCAACCTTTTAATCCGAGGGTACGATTTGCAAAAAAATTATAAAAAATGTCCAGTTTCGTCCATATTGTACACGTCACACAACGCATACTTTTCTCTCACTTTATCAAATTCACGTAACCAGTTATTTGCTCCTTCTTCACCAACTTTATTTGCTTTATCACGGATCACTAATGATGAAATTGAGTCTCTTTTGAAACCGTTAAAGCTAACCAGTGGAACAACTGAAATCTTGAATGTCTAAGCTTTTTGCAATCTCGTTTGCTTTTAATTGAATTTTAGTTCCCCTTAAAAATAAATTAGAAGAGCGCGTATGATTGAACCATTCTAGAAGTAAAGTTTCGACATCTTCGTACTTAGCACTGCGAAGTCACTTAGATTTTTTTTCCCGGAACCCGATGCAGCAGCATTAATAAGAATTTTTTCACGATTTTTAAATATTATAGATTTGGGAAGTCCATACTTTTCGGCAATTACATTTTTTTTTTTCAACACACCACGGTCTACTTCCTCTAAGATCTTCAGTTTTGTCTGCAGATCTGTACTTGTCTGCTTCCTCTTGGCCACGACTCCTCTCGTGCTAGCTGACTTATTTGTGACTGCTATCACCAGTTTGCAACCACATCAGAGAGTAGAGGAGTTTTGTCTTGTGCTGTCACAGCTCGTCTGCCAAGCAGTTTTAGTGTTCAGCGCTTCAGGGAGGAAAGAATTGACATCTCATAAGAAAAAAAATGCGTTTCTTGTTTCTCTCGTATTTACTAGGCAATTTTCTTCTGTATAAATACTGTATTGCAAAAACTGATCCAGAATAAAATTTAAAACATCTGGAGAGAAAAAAAGAAATAAATGTTGAAAGTACGTGTTAAATGAAAACTTCTAATGACGAAACGGATTAAAAATTAGTTCGTAGTTCGTGCTATCCGAAATTCGTGTTAACCGATAAAACTTCCTATAAGATAGCATACGCCGCAGACGGGACCGAAATTTTGTTCATGTTAACCGAGTATTCGGCTTAAGTGAGTTCGTGTTAAGGAGGTTTTACCATATTTTATATATATATATAGCCAAAAAGTAAGAATAATGTAAAAAGGAAAATTTCTAATTAGAACTAAAAACGACTAAGAGAAAGAAATAACGTTTGAACGTTAACTCTTCCCTTTTTCATAAGGTGAATCTTCCGTTTATATATATAAGAGTACTACGATTACAATTAAATTCACAGATCAGTGTGTATGAAATAACTTATTACATTTGGACCATATTTATTTGTGTAATAATGTTGTAATATGTGTGTGTGTTAGCAAAAAAAGTAGTTTAAAGCGTATACTCGAAGATTAACTTGAAGATGGAGAGGAAGGGAATATTAATATGAATGAGAAGATCGATACAACACATTGTCCAATAACGAATGGTCAAAAGAACAAAAAGTTCGGCAAAAAACACTTGGAGACATAGTTTTCACCAACATTGCATCCGAATAATGTCAACCTATGAAAACAACTACAACGAAAGTGTTACTAAACGTCTTTCTAACAAAGTCTAAAAGTGATATGCCTCTGAGAATATTGTTTTAAAGATAACTAAATATTGACAAGGGTTAAAAGAAAAACAAACTGGGATTACACACGACAAATTATGCTGGAGGCAGAAAACAACAAAGAATGAACAATTCTGACGCTCAAGATGGATTAAAACACCAAGAGAATGATTCAAACGATCGCTGCTGCAGTCAAAGTAACTGGATCTGCTACGAAGAAATGAAGAGTTAGTAGTTTTTAACGACGACGAAGTTCACGCAGAAGTACTTCCTAATTTCAATATCGAAGGATTAACCAAAGGATATAAGTGAAGTAAAGCAAAATATTACGACAAGCGTGTAATGAATGCATTGCTGATAACAAACCCTGACAATAAGTGAACAAAGTTTTTATGTTTGACTAATTGAAATCAAATTTTTTAGTTTAACATACCATAATTATGCCCTTTAGGCTAAGGGAGAGGGATGATTGAGGCAAGTGAATGATGATGGAAGAGTCGGTGGAATGAGAATGTGGAAGAAAACGGAAATACCCCAAGAAAACCCACGGACATGATCTTGTTCACAACAAACGTACTAGGCTGGGAATCGAACTAGCAACTCCAGGCACCAGAAGTAAGTGCTCCAAAGATGGAATGTATTAACAAAGTATTTACGAATGCAAGTGTTTTGTATATATATATAGTTCCAATTGTCGCCACAAGAGTTAATTTTGGCTCTGTACAACGCCAAGTAAATACAGCATTAAAGAAAAACGACACTAGGGATGCTAAATAATAAGGCTCTAAGTACCTCTCCTGTGGGTCTCGTGGCATTGTTGCGATATTAGCACCCCGTGAGCAGTGGTGGGCTTATGGTGGAAGTTTGGGGTGAAGCTCCCCTTAAACTTTCGGAATGTCAGAGAAAAACAAGCAAAGTGAATGTTAGTCTTTCTTATGCTCATAAGTAGAGCTTAGAAGTTGAAGACCTAAAAATTGCCTAAAAAGAAACTATAAGAAGACCTAAAAACAGGAAAAAGAGACGTAAAAATAAGACCCAATTTAATTAGAATTACATATTTAAAGAACATAATGCTCAAGAAATAAAAGCTTCTGATAGGTTAACGGTCTGTCCTTCTTCCACAAACTGAAGCACAAACTAAAATAAGAAAACTTCACCACCCTCACCCCCCTTGCTGGAGGACATTATTACGCCTCCTTATCCGACTTGTAACTGTTCCAGATCTGGTTTTATCAGTCCAGTCATTAAAGAATGTCTTATCTTTTCAATTTTCTCTACTAAACTAAAGATGTTTAAGAGGTGGTGGTGATCCGAGTTAATGTCCAGTAAATTTATTGTCGAAAGATGAAGTGATAAAAAAAAAGGAAAGACCTTAAGACCTATGAAAACCTTAAAAAAAAAGAAAAGAAAACCGCTAAAAAGGCAAAAAAGGACAAATAAAATCCACCATTTTCTGGCCTACAATGATCTAAAATGAACATATATATTATGTTAAGCCTCGTCTTCGGGCACTCGTAAAAAAGAGGATTTTTCCTCAACTTCCGGGCCCTACTCATATGCGTCGCTCCCCTCCCCCCTCCCAAGTCCAGGATGTCGAAAAAATAAAGTCCCTTGTGCAGAAACCCCTCCCAAAATGGTGTTCCAGCACTATCTCTGGTGTAGTGGCGGGGCAAGGATGGAAACATAAGCAAAATTGAAATCAAAAGCCAGAATTGGGAGGGAAGCACTTTACTTGGCAAATAACAGCACAGCACAATGAACACAGTGTACTCACAGCTTAATCTCCATCTGTAGAATGAGGTATGGGATACCGTTTAATGTGAGCTCCATCCTTATGTTCCATGAAGAGAATTCGATCTACTGTATGGTCAATTGCAGAACGCAATTGATCTGTAGTAATAGCCTGGACATGCTGAAAAATTGTTCAGACGAAAAATGTTCAGAGTCGGAATGTGTCCCTGATACACTAGAATTATTAGGTGTCACTCACAACCAAAAGCCACATGGAGTTAAGCTGGATGATCGGGCGGACGATGGAAAGGTAAACAACGGCTAAAAGTTCGGTCTTCTGTGAAGTGTTCGCCAAGAATCTGCTGTATGTTACGCGCTACATCTGGCGTCGCTCCGCCCTGCATGAAAATGGTTGATTCGAGACACCTGCGTTGCTGGAACTGTGAAATAACAAATGTGATCAGTATGTGGTATACCTATGCGAAGTGATGGACCTTGTCACTGGCACATTTGGACCATCGTCCTCAAAGAAGTACGGTCCGAGGATAGACTGGGCAGCAAACCCAGGAACTCAAGATGAATGCAGGGGCACTTCGTATATTTCATATGGGCTTTCGCTAGTCCATACGCAGCAGTTCTGGGTGTTCACAGTCTCGTGAAGGTAAAAGTGAACATCATCAATCCATAAAATATTTCATTGCCAAGCATTGTCCACTTCCATGCGTGCACGCAATGTCAATGCAAACGTCGGCATCTGTGGGACGCAATTGGATGTTTTGTTGTTACCTTGTAAGGGTACCAATGCAGCACTTTGCGCAGAATTTTACACACAGTTAAATAGGGCATGTCCAGATGTTTTGACACTGCCTTCGCACTTACCACGCCACTTTACTCACGGGTTTCTCCACGACGGCAGTAGCAACATTTTGAACTTCTTTCTGTAGTTACACTCTTACGACCTATTCCTGGTCTCAACCCTAACATACCGGTTTCCTTAAACTTTCTTACTTTTTTTTTTTTTTTTTAACGTACATAGGGTAATGGACCACGCCGTAACTCTTTCGTCAGCGACATTCACGAGTAGCACCAGAACTGTTGTTCAACGTATAGTAGTTCCATTAAGAAGGCTCTTTCTGGCACCGTCAGCACCATGGTTGCTCTCTTGGTACCCCATACATAACTTGGTCTTGCAGTACACTACAACGCAAGTGCTTATTCACGCCTGCATATTTCACTGATAGGGGTTCGAGCGCCACTATATGCCAGAAGTGAACTCCTCTCACCTTGCCGATGTCCGATTTTTGCTTCTTTTTTCTTCTCCCAGTCTCTGCCTTGTACGCAAGGGGTCCCGGGTTCGATACACACGTCGGTCGGATCCCACGTTAAACTGTAGGCCCCGTCCTTAGAACGTCATCATAATTTCATAAGAAAGTAATGGAAAACCACCATGATTTCACCTTGCTCAGGGACCTTCACGTCAAAGACCTGCCTTCAGGCAGAACCCACATCATCATCGCCCATAATACATCCCTACACTACGGGGCTATTAATAGGACTGCAAATCACTGCCACGCATCTCACGGGGGGCATAATTACGGCCTTTCATTTAACATCAATACTGTCATTTGTCTTTCGTAACGCAATTGGCACTGAACAGCACTACAATAGCCTCTGGAGGCGAGATTTGAAACTGTTTCCTGGAATTTTTGGGGGAAAATTCCGAACTTATACTACAGAGACGAGTCTCAGACACAAAACATTATATGTTTAATGAGCTGTTCCCGAAGATCAATAGGACACTTACAGACTCGTCATTTTTCCGAATCTGGAGTTTTGCAGTAGACGATGAATTTTACTGACACTTTCACGAATGAAGTGATTCTTATGATAAATCCAATAACCTTTCTTTGACTTCCAAAATCATTTTCTCCTTACTGGTGCCTCCCCTTAAATCAAGCATCAAATAGCATAGTAGGTAGTATTGAGAGAAAATATGATAAAAAGGACTTTTAAAGAACTAACGAACCCATTAATAGAAGAACGATACGTGTGCAATGGAGGGATACTGATGACTCCGCAACAATATTCAACCATCTGTAAACAACTTTTACATTGAAAAGATTAACTTAGCCTGCCACGCGCGTATATGCTCCCTAAGGAATCGGTGCGTGCGTATGCATTAGCATATCTCAACTTTAAAGGTGGTAGCCAAAGAACATGTGGGGCTTTACTAGCAAGTACGCTTCACTATATCAAAACTTTTAGTCACAATCGTGCAATTAGGTCATAGTTGGTTTAACGTTTTCAACATGGAACTCAGTCACACTCGTTTTCTGTATGGACAAGTACATTTGCTTATTACTATGAATTACTGAAGCATCGCAACGATAAAAATAGAAATTACTTTCTCACGGAGACTTATCACAAGCTGTTGATGTTTGAATTAATTATATATTTATCAAAACAATTTTGCTTTATTCTTACTTACAGTATTTTCTTTTCAAAATATATTATTGTTAAAAAAATACTAATACGGTTTGTCGATGAAACAGATGATGCACAAAGATAACTGTAATTTGAAATTTTAAATTTTGGACAACAGGTCTAACAACTGAAATGTATTGTGGAGCTGGGAATCTCCAATCGGTAGACTTACTTTCCGATTTCTGGCTTTTCCATGACTGTCCGTAATGGTTTTGTGAAAATTATAAAAAGAGCTGACACACATTTAAAAATCTAATGAAAATCCGAAAAGCCATTCCTTTCTTTTTCTTCTTCTTTTTTAATATATATGTATCTAATTGTTAAGAATCATTGGTAAATTAATGCTAGAAGTTACGTGGTGATTAAAAAATACCTTTGTAATAACTGACAATTACTAACTGTTATCATCAGAACTTAGAAATTACAAAGATTTCATTTCCACAAACAGAACAATAAGATTGAAAACACAATGACAAAAGAAATGTGGTCAAAACATCTATAAATAAATAAATAAATAAAACTGTATGCATGTTTATATCATTTGTACCCGTTTGTTGAGTTTTAGAAAATACGGTTTATGGCAAGGTATTGGTTACTGTCAAATATTTAAAACAATCATTAGGCATATACTAAATATTAGGTGATACGAACGTGTCACGGTTTCTTTTTTCATTCTTTATTTTTACAGTGGAGTCCCGATGATCCGAGTTTCGACTGACCAAGGTTCCGTGTTATCCGAGCTTAATCCAATCAAACAAACGAAAATTTAAAAACAACAATGATAAGCAGACTGCAGGCTTTTGCTTCAGCAAGAATGTAAACAAAGCTGGTGTGAAGATATCGACTCCGGGCGACCTTGCCTCAATTGAATGAGCAAGCTTTAATTGCTGCACGTTTTGAGTTTCAGTTTGAGAAGGCATTCGTCGACACGGCACCAGCTGACATTACGATGTTTTTACGTCTGTGCAATATAGCGGCCAAAAACGAGATAGCTTAATAAAGCAGAAGACTATGAAAGAATTAAAAAAAAAAAAAAAAAAAAAAAAAAAAAAAAAAAAATCTGTGTATGCTAAGTCGTGCCATATTTGCATTGTGTTGTGTCTTATTTATATAGTATCATCAAACTATATTTTATTTACTGATTATTGCTAATTTCCTATGTATGTATTGTACCGTATGTCCAATGAAAATAATAAGTACACTAATAATAAATAATCTAATAAAGAGACATAATCAATAAACAATAATAATAAATATTGTACATTTCTTTTATGAATACATTTTTTTATGTTAATCCAGTTTTTGCTTATCCGAGATAGATTCGGTTCACATTAGGCCAGATGATCAGGACTCAACTGTATTTAGTTTTTCATAACGAATTATTTATTACCTAACTATCTATTTCCGAAACGATTCATCAACACACACAAATTTAATAAACACTGTTTCAAAGTCATGTTAAACATCATTTCGAACAATTCAGTAATATATATACTAAAAATATGGTTAAGCGTTAAATATGCCTCTCACTTCTCTAAGTGTCAGTTCTCTAAATGTTCAAGGTATAGACCATAATCATATGAAAGGTTGAAGTAAATACGACAAGAAATGAAATAAGTGTAATTAGTATGTGTAAAACTTTATTGAAAAATAAACATCTTTGAACTGTGCATATTTAATACATGTCAAACATATCATGCGAGTGTGCCGACACACACACACACATATATATATATATATATATATATATATATATATATATATATATATATATATCTGTTTCAGAGCTTAATGGGAATGGGTACTCAAATAATAAAACTTTCACAAACAACGCGAACTAAAACCTACATACACTGGTGAACTTTAAAAAAAAGAATACAACACTAAAACATTTACTTTACCTACTGAACATTTCTTCTTTAAGGCACTGGTGTCAAGACATGAAGGAAGACTGGTCGGGACTGTTCAATATATTCTTTGGCAAAGGAATTCCTAACATAATCACTTTTGATGGTAAGGATATTATAATAAGATTTTAGAAATCACTTTACTGAAACCATAACACGTGATTTTTACTTTTCAAACCTGTATTTTTTCCCTCATTTATCTTTCACTAATAAAAATTTAAAACTTTAATTCCTGAAATTCGACTAAAAGTTTAACTTTGAGGATACATATTCACCTCAGGAATCAACGAAATCAAAATTAACTCGTTCATCCTACACCTACGCGGTTATTGGAAAAACAACTTCTAAATTGGTAATTTTAAATTTCTGAACCTGAATTTTCGTTTCTTCGAATTCTTTTACTTTACTCAGATCACACTTTCTATGGTACAACCGAAAATCAATATCCAACTGGTATGATTTTTCTATAAAACAATATTAGTACGGTCAGTAACAATATATATGACTAGAAAATACATACTGATCCACCAAATGCTTACTAAACACCAGTTTCTTCATCTAAAGATAATGCACTGAACAATGAAGACAACATAGACACCGTTTCATCTTCAGGCGTCAATACGGCAGCTTTGGGCGGCCTTCCCATCTTCTTCCTACCTCCCTGGATGGGTTCCGAAGATATCTAATCAGATGATACGGCAGGTTTTTGCGGACGGACTCTCTTCTCCCTACGTCCCTGAGTGGGTTCCGAAGATTTCAAACCAGATGATACGGTGGCTTTGGGCGGCCTTCCTCTCTTCTTCCTACTTCCTTGCGTAGGTTCCGAAGATTTTCGACCAGATGATACGGCGGCGGTGGACGGCCTTCCTTTCTTCCTACCTTCCTGAGTGGGTTGAGATTTCTGACTACATGACGATACGGCGGCGGTGGACGGCCTTCCCCTCTTCCTACCTTTCTGAGTGTGTTGCGAAGATTGACTAGATAATGATACGGCGGCGGCCAGACGAGATTTTTTTTCAGATTCTATTTCAGCTTGAATCCTACAGGACAATTTCCGCCACTGTGTGATATTGCCTCCACTGAAAAAAAAGAAGAAAAAAAAAGACTATTATTATTATGGACCAAAGCTATATATGCATTCTAAATGTAGTAACTAATCATTATCTAGATATTAGTTTATTTTATAATATACTAGCTGAACCTGCGCTGTCTTCTCAGCACATCGTTCTGTTATGACCGTAATCTCCTTCCCACTGTGCATGTCTCATTACTCACACAAGTAAAGGATAGGAGACTAACAAAGAAAATGAATTGTTATGAATAGGTGTTGGAGTGAGTTTGTAGCAAATTTGTAGAAATAACATGATATAAAGGGGAAATATTTTTTCCTAATAAATGCATATCCATCCCTCATTGCGTCTCTTGAGGCCTTCGAAGTTGCCAGCATGCAATAGGTTTCGCCATTCAGATTTAAGCAAAGCGCCTGCAATTTCCGTTAACCCGCCAACCCGTAGATCTCAAACCAGCTAATAAATTTCCGATACGTTTATATATATATATATATCGGGTGTTGCAAAATAAGTGTTACAACACTTGGGAGGTGACTCCTGCCACTGAGATAAGAAAAAAAGTTCTCTTCAATTTTCTGCTATCGGACATAGTTTCAGATCTACAAGGTGCCGAAAGCGTGGGAAAATGACTTTCGGACGCCAATAGTTCGGAAACTATCCAACATAAAGAGGGCGGGTAAAAAATTCACTGAAGAAATCATACCTGCTCTATTGAATTTTGTATGTTTCACAATCCTACCGTGCACGCGCAAGGGATTCCCCAAAGGAACGTAGGGAGTCCCGGATAATCTGCCAAATGAAACTTGGTCTAAATGGATATGAATTGATAGGCTTTCTACCAGGTAACAATAATTTGTTTGTATTAAGTCGATATCTGGAACAAATACAAAATGGCGGATACCTTCATGCTCGTTGTGTGTGGTTGCATAATCGCCAGGTACAGATGCTAGCCAACAGTGACGTTCTGAGTATTAAGTATACCGAATTTGTACTCAAATGCTCTAGAAAGACATCTCTATCTATGTCGGTAGAGCATAACAGATGAAGCAGGCTGATTCACATGTGTGGAAACACTTAACGAAAAATGTCCAGAAATGCACTCATACTCAGTAAACGTGAGTTGAAAGCGTCAGAAATGTAAGGATTAGCGTCAAGAACATGAAAGCCATTGCCAATTCACCAATAATATTCCCCCAAACCGATGCAATATGATATACACGGTTGCATACCAATAAGGATGCAACAACTGAAGCCAAGTTCAAATTGTGCAATTGTACTCACTAAGAAACTGGGTAAACTAAAGGAATGCCACTAGTGGGATCGCATGATCGATATTGAAATGTGGCTGATGTGTGTGTTGATATCAACATCTAGCTAATGGACAAATGTCAACATGTCGCACTTCTGCTGGGACACCGTCTCACGTGCGAAAACAAGGAAAATAACGCTGTACATTCTGCTATTACATCTGGTGCACCTTTTGGTAGAACGTAAGTAGAACACGATTGTATCAATGTCCCTCTTTGTTTGGGACATTGCCCTACAGTCGACACATATGGCAAGAAATATCTTAATGCATGGTTCAAATTCTGATAGAGCGTGAAAATAACAAACTTGTATCATGTCCCACGTCTTCTGAGACATATGACATACTCGAAATATAGGAAAATAATTCCAGAAATTCGTATCTTACACACAGTGCACATGCCAAGACAAAGACGAAAATGAACCAATTTGACACATTTAACACTACAGCTGGAACACCATACATATGGAAAATAAAACGACATGAGAAATAGGAGGAATCGTCTTAAAGCTTTGATTGTTTACAACTGTGCAGTAGGAGTAACAAAATTAAACACACAAGTATGTCGGGAGGCTGTACAAGAACGCTTGCCAAACAAAGTGGGTACTCCTCAAAGAAATGAATACAGAGAAAGTGAGGCTCCTTCGAACCTCAGGGCTAGAGCGCTCGATTTTGCTCGCGTGGTCGCAGTTTCCAATCCTACTGAGAGCCCATGGCCTCAGATTCAAGACCCGAGTAGTTATTTTCCTATTTTTCGCACCTGGGATGATGTCCCAGCAGTAGTGGGACATGTTTACATTTGTCCATTAGCTACATGTTGATATCAACACACACATTGGCCACATTTCAATATCGATCATGCGAACCCACTAGTGACATTCCTTTAGTTTACCCAGTATCTTAGTGAGTACAATTGCACAATTTGAACTTGGCCTCAGTTGTTGCATCCTTACTGGTATGCAACCGTGCACATCATATTGCATCGGTACGAAGGAATATTATTGGTGAATTGGCAATGGCTTTCATGTTCTTGACGCTAATCCTCACATTTCTGACGCTTTCAACTCACGTTTACTGAGTATGAGTGCATTTCTGGGCATTTTTCGTTGTTTCCATACATGTGAATCACCCTGCTTCATCTGTTATGTTCTACCGACACTCCAGATGTCTTTCTAGAGTATTTGAGTACAAATTCGGTACACTTAATACTCAGAACGTCACTGTTGGCTAGCATCTGTACCTGGCGATTATGCAACCACACACAACGAGCATGAAGGTGTCCGCCATTTTGTATTTGTTCCAGATATCGACTTAATACAAACAAATTATTGTTACCTGGTAGAAAGCCTATCAATTCATATCCATTTAGACCAAGTTTCATTTGGCAGATTATCCGGGACTCCCTACGTTCCTTTGGGGAATCCCTTGCGCGTGCACGGTAGGATTGTGAAACATACAAAATTCAATAGAGCAGGTATGACTTCTTCAGTGAATTTTTTACCCGCCCTCTTTATGTTGGACAGTTTCCGAACTATTGGCGTCCGAAAGTCATTTTCCCATGCTTTCGGCACCTTGTAGATCTGAAACTATGTCCGATAGCAGAAAGTTGAAGAGAACTTTTTTTCTTGTCTCAATGGCAGGAGTCACCTCCCAAGAGTTGTAACACTTACTTTGCAACACCCGATATATATATATATATATATATATATATATATATAATTTGAATGAGAACTGGACAATTTACACAAAATTTGGAATTAACTAGTGAAAACGGCATTGAGATCTCATTGTCGAAAGGACTGCGGACAAACATATAAACCTAGTATTTTAATATATAGACTAGCTGAACCTGTGCTCTCAACACAGCTCATCATTCACATATGAGCATGAATCTCCTTGTGATTCCTCACAACATCCGTACATGTTCCTCTATAGACAAATGAAAGACGTCTTGATAAAAATCGGCAAAGGCTACCACATAAAGAGGAGATTTTTTCAATATGTCGCACCGTTTGCAAGATTGAGCCTACTTCCGATTGGAGTTCCTAATTAATGTATGATCAGTGTTTTGTTTCATTTTGCATGCAGTATGTAATAAGCAAATACATTACCCACACAATAAATTATAATGTCAGTGATACAAGGTGTTCATTGTGGAAAATACTCCAAACAATAAAGGTTCATCTTATACTGAAGAAATGGTTATCCTTTGTTTTTCAGTATAATTTGGCCATGAAACAAGCACCTCGTAATTTACAACCCCAGTATACAACTATGTTGTGTTGGAATGTATACCTCGTACGATATGATGCTTTATTTATTTATTTTTTTAAATTTCGACACTTACAGTGTACCCCTTAAAAAATGTAATAAAGAAATAACGGCCATGTGTTTTAAATATTCAATTAGAACTGAACAGTCTAAACAAAATTTGAAATCAACCAGCGAAAACGGGACGTTTCTAGCACTTGTGGTTTTCGAGATATCGTTGTCGAAAGGATTGGAGACAAACATATAAACCTAGCATTTTAATATATAGATAGTAAATTTTACTGAACAACAAGAAAACGATATATTAGTTTATTTTAACAATTACACTACTTAGTGCGCTCCCTGAACAGCCATACATTTTGTATCTTGTTCATTATAGTAGTTTTAAAAATATTGCACAGTATTAATGGAACTAAACAGACCAAAGCATTAAATCTATATTATTACTACTAGTGTAACAGTTTCGGCAAAATAACACAAGTATTATTGATATACCCTTAGTACTTTGGTCAATTTTGTTTTATTAATACAGTCATACATTCTGTCACTCTTGAAGACAAGATGTAAAGGAAGTTCGAAAGAAAATCGGTTGAGAATGCTCCAAGAGCATTGCCAGAACGAACCTAAAAAGAATGGAAAGTTGGAAAGGGAAGGTTACTGTGATTTTTCCTACATGTAAAAGTAAATCTTTTATCTCCACTTTGTTGTGTTTCTCGCAAAAAATCGCAAAATATCATGTCTACGACTTACAGCTCCCGAGATATAGCCTCTTAAATCTCCCAAAGTTCGAAATTTTTTGTCCAATATTTGGGGAACGGTGGCCAGTTGGTCAGTATCCATTTGACCAATGGCCATCTGTTACTGTTTGGTACTAAAATGTTCACCATCCTTTTACGTATTGATCAACACCAATGTGATCTCTCTATGACTTACGGTTCCCGAGATATGGCTCCTTAAATCTCCTGAAATCGGAACTACTTTTTAGCCAATATCACGGGAACAGTAAGTCATAGAGAGATGATATTGGTGTTAATACCTAAGAGGATGATAGACATTTTGGTACCGATATGAATTGGTGAGCACTGGTCAACTAGTCACTGGCCAAACCAGTGGCCATCGATTCCTATTAGGTACCAAAATGTTCAAAATTCTCTTAGGTATTGATCAACACAAAATATCATCTATCTATAAGTTACAGTTCCCGAGATGTGGGTTCTTAAAACTCTGAAAATCGGTCATTTTTTTGGCCAATATCTCGGGAACGGTAAGAGTGACGCGGAAAATTCCACCACTTTCTCAGATAGTTTTTGATGCTCTATCGAATTGAGGGCTCAAAATTGAAAAAAAAAAAAAAAAAAAAAATCGCAAATAACAGACAGACGGATACACACACAAACATTGAGAATTCAATAACTAACTTTTTAAGTTCACTGAACACGAGAAAAATATATGGTCTAATATTGAGTAAGGGAACGTGGACAATAAAGATACAATAACGAATTAGGTAAAATTATAAAAGGGGAAGGCACTAACATACAACAAAATGCAGTGTCTCAGATTGTTGGGATACGTCGAAATGAAATGAGGCGTAATGAAGTACCGAAAAGAAACCTATATGGAGTATATAAAACCAAGAAAAGAGGTAGACTACGAAACGGATGGTTAGAAAAGATAAAAGAAAGTTTGAAGAACGTGGGACTGAAAAATACTTCGAAAACACGTGAAGGAAGGAAGAGAGTTGTAAAGAATGTCTAAGCTTATTCCAGGCTGTAGCGCGCGATGGTAGGTAGGTACAATCAAAAAAAAAAAAAAAAAAATAGATATTTTCCATCTCAAAATATGTTTGGCAACATTGGACGCGCCCAAGGGTAAGAGTTTCCGAAGATACTGCAAAATAGCTGACGTATTGGTTGTGGCTTTATGTACTTGACTTCAGGCTAGACTACACACAATGAGCTGTGTGTCTTTTGTATGTCTCTCTCTCAGCCCCTGGCTGTGTTTGCAAAAATGTTGTTGTTTGCTTTCCATGTTTTGCATTGGAATTTTCATATTGAATTATCAAAGGACCAGCTTCTTCAAGTGGTTATAAAGTATCTTAACACCGGAAAATATACCTAGTTAATATATTACATGAAATAATAAAAATGATATTTTCTTATATAATTGAAGAGGTGGACGAGATCGAGTTTCGTATTTTGATAATTACGAATGCAATCCTCGTTGAAAACTTTGATTTGCTTTTCCTTAAATTTTCTCTCTTTCTCATTTACACAAGAAGAATAATTATATTAACCATAGTTAGTTTATCAACCAGAATATATGTTGTTTCCTTACATTAATACAGTTATTATTCAACAGGAAGAATTCGAAATTGAGTTATAACAATAGATCCTCTCTTTCTTCCTTTTTGGAGGCACGGTGGCTCAGTGGTACAGTGCTTACTTCTATTGAGTGGTGTCCCTGGTTCAATCGCCGGCCAAGTAAGTCTGCGGTGGACAACATCGTGTCCGCTGGGTTTCTTGCGATACTCTAGTTTTCCTTCACATTCTCATTCCATTCACTTGCCTTAATTACCCACCCTCCTTAGCCTCAAAAGGCGTAATCGCAGGACATTAAACTGGAAGATTTCCGGAACAGGACGTTTGGGCGCGAGATACATAGTAAAAATCACAATTTACGACATAAAGTAAGGTAGGCACTGAAAACTAAGCGCGAATCAAGATATATATATATACACTTCGTACACTTCTATCTTTATCTCACCTCATTTATCTGTATATTTTCTATCTCTATCTTATTTATTCATCTAAACTAAATAGTTTAATGCGTTTTTGGCATTTGTTGCCTAACCTCGTCATGGATTCATTTTTCGCTTGTTTACGATTCTTGTACTTCTGATCTAATGATCTCATTTTTGTATTATATAAGAAAGCTAGGAAATGAAGGAATCAGACGAACTGTTAACAATTTTCTTAATGTTAATTAAAACATATTGATTTAATTCTTGTATTTTTTTTTTAAAAAAGTTAACAATTATATATTTATGAATATTAAAATTTGTTTTCTTTCGTATTACTTTTGCCAAACTCTTCTCTTCCTTAAGTCCAATAAAGAACTACCAATAAAAGGTTGAGGGAGGGAAGTGGCCCCGCGTAGCGTAGTCGCTAACACTCTCGCCTTCGGTGCGAGCGGTCTCGGTGGGTGCACTCGGTCAAAAAAGTGTAACACGCTCTTTCAGGCCAGCCACCCTGAATGAAGTTTCCCTGGGTTTTCCTCATTCACACCAGGCAAATGCCGGGGTGGTACCTAATTTATAGGTCCCAGGCCGCTTCCTTCCTTCCCTTTCCCCGGATAGTGTGTTCCCTCAAACGTGACGGGCTAAATGGCCTTAGATGCCGAGAGCCCACAAATCTAAAAGTCGTAAATCCTAATCGAATTGAGGGAAAGATATTCCGCGTACAGATGTCTAAGACATTGAGTTTAGGAACTGCAGTATGCCGTATTTCTGATATCACTTTTTTTTTTAAATTAACATTCCAATATAAAAGTCCAAACAACACACTTTTTTTTTTCGTCCCATTATAAGCATTTAATCTGCATTAAAGAAAGTGGCGAACGGAAAAAAAAAAACGATTTTAAAGTGAAAAATAATGGTTAAGTGTATATATATATATCGGTCATTTAGCCAGTAGAAATGTGCTTGACATTCAGACTTATTGCATAACTACAGTACAAGGCCTACTTTAAGTTTTTTAATGGAATAGGCTCACTATGTATGTAATGCCATCAATCATATCTAGTCTGGTCTACTTACTTTTGGTTTGAAAAGTTATCAAATAAAAAGCACACAACTTTGGCTGAAACTTAAATTTACAAAATTTAATTGTTAATTCAGTTTTTAGAATTTTGAAATTCCAGTATTTCTAGTATGTAAAACAAAATCCAGTATACTTCAAGGACTTTCACTACAGTAGACACCTTGTGATATCTTCATTCGAACTTAGTACTCAGCACCTAACATAATGACTTTTTGATTTAACTCGCGCCCAAACGTCACGTACCGAAGATTTCGTTTGTCTTTCTCTTAGTGTCGCTCGCAAGCATGTACATGCACCACACACACATTATATATATATATATATATATATATATATATATATATATATAATTAAAACCTCTAGAGTTGGAAACACGTCACAAGTCTGGGTTAGGCAAAGCGCGTACTACGCAAGGAGAAGTAGTAAGTCAGTGTCCAGTGAGCAGACGGTGGTAGTGTAAAAAGGGTGATCCCTCTAATATCCAAGGCCATGTGGTAGATCTACAAACCCATTTATATTCGAATTTGGATCCATGTGTTGACCACTCATCACTCAACTACAAGCAATCTGGTAGGCCTAGAAAGCCCTGTAGCAAACATGTTGGGATTAATGTGCTAACCACACATCACATCACTAACTATTCTCGTAGAGTTAGAAATCCAGTAACAACTGGGTAGGAGGTCGATGTGATGATGATACATCACTCAAGTAAAAGCCGTCTATTATACCTAGAAACCCCAGCAAAAGTCGCGCTCGGGTGCATGTGCTGATCCATATCACTTAACTAGATGCGTCTGGTGGGACCAGATATCTAGTAACATTGTGCTGACAACACATCACTCAACTAAAACCATTCTGATAAACCTAGAAACTCACTCAGTAACAATCACGTTTGGGTCAAAGTGCTCACATCACTCAACCGATATGAAATGAAGTCCTTAAGTTCTACCTCCCACGCTTATGCCAGTTAGGCTAAAGGCAGGGTTGGCAAAACCCATGGTTTTTATTGAAAAAAAAAAATAACAAAAAACTGTTTTTTTTAACCTTCTTTTTTGTTTAAACCAGGTTTTTGGTTTAAATAATTTGCTCCATGTATTTATATCACATACGGACAGAAATAATTTTGTTTCGTCTAGGTGTTACTGTGCAACAACCGGATTATACTGGAATGGGTCACATAATCTTAAAGCGCAATCCAAACCGCTTTTCGGCTTACATCCGAGAAAAATTGTCCTCCATTTGAACTCGAAACCGGGACTAATTGGCCACAAATGCGATACGTCTGTCGACTTACACACGAAGGACTCCCGATAAATACATTGTACTGATTTTTACATACTTGTTAATATAGCTGTCAAGAGTCATTTCAGAGGGATAAAAAGATAAACAGTTGCAGAAGTGAAACCATTATACAGAATTACATATGGACAATTTCGAAATACTGCAGAGTATAGAAGAACTAATTTAGTCCAAGTTAGTTCACTACAACTTTTATTAGTTCAAGTTAAAGAAATACAACGATTTAATTTGCATATCACTAAGAAAAAAAAAGATATGAATTTTTTGAGTTCATTTTGGCTCTGACCCATTTATACATAAATAGATTCCAAAGATATTTCTGATTTCAATAAATGCCTCTCGTGGGGTTTGTACGACCCCCACCAAAAAAGTATGGCATTTCGATATATTTTATCAACAGTAAACATTATTAAAACGTAACAATATTTAGAATTTTTCTTTGATTGCAATTGCATAATAATAAGAAACTAAAAAAATCATAAAAGAAACATTCATAAACTTATTTTTAAAAAGCTGCTTTTGTAGTATAATCTCTTTGAGTGATAAGTGGGAAATTTACGTTTGAATATAATACGAATAATATACGGGAGTGAAAATAATAACCCATAAATTTGTGTACATCAAGATTTTACAGACTTACACTTTTACGAACATTCTTCGTTTTTTGGTTTAAGCCAGTTGGCTTAAAAAAAAGTTTGTTTAAACTAGCCAACCCTGGTTAAAGGAGACGGTAATGATGAGAAATGAATGAAATGGAGGAATGAAGAACGTGGGAGGAAACGGGAGAACCCCGAGAAAACCCACGCACACGGTGATCACAAAAGGAACTCGTTTGGTAGACCATAGTTCGGGGCTATACTGTCAGGGAAGTTATTATTGGTAAATGAAATACAGCGTGATGACTACGAGTTTAATGCTGAAAAAGGTCCCTAAACTTCAAATCAAGGAACGTACTAATGACCTCCCCGCAGGGAGTTGAATCTAGGAACATGCGCACATGAAGTATGACCTACAAACTGCCACAGACACATGCATTTTAGTGTCGATTTCGTTAGGAATATTGGTCACTGACATTACGAATTTGTGAAACCTTTCAAGTAATATATTAAATAAAATACTCACTGATACGCAAAATTCGGATCGTTAACCAATTAACTTAGTAATTATATATATAGGGTGTTAATGAACTATACCAACAAACTGTAAAAGGTGATTCAAGGTGATTCCTCACATCAAAGTAAGACAAAAAGCTCATATGGACCTATGGGGAAAAGTGCATAGTTTCAGAGCTAGGACTGCCCAAAATCGCGAAAAAGCCAAATTTCAAGAGACCCCGTTTCGAACTCGAGAGACTGTGGATGGTGGTCCTTATCAGCATAAAGGAAGTCACGCAAATGCAATTCAAAAATGCATATTTCATTAATGTTCAATTGGTGTACAGAGTATTCCCTGTAGAGTGAAATTCCCAGACATGCCATCAACCGAATTTTGAGAAATGCTCTGACTTTATGATTGGTCCAAAGTAGGCAAGCGATAAGCCTTATAACAGTGAACACGGAATCATTTGGCGCAATGTCGGAAGTGTTAAGGATCGTCAACAGCACGGTCTCTCGTACTGGGAAAACGCATGCTGCGATGTTTCTTTCACACCTATAAGTGAAGAAAACGTGAAATATACCATGACGAAATACATCGTATCACACGTTATTCCGAACACGAAAGAACATGAAAGTGCAGGTTCCTAACACTTCCGACTTCCCTCCAAAGCAATGGATATCCATTGTTGTCAAGGCTTTCCTCCTGCCTACTTTGGACCCTCCTTGAAATCAGGTATATCTGAGAATTCTATTGAGAGCATATCTGAGAATTACCTCCTGTAGAGAATATCCTGTACACCAACTGAAAATTGATAAAATATGCACTTTTGGATTGTGTATGCGTGGCTTTTTTTTTACACTGATAAGGACCAGCAACCATAGTTTCTGAAATTCGAAATAGGGCCTGTTGAAATTTAGCTTTTTCGCGATTTTGGAGAGTGCTTTGAAACTATGCACTTTTTGCCATAGGTCCATATGAACTTTTTCTCTTATTTTGATGTGAGGAAACACCTCTCACAGTTTGTCGGTATAGTTCATTAATACCCTGTATATATATATATATATATATATATATATATATATATATATATATATATATATATATATATCCGTAATGTAGAATAGAAAATGTGTTCATAGTAGTTTCCTTACAAATATTTTTAGAAAAGTAACATTCTTCCTTCGCACTTCTGCTTGAGTAACGCTTTACATAATGTTCTCAGGCAGAAAATGTGTTTAAACATCTATATATTAAAATGCTAGGTTTATATGTTTGTGCCCAAAGAAAAGTTTATATGGTTGTCTCTAATCTTTTCGACAGGGAGATCTTGAAAAGCCACAAGTGATAGAAACGTGCCGTTTTCGCTGGTAGATTCCAAATTTTGTGCAGATTGCCCAGTTCTAATTGAATATTTTAAAAAATACGGTCCTTTTTTATTACATTTTTAGGGGTACACTGGAAGTATTGGAATTTTAAAAAGTAAAGCATCATATCCTAAAAATTATACATTCCAATACCACATAGTTTTATGAGTTGCATATCTTTAGGCGTTCGTGTTATGGCCAAACGATAATGAAAAACGAAGGATAACCACTTTTCCAGTTTAAGATGAATCTTTATTGTTTGGAGTGTTTTGCCCAATAAAGACCATATATCACTGACATTATAATTGATTATGTGTATAATGTATTTGCTTATTACTATGGTTGCGTGTCATGAATATGCACATTGACTTCAGATATTCCATTTTAGTTCGTATACTGTAAATAATGGCTACATTATGGGCGAATCAGTGCTCAACAAGTTAAAATTTCATTAATGTATTTCTACGTAGACATGCATAGCACAAGTAGGAACACAACATATTTAGATCATTTACACACTGGTGTGTTAAAATATTATTACAAATTTGTTCTGTAAATTTTAAAAATATGTAAATCCGTTAAGTAACTCTGCACCTATTTTTATTTATTTTTTTAAATGTTAACTATATGTAAGGTAAATGCAATATTCTGGTTAAAAAAAAAAAAGTTACTGCTTATGCCTTGTTGACAGCATGTTAGCAATCAGTTTTTATTCTAGAATCTGGGTAAAATTTGAAGAACGTGCCAGATTTAGTGCAAAGATTGGAGCAATTCTAGTTTATAGCATAGGCAGTTAACTGTTCTGATTTACTGCTCCGGGTTATTTAATTTATTTATTTTCACGCTTAATCCTGTATACAGTAGGGTAGAATCACATACAGATAATCACATTAAATATACCGAAAATTAAGCTATTGTGTCCAACTCTACTAGGTGACCACCAAACCCAATTTCATCAATTCACGAATTACAGTGAAGATATAATCTAATTAATAAAATAAATATTATAATAAAGTAGCGCAAATTTGGTACTTTAATCGTTTCATTGTGCTTATAGATTATTAGTACGAATATCCTTCTTTCTTGCTACCACTCAACCCTACAACCATCTGTGCTAATATATTATCTTTCAACTCTGTAGTCAGTTTAAATAATTTTACAACGCAAAAATATATCCATTATATTGTAATTGAATAGAACTCAAGTATTCTACAGAAAAGATAAAAATTTTCTTCGAAGTTATTTTGACCCATGTCATAGGGTATTGTTCCTACTCACACATTGCTATATATTATCAATGAAATACTAAAAAGTTAAATGGGTCATATACTGTACATTTAATAATACGAGGGTTGCACTAAAGGTTTCGGGAAAATGATAGAACGCAAAAACATCAAAGTGCAGCAACTTTTTGCTGCTTTTCAGAGTACTTAACTGTGCTGCAATGCATTGTTTCATGTGATAGAACCACATCTTCGAAACAGTTATGCCACTCCGAAGTTGGTACCCGTGAAACATGCAGTTTGTATGCCTTGATGGCTTCTTCTGGAGTGCAAACGCTTCCTACACAACGTGTTCTTGATTGTTATGAACAAAAATAAATCAACGGGGGTAAGTCAGGGGAATAAGCAGGAGGTCATGACTTCAACATCTTCCTGGTCCAGAAAAACACTTGTGGAACTCGCTGTGTGCGAGCTGGCATTGTCGTAATGCAGAATAATTCGACGGTTGGGGTTGAACTGTCTGCTCGCATTCAGTAGGTCTGGTAGACATACGGTTGTGTGCCATTCTGCATTGACTGTTCTACGGCAGTTAGAATATGACCTGATTTACCAAAAAATAATGCAATCATTTGTTTGGAAACACTGCGTGCACGAACAACTTTGGTTGGTTTAGTTCACTGAACAGCCACACAGCAGATTGTCACTTTGTTTTCAGTTCGTATGCATAAATCCACTTTTCATCACCTATTAGGATGTTAAACACCAAACTAGATGATCCAGATTTGAACCATTTCGTCATAGCTTTGCACACTTCATACGGGCGTCTTTTTGTGCTTGAGTTAAATTACGTGGGATCCAACGAGTGCCTGAATGATCATGCAATATTGTTTGTATTTGTATCATGCCAATTCCTACGGTCTCCTGAATTTCGCGGTTAATTAATTCACGAACAGATTTAATGTTTATGGGCACAATGGCTTTCGATGGACGACCTGCGTGATCGTCGTCACTCAGGCTGATCCGATCACATATGAATTCGTGAAACCACCTGCAAACTGTCGTTTGGAATGGGGCTTCATCAGGAGAAGTAGCAGTCAACCCACGAATACACTCTTGCTGTGTTGACCCTTGGCGAAAATTATAATAAATCATGGCACGGAAGTGCTCTCTTGTCAGGTCCACTTTTGATCACGATCACCTCACTTTAAACTGGTGCTCTGCAACGACTAAGATTCCAAGTTGCATACGATTTTGAAAGAGTGAACAAAGACGATAGTTTTTAACTACAACAACATCTAACAGATTACATTGTTCCCAGTATGTGATTCCCCAAACTTTCAGTGTAACTCTCGTAATAATAATAATAATAAAAAATAAAAGGCACTATAATTCTTTCCCCAACGCTACATCAGATGGAAAGAGAACAGGAAGAAAAGAAATATTAAAGAACAAGCAACGTCCAGATGGACGCCATGTTGCAATGTGGCTTCAAGTAATAATTTTCCCAGTTTGAAAGTAATGAGAATTTAGTGGTGAAAGATAAAATTAATGGGAACTAGTAACAACCATCTTCCTCTATTAAACTCTCTATTCTTTAAGAGCCTAACATACTGAAAATAATAATAACAATAATAATAATAAAATCTCTTGCTTGTTTTTCATAAGTGAAAGAAGACAATGAAATGCAACTGAAATGAAATGAAATAATGTTATTCTACAACAGAAAATATGAACGTGAAGAATGTTCAGTGTTGCCATCCACAGAAATTATAGTGTTGCCAGAATAACACTTCCCCCAAAATTTAAGTTAAGGCAACAACTAGAGAAATAAACTCAACTACATTTGATTACGCATCATGTTGTTCTGGAATCCTGTGAAGTGCTTTTTAAATGATAGTTGTATTTAGATTGTAAAAAAGAAAATAGTTTTTATATAAGGTTATTAAAATTAAATAATAATGTTATTTAAAAAGTAGCTCACAAGATACCAAAATAACAAGATACGTAATCAAATGCAGTTGAGTTCGTTTCTCTAGTCACAGCCTTAACTTAGATTTTGGGGGATATGTCATTCTGGCAACACTGAAATTTCTTTGGATGGCTACACAGAAAATTCTTCAGGTCCATATTTTCTGTTGTAGAATAACATTAAAGGTGCATTTCATTATCTCTTTTCACTTACGAAACACAAGCAAAAGAAAAATACTAAATTTTGTATTATTTCTAGTATGTCAGGCTTTTAAACATGAGAAAACTATCACATAAACCTGTATTTCAACATCGTGTCCATTTGGACTTAATAGATACTTTTTACTTTTGTTATATTCTTATTTCTCCCCACCATATTGATAAAACATCCAACGTAAGATCTTACAGTGCATATTTGTTTTCCCCCTTTTAGCGCATGTGATCCTGCTTTTACTATTTCCTGGCAAAATATCGATTTTTTATTCCCGTCTCGGACTTACTTTGTTCCAGCTATACATTCGCTGTATCCTTCTCCGCTGGTTTACTGCGTAACACGCAGTCCAGTATTCGATTCCTGGTGTGCGAACACTGAACGCATCACCAGGGTTATGATTTCACCTTAAACAATAGGTCCACATCTTACATATCCTCGGAATACTGTAGTATATAGTAACAATGGTACAGAATAGTACTAAACAACACAAAATTGGATGTGTAAGTACAGAACTGTCTGAGGCCATCAACATTTGGACGGAGTTTGTAGTTGTTCTACATCATCTCAAACTGGTTGAATGGATTCCGTACTTTTCGAATTAAGCTGAAGCAAAGATCATTTCCTTGCATTTTTGGCAGCTTATGAATATGGAGCGAGGGATCTTTCGGTCATTTTTTCTTTGCCATAACGAAAGATCTTTAGAATCTTGGTGGCAGTTTCGGTGTTAAATTACAGGGCAGTAACTAAACACCTGTATGAGGTGTGATCAAAAAATAGGGCGAATAATTTTATTAAAAACAAAGTAATAACCTTACATGGAATTTGATTCAATCTCCTTAAAGTTGCTGTCCTTGGCTAGCAATGCACTTATCCAAACTTATGCCAACGTTGACTATATAACTGGAAGAATTTCTGGAAGGTTTCTTTTGGAAGGGTGTTCACTTGCTCTGGCAATTTCAGGAATGAGGTCAAAATCTTTACCTTTAAGCGCGTTTTTAATTTTTGGAAAGAGCCAGAAGTCGCATGTTGCTATATCTGGAGAGCACAGTGAATGTGGACAGACAGGAATATTTTTCGGCCAAAAACTCGCGGATCAAAAGCAAGGTATGTGGCATGGCGCATTTTCGTGGTGAAAAAGTAAGTCATTTGCCCACTTAATCGGCAGTTAAAATGCTTTTTGTGGACTCATACGAGATCTTTAGTTCTTCAGAAAGCTCTCGAATAGTCATTCACCTGTTTGAACAAATCATTTGTGCCACTTTTTGCACGTTTTCATCTATTTTTGACGCCGAAGGACGTCTCAATCGTTGCTCCTTGTCAACTGACTTGTTGCCGTTTTTGAATCACTCATACCACTGTTAAACTCCCGGCTAAACTCAGTTCTAAACTTCTTCCTGTCAATACTTCGTTTCAGAGTACCTCGCACACGTGCGATGACAAAGCACGAACTGTTACGAACACTAAATATTCAACTACCTGATACTCGTCATAAAATCAGTGACCTCAAATATCTCTACAAACACACACATGGCCAGTTCAAATACAAAACGCTACTCTCAGAATTGTAATTGCGAATTCCATTCAAACAAGTAAAACACATCTTTTTCATATAGTGCAACCTGGACTGTCAATAGTTCAACGCCCTCTGTTCTATAGGCTTCCTAAGTTATGCACTGCAATTCATTCACCCGTAGATTTATTTAATTCTGAAACTGCATATAACTCTGTACTGCGACGTCATCGTAATGAATAGGTTCTAGTCAGGTATTGCAGGGTTTCTACTGATCTGGAGAAATGTATTTCTCTGACTTTCCCTGACCTTTGGCAGGAAATTCCCTGACTTTCGGACAGGTGTCGGAAGATGTTGACATATAAATAAGGAATAAATAGCTGTGAATATATATATATGAAGGGTAAGGGGAAAAAAAGAAGGGATGTCACAAAACTGGATTTTCGAGAAAACGGCGTTTTAATATTGAAACCGCGTACAAAATGAATAGCATTAGTCAAATCTTTTGCTCCTTTTTACATGGATATTTCTACATCTACGTATGCATGGCATATATAGTCAAATAATGGCAAGAGTCACCAACAGAAAGGATAAAACACCCGTTAAAGCACACACATGGACATTCCTTGTTCTTCCCCTTACCCTTCACATGAGAACATTTATTCCATAGAGACAAATGATAATCAATTGCTCATACGTACATTCCACTTACCACCCATAAAAATCTGAGCAACGTTCCCTACTGTGATTATTAATGGTTGGCTAAGCTGAAATTAGTGTACAATTAATGTTAGAAAATATATACCTAGTTATATCATAAATACTGTCACAAGATTGAATGTGAATAACTAGAGAGTCTTAACACCAAGGCAATTTATTTTGGTCATGTTTTACATTGATATGTTATTCACCTGACGCACGAATCATTTTTCGAAATGTCTCCCCTTGGTCTTGATGCAGGCACGAAGTCTGTCCGGCCACTGGTCAATAGCATTACGCACCACGTCCATGGGAAAATTGTTCACTGGTCGGGTCAAACATTGTTTCAGACTGTCGACAGATGGATACCGTTTATGGCAGACCTTTACCTGAAGGACTGCCCAACGGGTTAAGGTCCGGGCTGTTTGAAGGCAAATCAATGGTAGAAATGAAGTCGGGAACGTTCCGTGCCAGCCAGTCCTGGGTTGTTTTCGCCTTGTGACCTGGAGCGGAATCCTGCTGGAAGGTCCACCTTTCTCCAGGGAACAGTGGTTTCATTACAGGTGTTAGCGCTGTGTCCTGGTACACCTGGGCACATCTTTGTACACCTTGTTCGCAAAAATGCAGCTGGGTTGTGCCTGAGTAATTCACTCCCCACCAAATCATCACTGAGGCAGGATGATGTGTCCTCTGATCCCTTAGAGCTGCCTCAGCAGCTGCAGTAGATGCGTGGCATACACACGGTCATTTTGGGCGTTGTAGGCCTGCTCAATTGTGAACACCTTTTCGTCAGTGAACAGAATCTTTCTGTGCAGAATGTTGGCGTAACGCCGCAACAGTCTCTTTGATTTAAGGACCCTCTGCGACATTAATGTTTGGGTCAGAAAGTGACCAGTCCGCCTTTTATACGCCCATAGGTGTAGGTCACTCCTGAGCACACGAGACATGGAATTTCTGCTGATGTTCATCTCAGCAGCCATCACACTTTGTGTTCGAACAGGACTTCTTCGAATTCTTGCTGCGACTGCTTTCTGGACCTGCAGGGTTCGTACCATTCGTGGTCTGCCACTCCTTGCGCGGTCAGCTGCTGTTCCAGTCTCGGTGTATCGCTGTATGGAGCGATACACGAATCTCTTGCTGATTTGTAGGGGTTTCATGAGGTTGAAAATCTCACCTGCTGTCTTCCCGACCTTGTGTAGTGCAATTACTGCTACACGATTTTCGCAATCGCCCTACTCCATCAGAACTCAGTACAATATCAGCGTATGTCATGAACAGTCAAACACACACTACATGCATCTTCCGCTTTATACAAAGATGGCAGCACTGTGCCACTTCGGATGCCTACAGCGCCACTCCAAACTTTTTAACAGTATTTATGATATAACTAGGTATATTTTATAAAATTTCCCTAACTTTTCCTGATTTCCAGTCTTTTTCCATGAGTTTCCCTGACCTGTACCATTTTCCCTGGCTAGTACAAACCTTGTGTTGTCAACCTTTCTGTTATTACTTAGATGTTGTTATTTATTATTTTATGTTGTCATCGTTTAGATTTGTTAGATATTGCAATGTAAACTGGCATTCAGTTGTATATGAAATTATGTTTGTAAATAAAATAAATAAATAAATAAACAGTCTATCTTGACATTTCCTGAGCTTCTTTGGCACTTCTTTGCAGCTTAGAACAAAACTTAATGTTGGCATGCAACAGACTCAACACGTTCTCACTCTTCCGCTTCTGGAAGCCAACTAACATGTTAAAAGTCGTTCAAACTCGACACTGACTGTACCAAAAGTTTTAGGCTACCGGGCTTACTAGTTGAAATGGGTACAACACCGATAGATGGCACTGTGCAACTACATTCACCGTACTTTTTGATCACACCTTTTAAGTGCTGCCGACCAACGGACAGCCATCGAACATAGTTCAAATTGAAGAAGATCACCACAGAAAAATACACAATTACACAAGAGGCTTCAAGGGACAGTACTCGTTCTCCGGATGTCTTTATTTTATACGCGTATATAAACCGAGAAATTTGATTGTTCAGAATCTTCTGAAACAAGCTGGTTGTTCGATTTATGGTATTTAGCTTCAGTTTGCAGATTACCTGAGACCCGTGGTACTATTTCCTTCGTCTTACTGCGGAAGGGCTAATGTTCAAATCTATTTAGGATTCTTTACAAGCCAGCTAATACTTCCAAGCACTGAACAATGGCAAATACTGCATGCAGGACCAATTCCTTATTGAGTGATTTCGGATTTTATTTTCTCACTTGTGAAGAGCTATAGTTCCATAACAATATAGGAAGACAAGAGTGTCTTGCACCGCAGGAATATTAATTGACATGAACATGTAACTACCTGATTTGTCTCCCGTTGGCTAGCGTCCGCGTCTTTGATGCACGTGATCCCTGGTTCTATACTTGATGGGAGACTACTACAATTTGAACTCTTTACGATGATTCAGATTCCACCCTACGCTGTAGGTCTACGTCTCACATAGCCTCGGTGCTCAACAGAGACGCTAAATTTCAAAGAAAGAAACAAACGTAACTTCTTGCGTCATAAAGCCATAATCACATAGTTCTTGCACCGTGATATACCTAACCCTACCTCACAACCTATTCCTTTTACTCCTGGTCTTAATTGAAGTTCGCTGCATCACTTTTTGAGAAACACAGGAAACAAACTGACCGCACTATGCCTGAGATGCCGCCTACCCATATTAGAAAAGATAAGTTAAATTAAAATGAAATAAAATCTAAGTTTTAGGTCACACGATTATGCCGGCTAGACTAAAGGAGACGGTGATGATGAGAAATGAATGAAATGGTGAAATGAAGAAGGTGGGAGGAAACGGAAGAACCCCGAAAAAACCCACGCACATGGTGTTTGTCCACCACAAAGTTCACTTGGCACGAGCTGGGATCGAACCAGGAACTCCATGCACCAGAGGTAGACGCTGTACCACTGAACCACCGCGGCCGAAAACATAAGTTAGAACTCATCTCCGGACACAACACTCAAACAAGACAGAAAGACAACTTCAAATCCTCTCTGAAGGACAGATTTACCGAGTGATTAAATTATATATCTTTTATAATATTACTGTACTATTGAAATTATGTTGTACGCATTTCATCATTTTTGTTATCCATGATTTCAGTTTTCAATTATTAAAGCTTACTAAGATTGATTACTTGATAAATGTATTTAATTGATAGCATTATTTCAATTATTGTTTTCTCATGTTATCATCATTGATTCTCGTATCAACGTCACATAAAGACAATTGCAAAACCAGCTTCATTCTAAAAATTTCGATCAAAAACGAGTTCACTTTGAAGAGCACTAATAGTATAATAATAATAATAATAATAATAAACCTAAAGAGCAAAATAGAAACCAAGACACAAATGAATTGCACATTTCTAAAATTAAAAATAAAACTTTTTTTTTTAATGTAAATAGACTAAATGTGTTCAAATCCTGCCAAAATCGGCAGAATATGCAAATGTGTAAAAACAAATACCTTTGTCAGATATATTTTTTTCCCTTTCTTTATCACCATACCTGCATGAAGTTCACTATATCAATCTAAAGATGCATTTCCACACAAACCCTAACACTACTTACTAGAAGTTCAAAAATAAAGACGATACGTTCACTCCCCCCTTTTTTGTTGAGGATATGTGAGAGAGGACTCTGAAACGGAATCAGAACATCTATTCTACATTAACCCGAAGCAGGTACCACTTACAAGGATCGAACCCTAGATCTGCGCAAAGAAAACATGCAAGTTAGCCATTTTGTCTTACAGACACAATTTTACACAGAAGTACAATGTAAACTTGTTGCGGTTATCGTTGCTTTTACTCACCCTTGAAGTTCCCTTATACGTTCGAAACCGAAAAGAAAACAAAGTTTAATATTTTCACCAGCTACACTGGACATCTTCGAAAGAGCATGTGAAGATCAAATATGAACAAGAATGTCAGGTTACATATTTACTTTATTCCTTTAGTGTTCTTGTTAATTAAACGTCTATTATATATTAATGAAAAGATCAAACAACCGATTGAAACTTAGTTTTACACACGAAATCCTCTGTAGGTGCGAACACAGTAACATACAAAGAGTGAAAAAGTGCATGACTGGTTTGCGACTCGAACCCGGCATCTCCGGCATACCGTGCCAATGAGTTAACCACTACTCCACCCAGTCCGCTTCCCACAACAGCCAAACACTCTCACTCCTGCAGTCGGTGCTCTCCACTCAGACCACATGGCTTGTACCACAGCCTAGCTGCTGTGATTGGACAATCCAGTATCCAGATATAAGGCATGCCCAAATGAAAGTTGGATTGATACATTTAAGCAAAGATTTATTTAGTTTTAATGCATAAGTATATTATAAATTGAAAAGTATTACATAGTGTACAAGATCTGTTTAACAATACTGTCTATACATGATCACCTAGCTGGTTGAGACAGGTGTCTCATTGGTCCACGAGATGATGAACACCGTCAGCAAAGAAAGTCGTGGATTGCGTGCGGAACCGTTCTTCAACTGCTTTTCGGAACTCATCGGTTCCCTTGCTCAAACACAGGCTGTTTGCAATCTCCCAGATGGTTATTCGACGATTCTTTCTCACAAGGGCGTCCACTGCAGCAATTGATTCATCCATGATGACCAAATGTGGTTAACCTGGTTGTGGCATGTCTGCTGGACTCACACGTCCATGAGGAAACTCACTACAGCATCTGAACACGTGACACACTCAGTCCCATACATATCCTTCATTCGACGGTAAATTTCACTAAGACCTTCTGCTGACAAAAATTGGATTACCGTGCGCTGAGCCTGTTTGGAGGAATCTATGGCACGCTCGTTACCTGTTGTCCCGCTTCTGTTGCAGTCAACAACACACAGATCCTATTCACTGTATGTCAAATTTCTCCTGACATACACACCTATCTAGCAGTGAAATTGCAAAGTTCTAACACTAATAATAACGGCGCTCTAACCTCAGTCCCATTTTCAGTTGGGCATGCCTTATATGTTGAGAACAGTCTTTCATTAATATATATGAAATTACAACCGCCAAAAAATGTTGTCAATATGTATGGACATTGGATTGTCCAATCACAGCACGCAGACTGTGGTACCATCAGAAACAATATTAAGTTGGAGGTATAAGAAATGATAGATCCAACCTAAATTTAATATTGTTTCTGACTGTACAATCCGTCTGCTCTGAGGGAAGAGCACCGACTACAGGAGCGAGAGTGTGTTTCGTTGTTCTGAAAAGCGAACCGGGTGGCATAGTGGTTGGCGCATCGGCACGGTATGCCGGAGATCGCGGCTTCGAGTCCCGGTGCAATCAATCACTTTTTCACTCTGTATGTTATTAAACATGTATTTTATTCATCATGGCTTTGGGAATATTCGCAGTATTAATAAATCAAAACAGACGAAAACACCAAATATATATTAATAATATCAGTGGAACCGTTTCCGCAATGTAACATCGTCTTCAGACACGTTATACGTTCATCGTCCAACAGTTAATCTGTCTGATGAAGATAATTTTACACTGCCGAATCTTTTGCACAGGAATTATTAATAGCTACAAATGTGGCGTTTTGGTCAGTTTTGTGTTAGTAATTAAATGTTGAATTTTGGGTGCCTGGAATTGTTACTATCCTCGAAGCGTAGAGTTAAGAAAGAATTGTGACTTTGTAAGTTTAAAACCTTTGGCGAAACATACCTACTTTTTTAATTGTACGTTGTTGGTGTCTGTCTCTCCATTATCTTATCTTCGTGTTGTCGGGCTTAAAATATCGAAATATCTAACGAACATTGCTCCTTTTTTACACTGTACTTCATTTTTCCTTGCTCTTCTGTTTTTCAAATAGATAGATGCCAGATAATATTCGACTTATCAGTTACATTCAATGTAATGATGTTAATAAAAGCTGAGTAATTATTTCGAAAAAAATACTTTTCGCTGGCTGGCGTCTGTTTTTATCTACGTAATTTATATGTTCCAAGATACAGTGCCCGGCAAAAAAGACCTCCCGTATTTGGAGAGGGCGCTGTGTGAATTGTGATGGGAATACGGCAGCGGTGAGCATAGTGCGTTTCTTGCGGAGAAGTATATTCGTAGTGGTGGTTTTGACCGGCATGATTCTGTTCCGGATAGAAAAACTATTCAAGTTAGGGTATCAAACTTTAGAGCAACAAGATCTTCACTGAGATGAAAAGTCGCCTGGTGAACCTCGAACAACGCGGGATAATGTGGCGCGTCTGAGAACGTTCATCCAGTAATCTCCAAAGCGTTTAGCACTTAAACAGGTCGGTCAGGCGATATTTTTCCCAGTGCAGAATCTGTTGCTCTGAAATTTGATACCCAAACTTGAATAGTTTTCCTATCCGGAAGAGAATCATGTCGGTCAAGTCCGAACCGAATGCGATATGCTCGCTGAGTAGTAATCACAGAACCACCATTATGAATATGCTTCTAAACAACAAACGCACGATGCTCACCGCGCCACGCCATTGCAAATACTGAAAATGACACCTATACCGCTATTGATCAATACGCCCTCCGCCGCCATATCCCCACCGCAACTCACACAGCGTTCTCTCCAAATACGGGAAGTCTGTTTACCGGCCACCGTATTTGTTGCTGAATGCCTAATTGTGAACATTTAATATTTGTGAAGTTTTCTTAACATATCATGAAGAGTTAGCTAGAAAGTAAAATAAGTATAGAAGGAGCGGAAGAAACCCAACATTTACAAGATGTCATAAACGGAAATTCTTACGAAGAAAGAAAGGTTTACCATTGAAGAAAACGTACGGAATGTAATTTTCACAAGCTTCAGCACCAATTACGAGGATTCGGAAACCTTTTTTTTTTCCCCTGACAAATTCATTTACCTCCTTTGTAGATTCAAACTCTACAATTAAAAATGAAAAGCACCATTTCAAATTTTATAGTTAGTAAGTTTTGCGGCATTAAGTAAACCCTCTCTGAGATACTAAACTTTTATTTGGATCATATTTTTGAACGACACATTTTTCTCGAGATATTTCGATGTCTCAAGTTCTATATATTCTAAGGTAAGAAGGAAACATAAGGAGGTGGAATTCAAAGCATTAATATCACTGTTACTTTAAACTGAAACTCACATCATCACAATCCTTTCCTAACGAGACGATCAGAGGATGACAACTTCATCGCGTACGAAAAATTCATCAGTTGAATTTAAAAATAAAACACTGAAGGAACAATATTTATAAATAATTGTCCTTCCAAATCATAAACTGGACAGCATCTATTAGTAGTTGATTATAATGTCCTGAAAGTGAAGTGTATCTATTATATAACTTCCTCTTCAGAAGTATCTTTGTCATTCTTAACGCTTCAGCAAGTATCACCATGCAAACTGGTGAAAACATTCGAGCACAGACAGATTTATTGAATCATAATTAATAAAATTAACATTCACCAAACTATCTGAAGCTTGGACTTCCTCTGACCTGTCAACAACAGGTCTGCTACATACTGCCACTCCTCGTCCAAGGTAACATCTACATTTTCTGAGTCATCGCACAGGTCTGCTACAAACTGACACTGCTCGTCCAAGGCAATATCTGCACTTTCTGAGTCATCGTTGGATTCTCCGGACTCTATATAGAACTCTAAAATTGAAAACACATATTTAAAAATATGCTAATATAAAAATATGTACATCTTAAACCGATAACTGTTACACATTATAACGTACACATTTCTAACACAGTAACTACGTACCAGCTTGTATCTTTATAAACAATACATCGTCGCTGCGCCTCTCGTAGAACTGCTACCGGTACCGTATGTGTTAAAACCACAACTTTTTAGGGTAAGCAAAAAATATTCCAAACTGTTAAAATTTTGCCAAATATACACGGAAACACTTGAAAAATATAATAAAATTGGTTATGTGTATATTATGCAATGGACATTGTTGTAACTTGCTTCAACAATATTATATTAATATTTTTGTTTTTACGTAGCACATGTCGGTTTACCTTATGCGCCTTTATAAGCACATAGAGGATTTGTATGCCTTAATCAATACGTACGTGATGAAAACCTGAAGCCTTTAATTTCGATCTATTTTTTTTTTTTTAATTGTTCTGGCGAAACAATTGAATATGCTGCCTGACAGCTTTCAAGTTTATTTGCACGGCATAACTCATTTTCGACAAAACTGTCACATAGCGGTTCTTCGGGGCGCAGCGACGATATATGGGAACTTCATCATGGCTATATGCTTAGCGTACTGAACTTCGGCGCGGGAGACATAACTTAGATTCCCGGTCAGAGCTCAGGTGTTTCTGATTTCCCCTTAAGCTGCAGGTGCGCCTCTCATATTATAGCCTAGGTGCTGAAAGGGGTAATAAATATTCATTACATTGGGTCTTTTCGTTCGGCTGGGGTGCAACTTCAGCAGAAATGACACATTACACCCCAACCGATCAATTCATATGTACAGTCTTGTTCAAAAAAATCCTGCTCACCCACATTTCTTTGAAAGGAACGGTGTTCTTAGTTACAATCAGATTTTCTTTCGCCAACCGAAACTTTCATTCAGGGACAAAGTACTAGAATATCCTACGCTCAATTACAGGAATATGGCCTTTTAAAGCAAGGTGGGTGGCCAATATTTTTTTGATGTAATTTGATTTGATTTATGAGTTTAACGTCTCGTACAGTAACCAAGCTATACGAGACGTGGACCTACAGTTTAACGTTGAGTCCGAATCACATGAGCTCCTGTCTGGGATCGAACTCGGGTCTCCCATGCCAAAGACGCGTACACTAACCACTTAGTCATGAGGGAGCTCGCCAAGATTTTTTGAGAAATACTGTCCATTCTGCCTTTTTGTTACCAGTGTCGAATGCGCGTTATTTATATTGTATACACATCATTGCAATTAGTGAAAGTAATTAGTAATCTTATATCGTTAGCCAAAACACTTTATGTTTATTTATCTCACGAGAATTTATACTGTTCTGTTATTTTTTCCTATCCACTTGCCAACTGTTTCAAACAAAGAAAAAAGTGCGTACAAATGTAAATTATGTTGTTTGTGCCAACGTACAACAATTACATCTTGTAATTGTGTGCATACATGAATTTGTAAACAAAGCTGGTACAATTTCATATTACATAACGATTACAATTATATTTCTTTCTCAAACTAAAAATTTTTTGCAAACATCAAAAATACGGTACTAAATTTAAAACAGAGCAGGTAACACTTTTACATGTTTATCGTACCATCCCTTCCACAATATAGGAGCTACAAAATTTCCAAAACTCAGTCAATTGGTCCCTAGTATCTTTGCTACCAGTTAGTTACCAGTAAACTAAAACCTCCTCCTTCAAAAATACACAAACTGAGTTCACAATGGTAACTCTAAATTCAACACTGTGCTTTAAAAATACTCAAAAGTAGTAATTCCGTTAACTTCGTATCAATTACAAACATCTTTAAGCGCTGACCAGTCACACCAATGTTTACAATACTCCAAACACTATTACTAAAAATTTATTACAAAACTAATTACATATCAAATATTTCGTTTTGCCAAAAGGCTATAAATTTAAAAAAAAAAAGTGTTTTATTGGCACTAATTAAGTATATATTTAAGCTCTATCTATATCCTTGTAACAGTCCCGTTTAGGCATATCAGGACGTAGTCCAGGGTTGAAACCCCGGTAGGAGTACTCGCCTCAAACACAAATCCAAGTAATGGTTCGGATTCTTTACTAAAAAGAAGATCCTCGGTGCCGAAAATCAACGTTACTCGATACGTTTTTTAAAGCATGAATTATCGTTTTTGCATATACCTTTTGACGCGAGCGGAATATACAACCTCCGACAATAAAGTTCAGCGAATTAAGTGGCTGTGCTCGTCCTGGCAACACTGGCGCAACGAAACACGGCACACTAGTAGCGACAGGTGCCGCCATTGTGGCCCCACCGTTGTTCAGTTGTGAGTCAACTGTGGTTTGTGTGAGACGCGTTATAATGAGTATTAGTGTGTCCGGTTCTACACTGATAACAGTAAAATGAACGAACAAAGGATCAATTTGAAATTTTGTTTTAAGCTTGGCAAGACATTGAAAGAAACCCATGATATGCTGGTACAGGTTTATGAAGATCAAGCAATGTGCTTGAAGTGTGCTTACCAGTGGTTCGGCCGTTTTCGGGAAGGGCGGGATAATGTTTCTGATAACCCCTGTAACGGAAGGCCGTCAAGCTCTCGCACAGACGAAAACATAGAAAAGGTGAGGACATTAATCACGAACGATCGCTGATTAACTGTGCGAATAATTCCTGAGGAATTGAACATTAGCCGTGAATCTGCGAGACCTATCCTCACTAACGACTTAGGGAAAAGGAAAAAGTGTTGTCTACTCGTGCCATATTACTTGACTGATGACCAGAAGCACGCACGTGTTCTTGCCTCATAGGATTGTATCGCTATGGCGGATGAAAATCCGAATTTCTTGAACTGCATTGTTGCTGAGGATGAATCCTGGTGTGTGAGGTACGATTCGGAAACAAAACACCAAAGCATGCAATGGCATTCTCCTGCATCACCTCGTCGGAAAAAGATCAAAGTAGAAAAATAACGCATTAAAGCGATGCTAATCATCTTTTTCGCCAGTAATGGCATAATCCACAAGGAATTTCTACCTGAGGGAACAACATTGATTGCTGCTACGTACGTTGAAATTTTGAGACGTTTCATAAAACGTGTACCAAGGGTACGACCCCAGTACTCAGAACAAAATTAATGGTTTTTGGACAATGCTCGCCCTCACACAGCCAATATCGTCAGACAATTCCTGGCCCAAAAGGGGGAGGTGCAAACTGTCCATCCACCATACTCGCCAGATCTGATTCTTCCCGTTCTCATGCCTCAAACTCGCGTTGAAAGGAGAGATTTGACGATATTCCAGACATCCAATGAAACGTGACGAGGCTCCTGAGCACCATCCCGAAAGAAGACTTCTCAAAGCGTTTCCAGGACATGTACAGCCATGCTCAGCGTTGCATACCTGCGGGAGGGGACTACTTCGAAGGTCAGTAAGGTAAATTTCATTGATGGTAAATTGAAAGAAAAATCTACTTTCTATTTATGGGATCATTCACCGAACTTTATTGCCAGAGGTTGTATATATATATATATATATATATATATATATATATATATATATATATATATATATATATATATATATATATAAAATTCTTGAGTTAAGTTCCGTTGAACCCCACCACGATAACTGAAAATTTGCAAAACTTACCGGGAATAATTCGTGAGTGTGGTTGTTCTATTGTGTGACGGAATAGCAAAGGGGTAAACATATTTTTATTTTTTATTATTTATGAACATTGGCGATAGTGAAGACAGATCTATTTTCCTAAGCCGGATGTTACGGCAGGTTACTCAATTCTGGAGGGGGCATATTGAAGAAAATACGAATATCTGTCCAGGTTGTGATTTAACAGCGTTTAGTTTAGTAGTTAAATACCAAAAACGACAACAATCTCTTAAAATTGTACGAAGGCATGGGTTAATGAATGCAAGAACGCGATGTCGAAAGATGTTAAGATAAGGAAAAATAAAGGAAGTTACGTTTTGTAATATAATGGAAGAACCAATGTGGAATATTATTGGGAAAACAGCAACATTTTCCGAGGAAGAGCGATTGTCAGTGGAGAAAGGTGATGTATTTTACTCGCCGTATAAAGTGTTCCAACACTATCTTCCTTTATGCGTATACGCACCGCCCCTGGCGCGTGTGCCACATACGGACGCACTCCTCGCTGCAGCTTGGGCCCACTTGTTCTGACTCAGTCACACAACTTTCTTCCTCATAACCACCTAGCACAAGTTGGTTGATGTTTAAAGCTGGACCGTGTTTTATACAGAACAGACCTAAAGTCAATCTGCACCCTGTAATGCAATCCTACCTGCAGAAGAATTTTCTAACGCAGTAACAGTGCATCTCGTGATAGAAAAAAATAACATTTTATGAACGTAAAAGTGCACCCAGCCCCCCTCACCCCCCAAAAAGAACTACCGTTAACAGAACATAACGTAACCTTACCTAACCTATCAACTAAAGCTCCCAACACCTCCGACAGACGATTCGTAATATTTGAACAGTTACTTCTGTTCATTAGCTGGAGGAGCTTTACTGAGTAAATGCCCAATTCTTGCTTGTAGTAGACACCTAGCACAGGTTGATTTGTTAGTTGCATAAAAATTTGTTTATGTGGCGTATCAGTTTGCATGCATACAATCAATTTGTAGGTAATTGCTTAGACATGTTGTTGAAAAGTAAGAGTGTAAAATGTCTTTGGGAATCTTTTGCAAGAACTAAAGCACAAGTTGAAGCTTTTTTTTTTTTTTTTTTTCCAGCACATCAATCTGCAGCCTAGTACGAATTACTCTAAACCCGCACGCATGATTATTTCGTCTGAATGGAACTCAATTTTAGAAGCAATGAATAAAAAATTAACTAAATTCTGTACACCACTTAAGTTCACGTACTTCAATTCCTTGTAAACGGAGTAGTGAATTGTCTCTGCCATGAATTATAACTGATCCTTCTTTAACGGCGCATGCACACATAACTCACTTGGCGCGGGTCAAGTTAAGGAACAACAACAAAAATACCAACATAAAAAATTAAAATTGTCACTAAGTATCTTCGAATGCTTTCTACTCTTATTTTCATGTTGGTTACCAATAAACTGTGCGCAGATATACAATATACTTGCAAGATCATTATGTCATAAATAACTTGCTAACAGACTGAATAACAGGGTTACGTCTGCTTTGGAGGGCCGAAAAATAGTTCAAACACAGAAGGTTTACAGAAAGAATGAGTTGATGTTCCAAAAGGGTAACCTGTGAAGTGAAGAGAATGGAAACGCAATATGTGCAATGGAGGAATGGGAAAGGCACGTGTACTGTATCACCAGAACACACGAAATAAAGGTATCACATTAGGTTACAAGTCAGTTACGTTCAAAATAGTGTCGTGTAACCTTTTACAACCTGGAATAGAAAACAACTATATGCGTAGAAACACGGGATCTGGATTATGGCATAAGAACTACAGTGCAAGGAAACACAAACCAATCTGTGCCAGATAGCCAGAAAAAAAAAAGGCACGAACCGCACCTAACCGAGTCACGGCAGAGTGAAGCTTGTGTCGAAGGGAGCTGGCGCGTTAGCGACGGTAGGTACGCGCGTTAGAACGGATAGTAAAAACAGATGAGTTTTGACAATGATATGAATTTCAGCAGCAATTGCCATGGTTTCATAGAAGTAACGTTTCACTTGCAAATATAGAGATTCTTTGCACTATGCAGAAATACACCGCCATAGTGGCCACCTAGGAGATTAGGTTGGTTAGCTTACACCTCGTTATTTTTATATAATCGTATAAAATTTTTAAAAAAGTATGGTACCAACTTTGGCATATATGCGCAATTTCCACACTGCTTTTTCCGCCACTAAATCATAACAATTAACTCTCCGCCAAAAAGTCCCATCCGCCTCAAATTACAGTGCCGTGTATAACATCGGAAACATCTTACAACAACAACCACTTTCTTAACCTTAACTACTCCTTTCATCAGACTTTCATCCACTGTTCCTCCACACCAAATTAATTCTACTATTCAGCAGGAAAATTTACTAGGATCGGTTCGGCGATACAACACTTAACCTGTGGAAAATGTTGCAGGAATTATTTGCAGTGAACAGAAGACCTACCGTACACAAACCGAAAATGTAAGTACGTTAAATTCGAAACTTAAACTAACCTGACAAAAATTAGCCAACATTTATCAAAATAGTGCCAATTTTTACCAAAAAAATATCGCCCCCAACCCGAAAAACCGACATATACCTAATAACACTGGTGGAAACTTATAAGCGCTGGTAGCGACAAGTGCGAAAGTACGCTCAACCATGTACAAGGTGATCATTGCAAACTAGCTTTGCATGTATACCAGTTCAGGACGAGCGAAGATTGATAACACGCGCGGTAGCGAATATGAAGCAAGCACGTCAACTGCGGTGGAGGATTAAGTTTTGATATAGCCCCTACCACGATAAATCTATGTACTACGTAAGTGAACGAAACCAACTTAACCTATTCATTAAAGATTATTGTAATGTTAAAAAGCTGGAGGGGGGTAGCGAAATAAACATTGAGATTGGTATGCATATAAACGAACAAAAGTTCTAAAACAAACCACTAGCGTGTGCCACGTGATCAATGCAAGAGAAATATCATTATACCAAATTATCATAATAACGAATCACACTTCTCAAACATTTTCTTTGGTTACAGATTACATTAACAAACTCCTTACACACTATTTTATTATAGAAATTGACTTTACCTTCACCTTCTGCCATAATTTTCAATCAATTTGTCACTATACTATACTAGTATCTATATCAGCGTTTCCCAACCTTTTTCATGTTGCGGCACACTACAGGTGTAACTTGAATTCTCGCGGCACACCCATATATATATATATATATATATATATATATATATATATATATATATATATATATATACATATACTATTATTATTTGTAAATATAAAATACTGTGGTATTTTTATGCGATTACTGATCTTCTTCTTACAGAGAAAAAAGCTGGTTCACTGATTTTCCCCCGTGGTAAATCATTATGATTATTTTTCATTCTAATTTTAAAACAGAAAACAATTGGAATGAAATATAGGACTCCCGTTTTTAAAAATCCACTTTCTCTTTCGAAAACTGTATCTAACCTTTCACTAAAAGGGAAGATCACTAAATAACAAACAAATATACAAATCTCCTGTACTTTTAAAACACAATTGTAGGTAATTTGTATGCATGTTTGCTTTGTTGAATTTATTGAAGGATATGTTAAAATTTCAAGTTACGAAATAGTCTGCAACAATAAAGAAGCAATAGTGGTCATGACAATGATAAACACGTTTTTCAACATTAAAAATGTACAGAAAAGTAACACAGTATGAAACTTAAAATTGTAGATTTATAGTAGAGTAGAAGTTCGTAGTAATGTGAAATACAAATATACATTTTCCCCTATGTCTTACAATTTGGTTCTTATAGAATTAATAATTTGTTTCGATTTCCTTGCGGCACACCCGCGGCCCATTCGCGGCACACCAGTGTGCCGCGGCACACCGGTTGGGAAACGCTGATCTATATCCTTGAAGGTATACTTAGCACCAGAAACGCGCGCTACTGACAATGGTACCAACTCAGAAAGGAAGTCGTCCGTTAGATCGTACCTCAGATTTCCCCTAAATCTCATTAAAGTTCCCCAACACTTAAAATGGTATTACAGCCTCAAATCTTGTTTTGAAAACGAGATTTGCAACATATATGAGAACAATGCAATAAATTTGGATAAGATTAAGGAGATATCCAATAGGAAAAGTGAGTATTGTGTTCTTCGTAATGTGAAATCACCATTGCCAGAATACGTAAAATTAAAAGGAATTTAACGTAAGAAATAATAATAATAATAAATTATCTTCTGGAATCCCACATAATAATTTAACGTGCAGATACGAAATATGAGGTCCACCTTATAAAATTATCTTACGTTAATTAATTATTAAACCTTAAATAATGCCGTAATATGTCTTGGAACGTTATTTACTTGATGCAGACACAAATAACTACGCGTAAATTGATAATATGTCGCCAAACTAATATGCCACCAAGATGCCAGTTCATGCAAAAAAAAAAAAAAAAAAAAAAAATATATTCAGTGAACCCCAGCCAGCTTTTCAGCATGATAAAGTTTAAAACAAACCATTTGCGCTACTACATTGGCACTAGAAACCACCAATTCGCTGCAGTGGAGCTCTAAAGTGGAAATACGTTATTATACGATGTTAGTCACCATCACTCTACAGATATTCGCTCAGGCTACGAGAAGTTAAATACCCTATAAAATCATTTTCGTTATAATGGATCATTTATAAATGGACGTTGCTGTTACTAATATTGCTAAATATGTATGTCGTATGTGTTGTTCACATAGTACAATATGGTGACAATAAAGATAACGTTGCACTACTGTTCCTACGTTAATATCTGAATTAGTGGTTCCGCCTACATACATAAGTTCACTAAACATTACTCATTTTATGTGAATTAAAGCACTGTAAATTATCCAAACAGTGGCCCCCATATCCCGTATCTGCTCCTAATTTATTTCCCCTGTGAGATTTTCAATCTCAACCAGCGAGAAAAACCGCTAGTTAGTAATACTGACACATAATCTATACCAGAAACAAATGACTATAACCTAACCTATGAGATACGCAATACACAATTCACCTGGCGACTTCTTACCGATTTGAAAATGCAGCTCCGAGACATTTTGAAGATCATGAACTCCCGAAGTTGGTAATCAGCACCTGTAAAGAAAATTAACATTGTATGTAAGTTTGAAAGAGGTACGCTCCTTTCAGATATTTTCAAGGGGGGGGGGGGAGAAAACAAGTAAAATTTTTAAGTGAACAATACTTCATACCAAACAACAATTCTTTACACATGTTGCATAATTTTATTAATTACACTAAACATACTATCATGGGTGCCCGAAGAGGATTCCCCCGAGAAAAGTTTCTTTGGGCGCCACTGGATATTATAGTGGGTGAATCAGCATAATCCAACATATTTTGACATGCATTTTGAAGAACCGAACCTCTGTCGAAAATTTTGGAGATGCCGTACCTTCACCCAATGCGAGCGTCCATGGCTATCACACATTTTGTCTTTTTCCTTAAAAGATCCAATATTGAATATTTAATTTTATTCTTCGCATCAGCCTATATAAAAGTGATAGATTCACACTTTTTTTTTTTTTTAATATCAACCTTTACCAAGATGCACAAGATGCAAGCTTCTCATTCTACTGTCGATAACAGATAAAGAATACGGACGCTACTACGTAATGACGACTTACTACTTCTTTAATCATAGTGTCTTTAATGGCTTAAACATTTTCACATTTACTACGTACGCTTGAACGAGGGAATACTTTCAGCTGGGTAAAATGGCTCAGTGGTAGCGGGCTCGAACGATTCCAGGCATTGTGAATTTTTTACGGGTAACACCGGTCCGTGTATTTTTCTCAAGGTATTCCGCCTCCTCCTCTATACGCAGATCCTAGGGGGTTCGAGGGGGCCAGGACCCCGAAGTTTAGTCGGTCCTCCCAGGATATGGATAGCCGTGCTTAGACATCACCCAATCATACCTATGCAACAGTACGCTTCCCCGAATTTTTTGCGTAAATGGCGATACTGCTCCTCGTACATTATCTATCAATTGTTTCACGATGTTTAGCTTTCACTAATAACCCATTGCCTTTAGCCTAAATGGTATGTTGTGGGACGTTAACTTGAACATTTCATTTTATAAGGAGATTTGTCGAATTCTGTAAGAAAGAACAAAAGGACAGTGGTGACTTCGGTATTTTAAAGTTGATATGTTGAAATATGAATCTTGCCCGTAGCTAGGGAGCCTGAAAAGTAGTCGACAAATTCTAATAACCTATTTCATTGCAAGAAAAAAAAAAAAAGCCGATGTGGTTGTGAATCAAAACAGAGAATCCAACTTAAAATATCAGGCTTTCCACTCCCTTGTTAGGGAACAGTATTACTTTAACTCGGCAGCTCTGTTATCGTGTTTTCTTTTTCTTTTATTTTCTTCTTATTGGCTTCACAACTCTCCGTTCTGTGGGACAGAAATTAAATTCTTCTGTAGAATTTTTATTTGTATACTTTGAAACTATTAAAATAATACCAAAAGATATACAGGAACGTACACAGGATGTGGGTTATGGGGTTCCGGAGCACTCCGAATACTCAACTTTAATGTAAATTGAGTCTAATTTCCAGGCTGATTTTATAAATTTTAATATAATTTATCCTAATATTGAATTTGGACTCCCTCTCAAAAAAGATATAATTGTTGTGTACGTGCCTGATTCTATGCAATTGTTTCGTAAGTGTTTCTTCTATGCAGCTCATTAAGGAAAATCGAGTCATGCTAATAGAATTTACATTCTTACGAATGTAAGGTTAATTTTAGGTACTCTTCTCTCTCTCATTCTAATGCTGTCTCGACCCTAATGCGAATGAATAATCTTCTTTCGCACACAATAACTACTTCCGGGTTAACTCTACAATACCCGTTCCAGCTGGCATACCCAACCAAAACGAGAAATTACACTGTTAATTTTATGAAGAAAGATTCCTATCCTGAAGCTAAGCCGTTCCTACCCGTACCCTACTTAGCCTTATCATACCCTACACTAACCTACCCTACTCTGGTATACTCTTTTACAGTGGTCCTTACTTACAGATACCTTTTTTTTTTTTTTTTTTTTTTTTGAGTCTGGAAGGTTTTCAAAACTCTCCCTCCTGCTCTTGGCGACATTTGTTAGAAATTTATGATCCCCGTTACCTAAAAATTAACATTGCCACATCTCTGTTGCCGGCTTCTTTCATCCACCATTCATTGCTTTTTTAAAAATGCTGAATTTTGTTTATTTCAATAGGGTCTATACAAGTATTACGGAAGTACCGCAAAATTAAAGAGAACGACAGCGTACGTGCTGAATAATAAGATCACCCAATGTTTGTGGGTGAAAATGGAAAGTGGTTGGGTTAAGAGATCTCTTAAGTTCTGCAACAGTACTGCAGGTAGTAATTAACGTTTGTGATAACAGAGAGATGGGGCGCGAATTGCTCACGGAGAATTTGTTAGCTTTTGTTAAAAATTATCTTCACGGATAATTTGTCAGCTTGTATTAAAAGTTATCCCTAAATACAAGAGCTACCAACGTTACGCTACTTACTTCAGTTTTTACAGTGGGCACATTTCTGAATCCGATTTATAAAGAGTCTTGCGTGCAAGTTCACATTTTGCCTGCATATATTTCTTTCTCACTCGTTTATAATTGATATGTTTTCCCAAGAGGTAAGACACTGCACAGTCACTATCGATGACAATAAAAACGAAATTTAATTCCATTTTGCTTTCAGACAATATACCAGTTCACTTGTCTACTCGAAGCGCAAAATGCTTTATTTGTTTGCAGCATTAAGTACACAATGCAATACTATCTTCAAAATTCTTACGCACTAATTAATAACAAATCTTAACAATAACTTTTCCGCAGTGGAATTAATACAAAACACTGAACTATAAACAAACTGAAGTGTTTTTTTCTGAATTCGCGCTACTTAGCTTTACCAACAGATGGCAGGGCAATTAGCGGTTTAGTTGAGGAACACTTTGCGGCGGTCAATTATTCACTGCGAAACGTAACATCGTTCAGAAATATATCGAATAATAAAGGATATTTAATAACTATTTATTTATTATGAATTACAGATATAATATTAGCTACAGTGAGATATTAGAATTCTCTTAATGTTAAACATGCCTTTTTTTTATAATATTATGAAATATTATTGGGAGTTCCGCGTACTGTATTTTTAAATTATTATTAGATTTATTAGATCAATTATTATTCAATTATTAAATTTAAAAACTGTTATTCATAAGTTTCGGAAGTCTTATAGAACTGTAATGTCCGTCCGTTCGTCTGTCTACTCTGTTGACACGTAAGCTATCAGCAAAAACTAAGAGATATCGCGAAGCTTTTTAAAAAAATGATTCAGTGTCAAAAGTATAGGGTCCATCTCCTACGTTAACTCTCCATCCAAACCGGAAAAGAAGCTCCTTCGTGGCTAAGCGGTTAGCGTACACGTTTTTGACGTTGGAGACCCGCTTTCGATTCCCGGCAGGAGCTCATGTCGTTCGAATTCCATGTTAACATAATCAGTGGGTCTACGTCTCATATAGACCCGTTGCTGGAAGGGACGTTAAACTCAAACTCAACTCAAATGGAAAGTGGTTTCAGATTTCAACAATTCAACGTTTATCTCCGTAAGACAAGAATGGTAACACCAACTGGAGGAGCCCGCGGGCCGAACTCGGACCTACAAAACATATACCGGTATCACTTCGGGCCCGGGCCGACTAGGCCGTAAATTTTTAAATATAGCCTACAACCATATTTCTCGGGCCTTTTTGCGACTAACTTTGTAAATATAGATACCGAACAACGATATTTATAGGACCGTTCTCTCTGAAGAACTTTTAAAGCTCAACTTCAAAATTAAACCTCTAATTCCTGTAAATAAAAACACAATCTTGCGTTAATTTTTAAGTTTCTGAAATTCGGGCTTATTTCTGGCTCATTTGATTACAACACGAGCTCGAGCCTGGCTCGGCCCCAAAGGCTAAAACATATTTCGAATTCGGGTTGGGCCTCACAATATAAATTCACGGGCCGGGCCGGGCCCGGGCTAAAAATTCTGACCCGTGCAGACCTCTAACAGCAACAAGCGCTACTTTCTTCTGTTATATAATAAGTGAATTATCACTTAATAGTGCATAAAGTTTTTTTATTAACATAAAACAAAATGGACAATTAAAATAATATTTTTCAGTGCGAATAGTCAAAGCATCCAAAAATAAGAATAACCTGAGGCCAAGGTTGTGGAACTGGAAAATAAACTTTCCCATAACAAGCTATAGCGTAACACCTAGCTGACCTCGATATGTGCATCTGTAATTTCACAATTGTTTGCAAGAAAAGTTAAAAACAAAATATCTGGCGATGTTTTAGTGGACAAATACACGGATTTTCCAAAACTAAACAGAAAAACAAAAATAACCTTTATATTTATACACATTACAATAATATTTATCAAAAAACTATAATTTAAACATTTTAAGATTCAAAAATATAGTGCCAACTAGTTGTAACAAACAAAAACATTTACGAGTATAAAAAAAAAAACAGATTTTATAAACCAAGCATACATTCTTTTGGGATCATTTCAACGATCATTCATTCGGTTTCCACTATTTTGGATTTACTTCATTCCATTTAGAGCTTCAACATGAAGTTTTTGAGTAGCTGTCGTCAGGACATTAAGTATAAACTCAAAAAGAAAGTATAACTAATGTATAATATAGTATAATAAGTTAAAATTATTTATTAGCAGTCTACATGCTTTTGTAGTTACTATATGCTTCTTTTTTTCGTGTTTTATTTGTGTATTTAACTTACGTGTAATTGTTTCTTTTATTCTAAATATTAATTAATTACATTGTGCAATCTTATTATTTTTATTCAATCTCTTTTATTTTACTATCTGTTACATCTGAATGAAATGTCATGAATTATTTGGGTAATGGTCTCCATGTGACAGGCAATACACTATAACTATAAGCCCACTATACTACCCGTTCCATTATTGTGGTATACTTTATCCATTACACCGTTGAAAATTTATTTTATATTTATTTTTTATATATATGTTATGGCTCAACAGTGTCTCAAGAAAACATATCACCATCCGAAATTACTAAATCCGGAAGTAGTCCTAAGGTACCTTCACTTCCGGTTTTAATATTGATTTCCGTAAAGCAAAAAATGTATATTGTATATATCGAAATGCTGTTTTTTTACAATTGATTCAGCGCCCGAAGAATAAATTCCATCTCTTCCGTTAATCATCTATTGAAAACGGAAGTAGTAGAAATCGACAATTTTCGTATTCAACGTATATCAACCAGCTAGAACTACAATGGTAACATATAGTGGGAAATTTTGTTTTTCTTGATTGAGCGTCTAAAGTGAACATATAACCACTCATAATACTCTACCAAAACCAGAAGTGGTTGATACCTACTGATACTTCTATTTTTCAACATTGATTTCCATGTCTAGAAATAGTTTTTTTTTTTTTTTTTTTGAATTCGATTCAGAGGCTACAAAAATAGACTCTATTTCTTTTGTTAACCCTTTATGCAGATCGCAAAAGGTAGAATTCAACTGTCTGCGGTTTCAACGTTGACCGTCACAGAACGACAATGGTGACATAGTTACAAACGTTTTTTTATCTTTTTCTTTTCTTTTCACCATGGACTTAGGTTCTCTAAAGAACATGCCAATACCACTTTCAACACTCTACTAAGATTGGAATTTGTTAAAATGTCATATTATTTTCGGTTTAAGCACTGATATCCATAGAACTAAAATCGTAAAATAAATAGAAAAACAGATTTTTCACGCAGATTCAGCGCCCCATGAATGAATTTTGTTTCAACGTTTATGTATCTATTCAATCCCAAGATGGTGAAAATCTTAATTTCTGGTAGCAACACTGTCCGCAAAATTTATAAAACGGACATAGATATCGATATTATTTTATTATATGGATTCAGTAGACCATACCACAAGAACATTCACTTCTGATTTTATTGCTTTATTGCAAAAGAAAGTGATAGGCATCAAATAGCATTTCCGGTTTCAATTGAGTATGATAGAATGAACACAAAGTAATAACGAGTAATGGATTTTTGATGTGAATTCAGTATCAGAGAAACATGTATACTCGATGTTATTCCCAGCGACGCAACTAAGCTAGTTGTCGCCGGGGCAAGAACTCGCCTTAGCGCCCCTCCTTCCTCTCTGACCAACCAAACCAAAACGCTCCCCGTTTTTAAGATCTGCACGGGCCTGAATTTTTAGCAAGGCACGTGAATTTATAATCTGAGATCCGACCAGAGTTCGAAATATATTTTAGCATTTAGGCCCAAAATCGTGTGATAATCAAATGAGCCCGAAATAAGCTCGAATTACAGAAACTTAATAATTAATGCAAAATTGTATTTTATTTACAGCAATTAGAGGTTTAATTTTGGAGTTGTGCTTTAAAAGTTCTTCAGAAAGAACGATGATGCATCGTTGTATAGTATATTTACAAAGTTAAGTCCGAAAAGGCCCGTAAAATATGGTTGTATATTTAAAAATTTACGGCCCAAGTCGGCCCGGGCCCGAACTGACATATGCTTTGTAGGTCCGAGTCCGACCCCCGGGCCGGGTCAGGCTTAAGCCCACGGGTTCGACCCGAGTCCGTGCAGACCTCTAGTTGGTGTTACCATTCCTGCCTTACGAAGATAAACGTTAAATCGATGAAATTTGAAATAGTTTATTTCTACCACTTCCTGTCGGGCCCGAAGCGATATACACGTTGTAGGCCTGAGTCATGTCCGCGGGCTCGACCCAAGCCCGTGCAGACCCCTACCCCGACTTCACCCGATATTGACTTCACACAGTAATTCTCCTATTGTTTTTTTCTCCAAGTGATAAAGCTTGATTTCAAAACTGTAGTACATAATTTATTTTTTTGCATAGATAAAACACCAAACTAATTAATATTTGATTTCCAAGTAATATAAGGGTAGCATGCCTGACATATTCTGACACTCTTATCATAATAACTGCAAATCACAATGTTTTAGAGTTCTATCGGATGTTCACATGTGTAAAATGAATCAACACCGTAGTGAACGTTTGGAATTGTAAACTGAGAGATGCCGACAGCTGATAACAGATAAGAGTAATCTAGTGTTTGAGTATGGGTAAGGTTGATACGTAGTGTGTTTCACAACCAGGAAGCTGATGCAAGAGGTTGATGAAATTGTGTTAGGAGTTTTTTCCTGGAGGTAGTTGAATGACCTTTGTGGTCCTTCAACGGATAGCCCCCAGGACCCTTTAGTCCCTGAAGAGTGCCCCTGGTTTCGTGGGACACACCGGATGACCCCCAGGACCCTTTAGCTCCTGAAGACTGCCTCTGGTTCCCAGGGACCAGCTATAGAAAATGACTTATACACAAATTACCCACCCCCTCCTCCTCCTGAATGAATTTTTTTAAAAAAATGAAATTATATTGATGTGAAATATAGGAAAGATGGTAGGGACCCTTCCCTTGGTTTGTGGCGCACCTGACCCTGCAGGGCCCATATTATTTATTCTTTAATATCTTTTTCATTCTTGCTCTTCATTAGAAGCTTCTTCTTAAAAAATATCATGTTCGAACACTGTGTGAGAAATCTAAAATAGAACTTGATCCACTACAATAACCCCATATTGAAATGATCCAATTATTGAATGGCAAAGCATATTATTTATTCTTTCGTACCTTTTTCATTCTTGCGCTTCATTAGAAGCTAGTTGTAAAAATGTATAACATATTCGAACAGTGTGTGAGCATGTGAAAATGGGAGGGACATAACTTTATTCATGCGGAATTTTTCATTTATTTGACGGATAGTATGCTAAAGCATACTCGGTGACTGTACTAAAGCCGGAGCGCTGTTCTCGTACATCCGTCTCCGACGAACGGAAGGAACAAACTGTAGTTGTCGCGCGCTTTTGGAACCCGGATGAAATGACCTTAATACCATTAGATAAATTTGTTGACCGTTGATACATGACTAAACAACATGTGACCACGCCACGGTGAGTAATTATCAAACGAAAGCCGTCGACGCATAAGTAAATAAGATTGCTAAGATATTGACCTCAGTTTGACACAGTGATAACTAATCATGACCGTTGATACATGACTAAACAACATGTGACCACGCCATGGTGAGTAATCCTGACCGTTGACACATGAGTAAACATCATGTGACCATTAGAGAAATCTGTGGATTTTCATGATGTGAGCACGTGATGGGTATGAAAGTACTTTAAATACAGGTTATAAGATATAAAATATATAAATATACATCATGCAGTCGTATGAGAAGAAGGATCACTGCGATAGAAATATTGAAGCATCATCATCTGATGCTGAAACAGAATTATATGAATCATCTTCAGATGAAGAATTTGATATTGACGCAATAGATTCACCAGTGCTAACAATTTCAGAAACCCCAGCATCATCACCATCATCATCAAGATTTTGGAGTTTAGACTGTTCTTGTAATAGCCAAAATGTGGACCGAGAATGTATAAAGAAAGCTATTGAAAAATGGGAATTCAACGACACGTTAATATGTGATGGCTGTAGAGAAGGATCGTATCATGTTTATGCTCATGATTGTATGGATGTACCCCCAAAATCAATGGAAATCCGTGCCTGGAGTGCTATATCAAGCCCTAGTGTTGAAGAAGATGTGTTTTACCTGTATGCGAACACGCACATTATTGGAATATTAACAAGAGAAAAATTTTATGAAGCATATTTGGAATTATTAAATGATACAGACTATCGCCCTTATTTACTAGAGGTTCTATTAAGAAAAGACAGACGGAAATCGGACATTGCAGAGTGAAAAATGTATCCGAATAGTGCTAGTGTTTCATGTATGTTATGTAATGCTCAAAATATTAGTGTGAATTGTGTATTAAAACAATAAAGGTATACTTACGTGATAATAATCCAATTGAATGTATGGAATCCACATTAAATATTCTTCATGATTGTACTCATCTTCATAATACTGGATCATTTGCAGCGAAGTATTTGTCTCTTGATAAAACTGTTGTTGAACTTTTTGAAGTGTATGAACAGGAACATAGTGAAGTCTCATTTGTATGCTTTATTGGAATTTGTTGGTCAAATTATACCATTATTCATTCAGCGCACAAATGAATTTTCACCATGCGTAAGTCAATATATTATTGACATTCAAGCTTTTAAAATGTCTGATAACGAATTTATTATTCGTGAGTTTTGTCTAAGCGCATGTGATGGTACAGTAAATTTCCACTGCTTGGTAAAATCACCAATAGAATAAAATTTATTGTCATTAAGCTGCGAAAAACAAATTGATTGGTTAACATTAAATTCACATGGTTTGAACTGCGATAATAAAACTGGATATACTGTATCATTCATACGCAAAATTGTATATCAATTTTGTTCAAAGAATTCAACCTTTTATTGTAAAGGTTTAGAGAAATCTCTTTGGATTAAGAGAATATTTGCATTAGATAATGTTATTGATTTAGAAGAAAAACATCTACCATTAAATGATTTGTGTGGAAATACATTTAATGAATATTGCTCTTTTCACAGAAATGTTGTAAATAAATCAGGATGTGCATATCGTAACGCACAACAATTGAATTACTGGCGGAAATATGAAAGATCAACAGCATTAACTAATGCATTATCAAGATTGTAATGAGGAATTGTAAATTAAATGCATGAACATAGTTAAAAAATTTATTGTAAAAATAATGATAAAAATATATATATACAATAATAAAAAATAAAAAATTGGGTTTTCTTTTTAAAATTTTGTTTACATGTTATAAATAATGTCATCATTCTTTTTCAAATTTTTGTCGTTAAACAATTTTAAACACTTTTCAAATGATTGAGTGCGAATAATATGATGCAATTAGAATAAAACAAAATATCCGCACAACACAGAATCATCGTCGTGATATTGTTCACTGTTTGTAAAATATATTTTAGTATTTTTGATAAAAAGTTTTTTTATTTCCTTGGGAATGCCCATAGCAAGACTGTCAAAGTAGAAACCACGTTTTTTCTCATTAATGTACACTGTGACCTAGTGGGAACTACTTGAAACGGATGTATCAAGATTAATTACAAGTGCTGGAGGAGATTCTACCATTACAGGAAGTTTGTCAATAGGATAAATTCCAGTAACATTTGCACCAGTCACTTTATCAATCACTAAAACTTTTAACAATTCGTCACTATGCATTATGATTATTTTTTCTTAATTATAGTAGGTATGTAATTATCACTGTTTTTCACATGTAAAACATAATCATACACTTTTACATATTCACTATATAGTAATGCTTCATGAACACGGCATCTATATTGTCCAAAACGATGTTTATTATGTGCAGACTTCTGAACGTGAAAACTTAATGCGGTATACTTTGGCCAGTCTATTTCTTCCAAATTTATAACATTTCTTTGCAGAATTTCTTCAAGAAAAAACTTTCTAGTTATTCCATACGTGTAAATACTGGTAGTTTTTGAGCAATATGATTGCAGTATCTTAAGAAGTGTGCACTCTACATCACCTTCGTGCCAGGTAATGTCATATACGTTTTCACTTAGATATTTGTTTGTACTTATGATTGGCTTAGACAACTTATTTAATGGATATGGTGGTTTAAATATCCAATTTTGAAAAAATGGAACGTCAGGATTTACAATTGCTAGTTCCTTTACAATAAATTCATCATCATTATTATGGAATGCGGAGAAGTGTACAACAACCCTCATTCTACTCAACTGAATAAATTAGAAGGTGTTATCAGATAAATATTTCTATCTTTGTCTACTTGTGCTAACGAATCAAATTGAGCATACACTATACATGTAAGCGGTTAAAGTTTCTGAAAATGATACTTTTAAATTTACAGGATAGCCACGAACTACATCCCAAGTGTTATCATCTAAAGTTCCAGTTGGATATAGCATAAAAACATACAGAGCATATCCATTAGGATATTCTTCAAGAGTAACAGTATGTGAATAATTTTGATAATATATACCAGTACCTGATATCAGAGTATAGTAACTTAGAAGGTATAAATCATTATTAAGATCAGGAGTGAGGGGGCTGGGAGGGAATGATTTTGAGTCAACATGTAATTGTAGCTTGTTAACGTTAATGTTCCGGAACTCATAGGGATTAAGATGTGATTTCCCATTGAAGGCTGTGTTTTGAATGAAACCAATAACCAGGCCTTTAGGAAAATTACCCAGAAAGAGATTATCAAGGTTATATGACTTGACTTGTGCAGGAATAGTATAAGATCTTGTTTCTACTCTTGAGAGAGGTAACTTGGCCGTTTCTGAAACCATTCGCGTATTTAATTGCATAGTTAAATCAGCAGCGACATCAATGCGTCGTACATGAAGAATAACTTCCTCAAGTGCAACTTTATAACTTGTATTTTCAGGAGGCATTAAACAAAAGTTATCTTTACTACTATGTAATTTTACACGTAAACTTGCTTTATTAAAAAGCATACGGTCTAAATTTACAATATAAATATGAAGACGTCCGTACATTTCAAAAGATTTACTATTTTTTATTTTATTGGCACGCTTCTGAAAATCAGCATTTGTATTATCAAATTTATTAAAATGATTTGCAGTATCTTTATGCGACATGGCACATGCTAAATGAGTTTGGGAAGCATCATAAGAATAATTTAATAATGTTTCAATGCATGCACGATAAGGATAAGATCCTGATGAAGAACTAATTAATTTATCATTTAACGAAATATCAATCTCACTAAATAATGAATATAAGAAATTATTTACTGGTGCAATAATATCATCATTAGTTAAATTTGTACCATCAGCTTTTGTAATTTTAGAACGTACATAAAGATATAGATATGCAGGATGAATAAATTCTCCTGTTTCTCCAGGAATAACAAATTCAATAGCTCCTTCTGATGGTAATGTAAAAATATGTAGATATTCAGCATTTATAGTTGCTTCAATAGCTGTTTGTGTCATTGGTATCGAAAAGTAATCAAATTCTTTGGTACAGCATTCAGAACTATCGGAATTTAGGAGCGGCGTTATGAAAAAGTATCGTTTATATATTTACGTTTTGTTGGTGGTCCAAAATTTACAATTGCAGGAGCCTTCCTTTTGCGTGACCGTCTCTTACCACTACCAGTTAGCAACTGTCCACCTTATTAACAGCTTTTGTCTTTAAACTATCACCAGCTACTTTTACACTTGCACGAACTGATTCTTTAAATGGTTTATTTTCCAATACATCACCCGCAACTTGTATATCTGTTTGTAATGCTTGACGCCCTACAGTTTTTGCACATTGTTTAAGAAATGGTAAAGCAGAACGAAATGACCCTTTAAAGAAACTGCCTATACCATGTCCCCTTTGATATACAGGTCCTGAAAAATATGGTATTCCACGTCCACGATGTAAAGTAACACGTCTAGATCTCATCCATATTATTATTTAACAGATGCAGGAGAGCGTTTAAAATGAAGTGTTACGGTCAGTGTTTCAGGTCGGAATGGCAAATTTCGCCCTGCGTGATCTTTTAATAGTATTTCGATTGTGTTAAAACAAAATTTTGCTAGAGGCATATAATAAATATCTTCAAAGGTAATCGTTTGAACCTTCCCATATTTTATATCAGAAATTGTTACTATCGTAATAATGGTGCTTTTGTATCACCTAAAAATTGATATTGTATAATGTCAGTATAAATAAAAAATTGATGTGGATATCCAATATCTACGTACGGTTGTTTGAATCCACGACGTTCTTTTACAAGATCTGATTTTTCAGGAAAACCAAATTCTAGAGCTAATGTAGGTGACAATGTAACAGTTTCTACACGTTCATCGCATTCAACACGTGCAATATTTGAAAATCTAAATCGTATAAATGTTGATAATGTATTTAATTCATCTATTAAATGATGAATGTATGGACAATATCCAACAACAACTTTACTTTTCATCGGGTCTGCATTTTTAAATTTGTACCATACAACATTTTCGCCACCAGTAACGTTATAACATATTAATGGAATATGTACTTCACTTAACCCTACGTACCAATCGGATTCTGATAATCGTCTATTATTTTTAACTGATCAATAAAATGTGTTGGACTATTTGTAGGATATACATTTGTACTAGCGTTTGAAACTAATGTAATGTAAAACTATCATCAATACTTTCAGAAATCATTTTTGTTTAAAGTGAAGTGTCAAGTTTAAGTCCCGAAACGAAATGGTAATTTTAAACCGTGTTCATCTTTTAAGTTTACTTCTATCGTATCAAAATATTTCTTTTCAACTTTAACATAATGCAGTATGAAACAAAAGATTTCACATGACCGTGTTGTACATTAGATACACTAAGTTTTCGAACTATCGGCCCAATATTTTGTTGTTGTTTTACAATATCAACACATACGTTAATTGTATTGGGAACATTATAATCTAAATTACATGGAAGTTTACCACGTGTTAATATTAAATCAACATTTCTAGCTTTTGTGTATACTACATTTTTAATATCACGTGTATTTTCATTAATAAATCCAAAAATATCTTGCAATCCTGGTGTAATGCGAATCATACATTGATCTTCTAATTTTAAAGAATGTTTAATCACAATTTGATTTTTATTTTGTAAATAATGTAACATATGAACATTTTCAGGAATTAACTGAAGAATAGATTCAATAGAAGAATAATATCCCGGTGTTACTCGGACATGGTGAGGTTCAACTTTATTATCGATAACACTAGTAATTAATATTTCTTCATTTTCACCAACATTATAAAAACTCCACGGAATATTCATTTGTGTTAATGCAACACCCCATTCCCCATCACTTAAGTCAATAGGTTGTGCTAATTTAACGCGAAATGAAGATGTAGTATTATTATCAAAAAGTTTACTACTCGTATTTGAAGGAAGAGTAAAGTAAAAGTCATGTGCAAGGTTTGAATTCATCTTGACACTTAATAGAATCTGATCTAATGCACGAATTCATACTTGACGGACATCCCAACCATTTTACAAACATCCACCCATTTTTACGTTTTAATACTTTTTCAATGAGACAAGTTTTCTTTGAATTTATAATTACTTTTTGTAATTCTTCTGCATAAAATATGCCTTTAATTTCTTCCCCATCCCAATCTTTTAATTTATAAGTCACAGGATTAGATTTAATACATTTATCTATAATAAATAATTCTTGCGACGATTTAGGTAAATATCCTTTTCCAATATGTGTTTATACTTATTAACACGAACATAATCACCCGGACTAAGTTTACAATTTGTATTATTTTTATTTACTGTTTCCGTATAATGTTTCCCACACTTGATTTACATTGGATTCATTTACTTCTGCAGACGCCATTTTAATAGTTGAATGATATGAATGATTATAATTATTGACAATTTAATGTAAGACATTAATATAACGATAAGTATTCGTTGCAGTAAAGTAAAGAAAGTAATTTTTCTTTTATTGTTCTTATAAAACTTTCCGGTAAAGCACATTTAATTTCAGAATGAACACTATAATGATTAATTTCATATTCTTTAAACAATTGTTTTACATGACGATCATAAAATTTTCTACCTAAATCGGTTTGTAAATTAAACACGGGTAACTTGAAAGTTCTTAAAATTTTTCTTATTGCTTTTGCCATTTCAGGACCTTTCTTTGTTTTCAAGGTGACACAATATGCATATCGTGAAAAAATATCAATACAACATAATATATATTTATAATTATTATTATACTTTGTAATATTTTGCATATCTGCTAAATCCATTTGTAATGTTTCATTTGGTGCACTAACATAATACTTTTGCGTTGAAAAACTTTGCGAACTGGTGCATGCAATGTATATACATTTTTAGAAGCTAACCAATTTTTAATTTTCTTTTTTACATAATTTTGTTTTAAGATGTAATGTTTGTATACTCGATAAAGAATCAGGATTTGAATAATTATAATATAATTTTGATAATTTTGCCATTTTTACATGCTATATTCTTTCAAATGTTTAAATAAATTAGATACTGCTTTAGGACCAGATTATTTTCTTATTTTACGAATACGTTGTGTTTTTCTAGTACTACTACAACAACAACTACTAATATTCAGTTTTGATACTGGTGTGCCAATAAATTCTTTAGGAACACTAAGATCTTCTAATAAATTTTTAAATTCATGAATACCTATAGATTTTCTTGAATATTTTCTTGTACGAACAACATCATTTACTGAATCTATAATATTTGAACCAGATATTGTTTTTCCTTGGATACGTACTATACCAGACTTATCCCACTTAATTTTATCAGAATCTGTCAACTGCTTTAATAATAAATCTGTTTTCCTACATAGTGTTTTTGGTACTGATTGTAAAATGTCTGATACAAATGGTAAAATGGAAGTATTGTTATCATGTTGCAAAGCGGATGATTTTTCTTCTTCACCCTGAATAACAGGTAATGTAATAGGCTTATGTGAAGAAGAAGATGTATATTCTAAATAACGATGCAAAGCTTGCTGATACAATTTCCATTTTGTTGTACACTAAGATCATGACATTTTAAAATGTTAGTCATTTCTTCATCTAAAGGTGATTGATGTGCATCTATAGATTTAAGATTGAATCGAATTTAATGTAATGGATTTTCAGGTACTAAAATCATTTTACGTAATTCTGACATGATTATCGACTAAAAATACTACTGCCTACTGCTCCTAGAAGTGGACCCAAAATTAATGGTAGAAGCGCACCACCTTTTTGTAATAACAAGTTCTTTTTCTTCTTTAATGCTGTACGCTGCTGAGATAAAGCGCGCAAGATCTTTTTATGTCTACGTAATCTTTGCTTCTGGCTCAGATTTAAAGGGATGTTTCCTTTTATTTTATTTTTAGCTACTTGAGAAATTGTTCTGATTAAATCCCCTGAAGTATTTTGTAAAGTTTATTCTTGCATTTGCACAGAGCAAGGAGCGTGTTGTAGTGTTCTTTCACCATCGACATCTTGATGCAGACTACCTAAAAATTTCTGTATGCATGTCTTTTATGTTAGTGTACACATGCATGATTTCATTAAGAAATATATTTGTACGTATTCGCAATGCATCATCTGTTTTTGGGTTAAGTTAAGTAATAATTAACTGTGAGGCTCACGTGTTACCTCCTCGAATACATTCACGATTTCCTTACTATATCGAGGCATGATTTGCCTTGCTAAATATTGTATTTGTAATTTATCACGCTGATTTTAAATACTATAATATAATGTGCAATTTAACTAATATCACGTGCATGTTTTCCTTTTGGAAATAAATTTTAATAATAAATATTGCAGTTAACATTTTATGATGAGCATACTTTTAAAGAAATTAGCAACATCACCATTAGTTTCTGACATTAAATCATCAAGTGTTAATAATGAATATTCTTTAATTTCAAAATTATTCATGTCAGGTATCCCTTCTACAAAACGTATTTTCGCATGTTCGTCCAAGTTTGGTATTGCTGCACCAAACAATATCATTAAATTTTATACTAAACATTTGATCACGTTCATTAAGTAATCGATTTACAAAACATGTTTTCCCTGCCCTTGATTGGCCCGCAATTAAAATAGTAGAGGGATGTTGAAATTTTACCATGTTGTACTCAAATGAATGCATACAATAGAGCTGTTGCTTTATATAGACTCATACACACACACATATATATATTTAACAACGAGCTTCTAATGAAGCGATCGAACAAAATAATCACACTGTAAGTGTTCTTAGGAGTATGCTATGCGTACAATCCAATAAATTAAGAATAAATATTAAAGCTTTTGATTTAAAATAAATAAAATGAGCTTCTATAAGAATCGTAGCAACTAAAATTGTATAGCAAGCGATATAACAAAAAAAATAAATTAAGAATAAATATTAAAGCTTTCGAGTGAAAATAAATAAGCTGAGCTTTTATAAGAAGCGTAGCAACTAAAATTGCATAGCAATCGATCCACCAAAAGAAAAAAAGAAAGAGAGACATTCATTCAAATCACATTTACTTGTTCGCGGGCATATAACCGGAAAGTAAATTGCACGCTTTGTTGTGTATATCGTCAACACGTTTACATCGTCAACACGTTTACGTTTTTTATTGACCTGACGGTGTGTCTTTGTCTCTGTACAGCTAAAGATACGGAACCCTGGTTTACGCACTATACTATTTGGATTTCCTATTACTGTGGACTCTAATTGTCCAGACACTAATTAATAAAAACCCTCAAATTAATTTTCTGAGAGGTCCTATCGTTTAGTGTTATCCCCTTAATTTTATGTATGTGCCGAACATCCCCTATGGCATTAATTAGCCTATAGCAATATTTTTTATGCCTAAAGCATAGAAGGTTGTAAACTTCCAACCTTCTGGAATTTCATCTGTTAGATCACCCAAATAGTTTTCACGTGGTAACAAAGGTTCCTCATCTTTTTTCTGTATGTACATAATACTGTCAGTGTCACAGTAGATGGCTCTGTCTGGCTCTACAGTCGTCATTAGTTTGTAAATTTCAAGTCTAGCCCACGAAATAATAAAGGCGGCTAGTATAACATTGGAAAACTCAAGAGGTGTGTTTTCAGTTTCAATGTCCCTGTAAGTGATAATTAAATGATCATCATTAATTGGGATCACACTTTGAATTTCATACCGTGCCGTTCTTAAATACCTAAGAAACGTGTCTTCATCACTAACGATTACACTATGTGACATATGAGAGCGCTGTCTCCATCTGCCATATAACGAGTTGAGGTAAAGTTTTGCAAATTGCCTCAAACTTCATGGGCATAATAGTCCTCGATATATTTTTGTTTGTCTCCTTCAGTTTTACAATAAGCAAGAATACAAGAGGCTTGCTGCTTCATCTGAAGGAAGGAATTCACATAAGTTCCGAACAAACCACCTGAATTCCCCTCTTCAGGATCCATGAGTTCGAATTCCAATATTTCATGTATATCGAGTATTTTGTATCCTTTTTCAAGAGCCAGGTGTAACTCTGGAGTAAAAATGTCCCTGTTAAAGCACACTCATCGTCACTACGAGTACAATCGTTAGTGTTTTCCTCTTCCATAATTGTACGGCAGAGACCGAAAGGAAATCGACCTTCCGCAACGTACGGAATAATTGGAAAATATAAGTCTTTCGGAGGCAAGATTTTACTACACCATGAATACTTTACACATCTGGAAAGTCCGGCCCCGTATGTATCTTAGGCGATTTAACAGGCATAGGCTTACGTGACATTACGAACGGGTACGAACTTGTAATAGCGGCATAAGGAATATGCTCATTACCCGTACAATTGACGTAAAATTTGAACACTTCAGTGCGTCCGCCATTATAACAATTCTTGGGAATAAGGCAATCAGGCAGGCAGGCAATGTTCTTTAATGAATCTTTGTAGGTCCGTCTTTACCTTTTCATCCCAAGAACATTCCCAGATTTCATATAGGTTTATACCTAAACTTTTCAATTACTTCCGGCGGAGCATTGTTTGTTCATATTTTTTTCCCCATCGTATTGTAAGTGTCTTGAGCATCATGCAAAAGAGCGTCACGGTTGTAAGAGTAACAACGCGGGCACGAGTGCCAGTAGCAGCCCATGAAGTCGAACGCAGCGTTGAGTCCTTCATGCCATCCATCGACTTGGTACCTACCAATATACTTTTCCCCACCTCTCCTAGCATGCTGGAGTTCTATCCCTAATTGTTTTTCCATATATATAAGCCATTGCATAGCTTTCGTACTATACTTTCTCTTATGATGGAAACCCAACGCGGGAATTACGAGGATAGTATTCTCAGGTAAGTACAAAGTACGATACCTACGCATCGCAAGACTTGCAATGGTAGATGATGTGATGAAACATTGCAAACCATTCATTTTCTCTTCAATAATGTCGCTAAATTTGATGATCGCTTCTGCTAGAATTCTAACATCATTTTCTCAATAAGCAACCATTTCCTTTTCGAGGTTAAACTCCTCGCCACTTAGCGCACGTTCTTGGTGCCAGGCTATTAATTCTTCTTCTTCTTCGGTGCTACGCCCATCAGGGTCATAGAATTCAATTGGGGGATAGGGACCAACAAAATTTTGATTTTCTTCGATATTAAAGAAGTATGGGATATCTCCCTTTCATAAATTTATGCGCAAGCCTAAAGTTTTCGGGAGTCTACTTAGTGTACATCCAAGGAACAAAAAAGAATCTTTAAAAAATACGATTTCTAATGTTAATATTAAAAATTTTGTGACCCTGAATAAGCACATTAGGAATAATGTGCTGCTCTTCTATTAGATTTCTAAGGCAGAACAGACCATCATAACGGCTACCATTGTGCGCCACACAAACTATGCGTCTAAAGTCAGGTCGGTCTACAAGTTGATGGTTAATAAAGTCAGTCATTGTGTTAAAAGAAAACGAACGATTTCCATTATTATCACCACATGTCTTACAGGGCTCATCGATGCCTTTACTCATGCAATTGTAGCAAATATGCTTACAGCATACCAGCACTATTTATGTTCCCGCGGATTTGGTGCTTTGAACATCGTTTCTATATCATAAGCAATGTACATAAACCTATTAGTATGTACAGGGTTTTGTTGTTGCACAAAACATGTATGGGTGATATCTACATGTTTACGACATGTTGAACAGAAATGTTCACCAAATACATGATCTGATTTTCGACGTCTGTTATCAAAGATGACACCACAATTATTGCAGACCTTAACATTATTACAAACAGATCTAATCGCTTTATTACGCTTCACATGATTCTCAAAACAGACACCCTCAGCGAACTCCCTATTGCATGTATCACATTTAATTTTGTTACTGTCATAATCTCGCACGTGTTTGCATTCCAAAAAGCAACACTGAGCTTCACACTTATGTTTATATGGCAACCCATTATACGCTTCCAAGCAATGATAGCTATACTTCCATTTACGAAGAAAACTTTTAGTATTGCGAATGGGTTCAAAATGACCAAGACTGTCACCTCTCTTATAGTAAATAAAAATCTTATTTTCTGCATACTCTCCTCGGTAACGTATTATATATTTATTTTAGGAAAAACAACTGATTCCTTAATCTTTTGTGCACATGCTCAGTACGTTTGCATGAAGGAGGTCGTCATGATATCATTTAGTTAACAGCCACGCAAATAAAAACAACGCTCATATGATCCATCTGTGTATCCCCATCGTTATCAATCCGATTAGGTATCAACCACGCCAGTACAAAGGTCCTGTGTTGTCAGTATATCGTGACCCTATCTCTTTCTCTGAAGTCATTTCAGTTCGATTAGTCAATGCAGAAGGACGTATCTGCACAGTTGTCCGTACAAAAAAGAGCGCGAAAACTTCAGTTCGTTCCTTCAGTTCGCCAGCGAAAGACGTAAGAGAACGACGCTCTGGCTTTAGTACAGTCACCGAGCTTTTCAACTTTTCACACAATGTTCGAGTAAATTACGAGAAAATAAAAGTTACGAATGAATAAAGAAATGTGTCCCGCATGAATAAAGTTATGTCCCTCCCATTTTCACATGCTCACACACTATTCGAACATGTTATTTTTTTAAACAAGAAGCTTTTAATGAAGCGCAAGAATGAAAAAGATACGAAAGAATAAATAATATGGGCCCTGCAGGGTCAGGGGGTCACAAACCAAGGGAAGGGTCCCTACCGTCTTCCCTATAATATTTCACATCAATATAATTTCATTTTTTTAAAAAATTCATTCAGGAGGAGGAGGGGTGGATAATTTGTGTATAAGTCATTTTCTATAGCTGGTCCCTGGGAACCAGAGGCAGTCTTCAGAAGCTAAAGGTTCCCGGGGGTCATCCGATGAGTCCCTGGAAACCAGGAACACTCTTCAGGGGCTGAAGGGTCCTGGGGGCTATCCGTTGAAGGACCACAAATTCCATTCAACTACCGCCAGGAAAAAAACTCCTAACGCAATTTCATCAACCTCTTGCATCAGCTTCCTGGTTGTGAAACACACTACGTATCAACCTTATCCATACTCAAACACTAGATTACTCTTATCTGTTATCAGCTGTCGGCATCTCTCAGTTTAGAATTCTAAGTTTTCACTACTCAACACTCTGTTGCATTAGAATAGAATGTTCAATAACGACAAAGAATCAAGCAGTTGTCTCGAGTGATATACTCGGAAAAGTTTACAAATATCTTAAATCGATGTATGTTAAATGAAAACACAAAAAGCAAGAACTAAAATTTGGCTTTTCTGGCACTTTTGGATGCAAAGGTTTTACAATGTTCTCAAAAGATAGCTTTGAAACTAACTTATGCTGTATGGATATGATCCTAAGGTTGGTGGGTCGTTGTTGTCCTGATAGGTGTCTGAGATGCTTTTATGATCTTTAGTTTGCTAGATCTACTTTACTTGCCTTATAGTGAAAATAAATATTTGCCTTGTTTTATGCCTCCCTCAATCCGGCGCCCGGAGCACAAGACCGGTTCCCTCCCCCTAGTTACTTTACTGGTTATTCTTCTATTGATATAGCTATAGACATAGTATTTCGAGTTGGAGTATTGAATTTACATAGTTTGGAGGCCTATTGAACTTTCACAGTGTGAAAGGGAAGTCACGTGTTATTTTTATGAATAATTTTTATTTCCTCAGTCTGTCGTCTCATCTGTAAATTTCCTGCAGTAAGAGATTTATCTTGGCTTCAGGTATGAAGCTACGCTTATAACGACAAATATTAGACACACTGTAAACTATTAGATATTAGGTGACTGAGCGATAGGGAGTCATGTGCTTATAATAAGAATTAAAATAACTAAATGTTTTCTCCTAGATGCTTACCTAATTTATCTCTCATAAATGTTTTCAATTTTGCATATTAGCGTCACTCACTAACTGCAATATTTTTTTTTCAGTACAGGCTAAACTTACTTGTTAGTTGAATTGCAACATTTACAAATTTGAATTTTAACCGGCTCAGAATTTTGTACTTTTTTGCCACCAAGAAAAACGTTTGTACCATTCAAATTAAAAAAGAGGGCCAAAAATTTGTGTACTTCGATCAGTTGCACGGGAAGGTTTCAAATTTGAATTATAGCTACATTAGATGTTGGTAATATTTTTTTTAACCTTTTCGTGGCACGAAGAAAATATTTTGTACAGTCCGCGCAAAAAATGCAACATGAGCATGTGATTTTATTGAGAAACTACACCTAATAGCCCAGGGAATCAACATAACGTCTAACTGGCACGAATCACGGAAGAGAAAGCTACCCGTCCTCCCCTGCACACTTATTTTGGAGCAAAAGACTTTGTCGTTTCACAATAAACTTAAATGCTCATGTTGCAGGCATTTTTGCTGCGGACTGTACCATTCAAATAAACGAAGGAAGGACATTTTAAAATTGCGTCACTTGTATCACTTTTAATGCTACATCTTCCAATTCGAATTTTATCTAGCTCACAATTTTGTACTATTTTTGTACATTTTATTACCACCAAAAATATTTTTTACCATTCAAATAAACAAAGGAGGGCCATTTCAAAATCTGGGGGACCATTTACTTGTAGTGCAACATCTTCAAATTTAAATTTAAACTAGCTCAGAATTCTGTACTAGTTTTGAAATTTTCTGTATAACAAAAAAAGAAAGAAAATAATTAAATAAAATAAAAAAGCACTTTTCAAAAAGGTGAATGAGGACTATTTCAATATTCGGTTAGTCAATTTAGTTGTAGTGCGAACTATTCATACTCGAATTTTAGCTAGCTCAGAATTTTGTACTATGTTTGCACTTTTTTTACCACCAAGAAATAATTTTGCATAATTCAAAGTAATGAAACACGGCCATTTCAAAATTTTGGGGTCCGTGTATTTGTGGTGCGATATATTCATATTCGAGTTTTAACTAGTTTAGAATTTTGTACTATTTTGGTACATTTTTGTATCAGCAACAGAGAGCTTTGTACAATTCAAAGAAATAGAAATTTCAAAATTTTGAGGGTTCATCTAGTTGTTTGCGATATCTTCAAATTCAAAAATCAACTAGCTCAGAATTTTGTGCTACTTATGCACCACTTTGTGGAACCAAGAAAACAATTAAAGTACAATTTTGTACAATTAAAGTAAAGAAAGAAGGGTCATTTTAAAATTTGTAGGATCCATTCAGTTCTGGTGCGACATCTTCAAATTCGAATTTAAACTAACTTATAATATTGTAATATTTTTGAACTTTTTTGTACGATCGAGAAAATAATTCCAACATAGAAATGAACGAAGAAGGGCCATTTCAAAATTGGGGGATATACCGGATGATCCATCATTATTTTAATTTACTGCTATGTTATGACAAACGATGCAATATAAATAACTCTACCGTCATATTATGGTTTATTCTATGCCGTGACGTGCCATTATAAAATAGTTATGTTATTGTTGTTTGCTACAGGCTTAACTAGTAATTAAGTGAAGATTGCGCAGAAACTCAACATTGTTGCCTGTTTTTGGATTGCAGTGAGAATGGAAGTATGGCAGTCGCCTGTAAAGGTGCAAAGATCCTGGAGACGGAAAAAGGGGAGACACACAACTCTGGACGTGGAAACAATAAAGATATTATATGCAAATTTTCCGCGTACGCGTTCGGCTACTCACCGAAAGGATGCTGGGACCCAAAAAGAGTTGTCGCTGAAGAAGCTAAAGCCAACGCTGCTGCAGCATTTGCGCAAGGTCCCACGAAGTCCCTGAGACAATATCATGGACAATTTTGTTTATCGTATGGATCGGTCCAACGGCAAATGAAGGAAATCGACTGGAGACCACAGAAACCACATTTTGTCCAGGAATTTTCACCAGAAGACTGTGATGTTAGGATGTAATTTGCTGAATCCACATTACAATGGGTGGAGGAAGAACCAAATATCCTGACTAACATTCTGTGGTTACACGAAGGAGTGATCAATGTGGGCACGTTCACAAATCGCCATAACTGGGCCTGTAGTAACAACAGCCCTGGAGCTACAATTGAAAAATTTCAGTCACGTCCTTTGCTGACAATGTGGTGTGGTATTTGTGATGACACTATTATCGGTCCTTACATTCTTCGTTAAACAATGAGTACGGAGAAGTTTGTGCACACGCCAGAAACGTTTGTTTATCCCATTGTTTCAACCTGGGATGGAGTAGACAATTTGTGCTTTATACATAATGGTACACCTCCTCATTTTGCGTTGATTTCGCGAGAATGGCATGACAATGCTTTCTGAGGCCGTGTTATTGTACGTCGCTGAAATGTTGGGCAGCTACTGGGAAGATCTGCAGACTTGACCCGATTGGGTTTTTTCCTCTAGGGGTGTCCAAATGTGTTGCAAGGGTCTGTGAGGAATGTTAGAATATAGATATCAAACACTGTACCCGCGTGGGAAAGTTCCACCGTGAACATTGGCTGTTGCTATGTGTGTATGTGCTTTGATCATAGTTTTTCAAGGCTATTCTTTACAAAGTCCGTGTTTTCCGAAAGTATTTATTCCTACGTGTGCAGACTCCGTCGTATTTTCCATGGGAAAGTTTTTTGTTGGTATGATCAAGTGTTTCATGGATATTTTTTTCAAAGTCACTGTTTGCCGGATGTATTGATTCCCACATGAGCCGACTCCGTCCAAGTTCCCATGGGAAAGTTCAAAGTCACATTTTGCAGTGTCGGATGTATTGGTTTCCGAGTGAGCAGACTCCATCCAAGTTTCTATTGGAAAGTTGGTTGTTGTTGTTATGATCAAAGCGTTTCATGCTTATTGTTTTTTTCAGTCACTAGTAGACTCCTAGCTTTATATCAACTAATGTATTTTAAATGGCAGATTCCACCCCTCTTTTTTGTGAGAGGTTGCTATAAACATTGGTGATTTTCTACTAACATAACAATTGTAGAAAGTTATAATTGGGTTTATTACGCCATATAATGGCTATATTGGCCGTTGGGATAAAAAGAGAGTAATAAAAATAGTGAATAAGTAAATTTATAAAATAAATTTGTGTCGTGTATGTGTTTTGTTGTGTTTGAGTTATTATAATAATATTTTTTTATTTTTAACTTAATTGATATATATATATATATATATATATATATATATATATATATATATATATATATATATATATATATATAGTGCTCTATTACTAGAATGAAGTAAACAAAGTTATAAAAGATATTTCTGAAAGAACACCAATTGGATAAGGTACGAGGGGTGGGTATTGGGGTGGTTGTACCCAAATTAATGAAATAATTATGCATTTTGATGGATACCGAACAACCGAAAATTGTAGACTCATTATATGGACGGTATACCCGCACCTTGATAACGCTATCTAGGACAGAGCTGCACCAATTATATGAAAAGAAGTTGGAAAATATGGATAAGGTTTACGACTATATTTTTTGACGTTTGGGCTTGAATACTGCATGCCTCAGGTGTTTCGAGTGAGAGAAAAGGATAACGAAACAAGTAGACAAAAATAAATTGTTATTAGTTATTGGGTTACTGTACGAAAAAAAATGACGAGAGGAAGAAAACACCTGATAATGTTGTTATTTAGAACGAACCCAGCTGACATGGTCTTTTTTTAACGCGTAACGTCCTTTATTTATATAAAGAATAATAAATGGAATCACAGGTAATTTGGATTGGCTGTGAGCGCACGAGAGAAAGAAAACTTTATTTCTTGTTTTGCTGTCTTTTTTTGACAAAACAACTCCCATCCCTGCATAACGTAACGTGAACTTCCTGCCACCCAGTCTTGACCTAGTTAATAAAACCGAAAAAATGCCAGATTGAGGGGGTGAATGGTCGCTGAATAAAATCCTACGGACATACGCGTTTATTTACCTTGAACTGAAATAATTTAATAGCCAACAATGGGGATGGAGATGAACTAATGTTTCCCCCTCCTCCTCATACATGTTTCAGTCACCCAACTCCCACTTCACTCTCTCTCTCTCTCTCTGTGCTAATATTGCACAGCAGAATGCTCAAAACATAACACCGCCCTGTCTCTCTCTGAAAATATAGCCGAACTGATGTTGATATTTTCGTGTCCCTCCTCTCTCTTTGTCTCTTTGAAAACACCACACGCTAGTCCGCTCTGTACCCCTGATACTCTGAAGACTCACGAATAACAATATCAATGAATAAATAAATTTATAATTTCTTGTTATAGCATTGGCATTTCGTGTTTGATTCTTGTGATTTATTGTTGTGTGTAGTTACTTAATTAGTTAGGAAAAGGAAAATTGAATCCAGTTACATATGCAATTTGAATAACGATGTATTACGGATTGTAATTTTAGCGGTTGTATTTCATTATAGTCATTGACAAAGTTTGATTTAAAGTATAGTTGGTTTTATTGAAAGAAAAATGTTTCATCTCGGCTTGTCTCATATCGTGTGCAAGGTAATAGCATAGCCTTATAATAAGTATCCAGTTCAAAATACCTCGGAAAATAACGTTTTTCCAGTATATTCATACATGCATTAGGAAGATTTATTATTATTATTATTATTATTGTTATTATTATTATTATTATTATTATTATTATTGGCGACAGGATGTTGCAAATAGAGTGCTAGTTATGAAAAGTTAAGGACGAAAAATAAATAAATAAATAAATGGAGAAGAAATTTACGTACAATAATCCTTATATGATGCGAGTTGAGACTCAGCCGGGGAATGCTTGCACTGACCCACTGTGCCCCCAGGGAAACCAACGCACGTAGCAACACAATTTTTAAAAATTTAAAATGTAAAATAATGGTGGATGCAAGCCGGGATTAAACCAAGGGATCCATGGAAACAAGGCAAACGCCAGTGTGACCACGGAAAACATTTTTGGAACTTGTTTTAGGTTTTAGGGCATGATGTATGGGGAAACGGATATTCAAGTGAATACTCACGTACCCATACAATTGGATTCCACAACCAGGGAATGTTTTTATGACATTTTTGATTTGCTTCACGAAGATAGTGAATTTATGATTGATCTAACAGATATTCTCCGTGAAAAGGATATGCAAGAAACATATAACATTGCAAACAAATGATGAAACAAACATGAAATTTCACCATGAGTAAACCAGTATATCATTGACACACGAGGTTTCAGATAAAGAATTCATCATTCGTGAATTTTGTTTAACTGCGTGTGATGATACAGTAAATTTGCATTGTTTAATAAAATCAACAATAAAATATAATTTACTACTGTTAAGTTCTCAAAAACGAATTGAACATTAAAATTACATGGAATAACTTGGAATAATTCTTCTTACTATTATTGAATTACATTAAATTCGCGTGTTAATATACTGTATCAGACATATGTAACCTCACATATCAACTTTTTAAAGAAGATGTAAAGGTGCAGAGAAATCACTTTGGATTAAAAAAATGCATTAGATAATGGTATTGATTGTTAAAGTAAACACTGTCAATCATTAAACACATTACATGCAAACCTGTTTAATGATTTGTGTTCGTTTCATACTATTACAAGTAATAATAATTAACATAATGTTTCAAAAAATTCAGGATGTGCATTTCGTAATGCTTAACAATTATGTTTCTGGTGAAAGATTAAAGCATTAGCTAATGAATTTGCAAAGTTATGATACTTTTTGAATTTTGTATGTTCTTGTAATAAAACAAAATATAAAATTCTAAATAGAAAATTGTATTAATCTAATCTAAACTACTTGTTTTTTAATTAGTTTGCGTACATGGTTAAATGCAATTTTATCATTTTGTTTAAGATTATTTTTATTGCATCAATTTAAACATGATTCAAAACTGTTTCTTGCGTACAATATGATAAGGAAGATACAAAACAAAATATCCACAGACGATAGAATTATTATCTTGATATGTGAAGATACGCGCAGATGTGAAAAAGTAAGACTCTGAGTAAAAAATAAACATCATAATCGAATTCCTGAGGTTCGATTCATAAAAAAAATCTCAAATAAAGAATAAAAAAATCTAATGTTGTACGTTAGTAGTTAGAGACTACTATGTTAGCAATAGTAGTATCGGCACAAAACAATAGATTTGTTCTATTGTGATCAAAGAGATAAGATTTCAAATGCGCTTTTAAGCTTAACTGTACGATCCATAGTGAAATATGCTGTACCATGCGATTCATGGTATCGAAAACTATACGTCTGCAAATTTTGGTCGTTAACATTGAAAATTTAGTACTCATGATATTTTTGCAGTTTAGGTATGCTATATATGTCAATGCAAATGCTAAACTAAGATAGATAGAGAGAAAAAGATGACACTTTTTTGTTACGTTTGAACCAACCAATACTTTGGTAAACCTTATATCATCACACTATCTATAAGAAAAGTCATGAAATTAAAAGGTAACATGGCGTCGGTCTTTTTTGAAAATTTAACATTTCACATAATTATTACTCGGTAATGATAATTACAATGTGGATAACAAAATGAAAATATCATTTTGAGTTAAAAATAATAATAAATTTGTATTAAAATATACTATTATACTAAAATATGTTATGCATATACCATACTTGCAGTGGGAGACCCGGGTTCGATTCCCGGCGGGAGCTCGTTTGGTTCGGATTCCTCGTTAATCAGTTGGTCCACGTCTCATATAGCCTCGCTGCTGAAAGGGACGCTAAACTAAAATCAACTCAACAACATATACCTTACTTGCAGTATATATGTATGTAAACTTATAAGATAGATGGTTGTTCGTATTCAGGTTTATTTGTAAGCACTAAATTAATGTTTTTATTCACAAGTCTTGTACGGAAGACTAAATTTTAAACTATGGTATTGATAGGAAGGAAAATCACATTGCAGGAACAACTAACATTGCACTGCTAAATCGTAAACATTAAATTGTAAACTAAATAATTTTATTGTCTAACATAACTTCATTTGTGGCGCTGCAGTCAACCATAACTTTGACACGTATGGTTAGGCGGCGATAGTGAGAATAATTTGAGACAGGTAATAAACCATTTGGTAGATAAGGATAATAAAAATCTTTAGTGAAATGATAATGCTAAAGAGAAAATAAATGCATTATTTCATTTAACTATTGTTTCCTAAATTGAATATGACCTGCGTGGTTGCAGGTCAGTATGCGTATATTTATGGAGATATGTCGCGACAGGGCGCAGGGTTTTGGAGGACACGCGCGGAAATACACCTGCGGGCACGGACCTTTGCGCGAATACGGTGAAAGATACCTGTACAAAAGAACAATAGAGATCAGTGTCTCTTTTTCTTTTATTGTTGTTAAGAAGTGGTTACATTGTTTGGTCGTACTCAAAAGCTTGTAACCTTGAACCTTGAAAACAAACTTGTATAAACTTGATATTATTAGGACGCTATGTTACTGGGATATATTCGTTTAAATACTCAGTCTCAGGAGTATTTTATTTCGCTATGTCAGTAGTCAGGAAACTTGGCTTTGACAGAGACGAAAAGACTTTGTCTTCTCAGCCACCTCTACGTAAGAAGCAAAAGTTTGAAACCCAAGAATCAATAGAAAAAGTGAGAATTCTAACACTTCTCATTCTGTTAAAGAAATTTGCATCTCATCTGATGAGGATGAACCTTACAAAATATCATCCGGAAATGATGATGAAGGCCAAGTCAATAGTGACGGAATGTATACATCATCACCATCTTTACTTTCACGAACGTCAAGCATTTATTATAGCAAGTGTTCATGTACTATCCATAATGTGGATACAAAATTTTTTTAGGAAGCTATAATTAATAGGGAAACAACCAAGACATTAATATGCATCAGATGTCGTTAAGGGGTTGACAACCAAATGGGGCACGACAGTCTCTTCATGTCATTAGAGGAACTTCAGAAAGTGGCAGTAAAGGCCTTATCATAAGGTGAAATTGAAGAGATCTTTGATGTTTATTCATGTACCCAGACGATTGGGATCTACACCCAGGAAATATTTCTATGACATTTTTGATTTGCTTCACGAAGATAGTGAATATATGAATGATCTAACAAAAAATCTGCGTGAGAAAGATATGCAAGAAACATATAGCATTGCAAACAAAGTGATGTAAAGTGAAAAAAATTCTTTAATTCTGAATAGTTTTTTTTCTGTTTTAAAATATTATAATTGTAAACTTTCGTGATGGTTTTGATTATATAACTGAGATGAAAATCATTTTAGTGAACTTGGTGTTTTGGATCGGGTTATATAAACGTAATGAGAATTATATTAATGAACTTTACATACTAAAACAATAAATGTATACATACAAATTTCATCCATTATTAGTAAATCCTCAGAATATTGGTCTTGTTGCAGTGCAGTAATTATCTAATTAAGAAACACTTCTAGACTTGTATGAACTGTTTGAAAAAGAACATAGTTAAATCCCGAGTATCAACTTTATAAGCGAAACGTTTATGTTATTTAATAATACTGAATTTGTTTGACAAATTATTCCGTTTTTCATGGAACGTATACCGGAAATTTCACCATGAGTAAACCAGTATGTCATTGACAAACATGGTTTCAGATAAAGAATTCATCATTCATAAATTTTGCTTAACCGCGTGTGATGATACAGGAAATTTGTATTGTTTAATAAAATCAACAATAAAATATGATTTACTACCGTTAAGTTCTCAAAAACGAAATGAACATCAAACTTACATGGAATAACTTGGAATAATTCTTCTTACTATTATTGAATTACATTAAATTCGTGTGTTAATAAACTGTTTCACACATATGTAAACTCACATATCAACATTTTAAAGAATATGCAAACTTTTGTTGTAAAAGTGCAGAGAAATCACTTTGGATTAAAAAGATTTTTGCATTAGATAATGTTATTGATTGGGAAAGTAAACACTGTCATTCATTAAACACATTACATACAAACGTGTTTAGCGTTCATATCATAAAACACCAGCAAAAAATAGGACAGATATTTCGAAAACTTAGTGTGTATAATGTAGAACATGGGCATGTAAAATCTTTTGTTTCACACACTGCATTATGTTAAAGTTTGAAAGTAATATTTTATAAGATGAACACGGGCTGTTATTACCATTCGTTTTGGAGGTTCGAACTTGCCACTTCACTTTAAACGAAAATGATTTCTGGAAGTAATAGTGATAGTTTTTGCATGACATTACTTTCAAACGCTAGTGCAGACATTTATCCTACAAATGGCCTGACACATTTTATTAATAAATTAAAAAGATACACGATTATCAGAATCGGATTTGTACGTAGGATTAAGTGAAACACATATTCCATTAACATGTAATGTTCCGAAGTTGAAAATGTTATATGGTACAAATTTAAAAATGTAGAATCTATGAAAAGTAAAGTTGTTATTGAGTATTATCCACCCATTCATCATTTACTAGCTGAATTAAATATAGTATCAAGATTTATAAAATTTAGCTTTCTTGAAATGTTGTGCATGTTGAATGTGATAAACGTGCATAATCAGTTACATTATCACCTACATTAGCTTTACAAATGTATTTTCTAGAAAATCAGATCTTGATACTTTAAAGATAGAAGCTATTAATAAAGTTGGATAGTCCTAACTGATAGCGGTAAAGACGGTCACGCAAAAGGAACGCTCCTGTAATTGCAAAATTTGGACCATCAGCAAGGCGTAAACATATAAACCATATATTTTCATAACGGCGCTCCCAAAATCAAATAGTTCTAAATTTTGAACCAGAAAATTTTCTATACCAATGAAACAAGTAGCTATTGAAGCAACTGCAAAAGCTGAATTTCGTATTATTTATATATTATACTGAAAAAGACCTATCCAATTTGCAATTCCTTGAGAAACAAGTGAATTTATTCATCAGGCATATCCCTTGATTTAAGAAAATTCTAAAATTACAAAAGCTGATGGAACAAATTTAACTGAAGATGATACTGTTTCACCAGTAAATAATTTTTTACCTTCATTATTTAGTCAAATTATTATTTCATTTAATAATATATTATTTAGTTTTCATCGGGATCTTACCCTTATCGTGCATACAGCGAAACGTTATTAAGATATCTATACGATGCTTCTGAAACACATTTAGCATTTGCCATGTGACAAAGATACTGCAAAGCAATTTAATAGATTAAATAGTACAAATGCTGGTTTTGAAAAGGTGCTAATAAGGTGAGAAATAGTAAATTTTTGAAATGTCTGGACGTCTTCATACTGATATTTTAAGTTTAGATAGTATGCTTCAAAACAAAGTAAATTTACGTGTAAAATTACACCATAGTAAAGATAACTTTAGCTTAATGTCACCTGAAAATACAAGTTATGTACTTGTACTTAAGGAAGTTATTCTTGATGTACGTCGCATTCATGTTGCTGCAGATCTAGCTATGGAATTAAATACGCGAATGGTTTAGCAAACCTCCAAGTTACCTCTGACAAGAGTAGATACAAGATATTATACTATACTCGCGAATTTTTTTTTAAATTTTAGAATCTCTTCTTATTGTTGTTGGCTTCATCTCCAACATAACCTTCAATGGGAAATCACAACTTAATTCCTATGAATTTCGAAACTTTGAAGTTGACAAACTGCTATTACAAAATCAAAATCATATCCTCCCAACCCCCTCATCCCTGATTTTAATAACGGCTTTTACCGTCTAAGTTACTATACTTTGATTTCATTTACTGGTATATATTATCACATTTATTCACATAATCTTACTATTGATGAACATCGAATCGGTTATGCTTGATATGCTTTTATTCTGTCTGCAACACGAAATTTAGAAATAATACTTGGGTTATTCTACGTGATTCTATTTTAAATGTAAAAGTGTCATTTTCAGAAAGGTTACCTGAACCTGTTTCATAGTAGTCAAAGACAATTAGTAGAGAAATAATATTTATAGTGATAACTCCTTCTAATTTATTCAGTTCAGAATGATGATTGTTGTTGTAGATGTCTCTGCATTTCACGATAATGATTGTACGTTTATTGTAAAGCATCTGGATATTGTAAATCCTGAGGTTAATTTCCTTCAAAATTGGATTTTTAAACCACTATATCAATTAAATAAATTATGTGGGCCGATCATAACTACAAGCAAATATTTAAGTGATAATTTATACGGCATTACCTGGCAAGAGGGCAGTGTTGAGAATTCTCATTTTAAGGAAATATAGTTGCAGTGTTCATGAAGCATTATTTTATAGTGAAGATGCAAAAGTATATGGCTATGTTTTACATGTGAATAACAGTGATAGTTACACACTTACTACGATTAAAAGTAACCACCATGTATAGTGATGAGTTGTTAAGAATGTTAGTGTCTGATTAGGTGACTGGTGCAAGAGTTATTGGTATTTATGCTGTTCACAGACTTAGTGTAACGGCAGAAACTCCTGCTGCACTTGTGATCAACGTCGGTAATTTTGATTCATGTGGATTGCAATGGGGTAAAGTGCACATCGATGTTGCTATGGCATTTCTTTACCAGTGTAGCTATGGACATTCCCTAGGAAATATAAATAGTTTTTATCACAAAATACTAAAATATAGTTCGCAAATAGTAAAGGATATCAGTGAAATGAGTCTGTGTTGTGCTGATATTTTGTTCAATTTTTTGCATTATATTATTCGTACTCATCATTTCAAAGAAAACGCAAATCATTTTTGTATTTTTTGAATTTTTATTATATATTTACATTTTTATTATAAATACATTTTTCATTCTACTATTTTTTTAAAATTACATTCTTGAGTTTCATTTATAATTCGTAAAAAAAATTACAATCTTGATAATACATTAGTTAATGCTGTTGATCTTTCATATTTCCACCAATAACTCAACTGTTGTGCATTACTATATACACATCTAGTTCTTTTTCAATATTTGTGTGAAAAATACAATGTTCTTTAAATTTGTTTCTAAATAATACATTTAATGAAGGACGAAGTTTTGGTTCTAAATCAATGACATTATCTAATACAAATACTCTCTTAATCCAAAGGGATTTCATTAAGGCTTTACAATAAAATGTTGAATTTTTTACACATAATTGATATAGAAGGTTCCGTATGTGTGCTATGCTATATCCTATTTTGGTATTCCACTTGAAACCGTGTAAATTTAATGTTATCTGGTAAATTTGTTTTGAGTACCTAACGATAATAGGTTAAATTCTTTTTGTGATTTGACCAAGGAATGGAAAATTACGGCATCATCGGATGCGGTTAAGCAAAACTCATGCATGTTAAATTCGTTACCAGACATTTTAAAAATCTCCAATATCAATAATATACTGATCTATGCATGGCAAAATTTTATTTGTGCGCCGAATGAAAAAGGATATAATTTGTCCAACAAATTATGTATTTTTAAAAGTTCAAAAGTTGCACGCATAACGCACATAAATGTATCTCGCTATGTATATTATTGGTATCATAACAAAAAACGAGTATTAATGGAGAGATGAACAATCAATTGAAGCAGTACAATGGTTGGCTTGATAACAGAAAACAAGTATTATTCAAATTAGGAATGCTTTACGTGGTAAGGAAAAACGAATTGCATCAATGAAAGTAGAAAAACATGGACAGATACCGATACAGCAAGAAAATACGTATGGGAATACGAAGGATGTTTTATCCACGGCTGTGTTTTTGGTAACCTTAATAACTGAGATAAGCACATATATAAAGATGCCACAGTCGCTATGGAATTTCGATTTCAAGCAAAACGGAAGATCAAAAATTAAAGGATTTTATGTGTGAATTTCTCGAAATATGGTGTTGTGAATTTAAAAACAGTTGTAAGGAAATAAAAAGATGAGGAAGTATGTTACTAACCATTGGAACGAAAGAAAACACCACTGAATTCTCATGACGCTTTTATGGATTGCGTGTGAATGCCATATGTCTGTATCATAAAGCAGAGTAGTCTGAAGAAACAGTAAATTATTTAGACGTTAATAGTTTATACACATTCGTATGCAAAACTAAGTAGTTGCCATTTCGTCACTCAACTATCTATTTGTCTAGAGATCCAAATTTTCCAAGCATTGAAGAGATAAGAGGATTAGTATAGTTATATATGCTTCCACCAAAAACTCTTGTTCGTCCGGTTTTGCCTTATAAATCAAATTACAATTTAATGTTACCATATTGCAATACATGTTGAGATGAATTAAACCAGTCAAATTGTAATCACAGTGATAAAAAACGAGTTGTAAGTGGTACATGAGTATAAGATGAAGTAAGAAAAGCATTGAAGAAAGGATACAAAATAATTTATATTCATGAGATATTTGCTTATGATGTTGTTCAGTATGATGAGGAAACAAAAACTGCTGGATTATTTGCAGAATACATAAAAACCTTTTAAAGGCTAAAACGGAACGTAGTGGATGGCCGTCATGGAGTGAAACAGATCAGCTTAAGAAGACGTATATACAACAATTTAAAGAAAAAAAGGAGTATGTCTAGATGTAAACAAAATTAAAGTTAATCCCGCACTTAGGAGTTTAGCAAAGCTAATATTAAATTCAATTTGGGAAAAATTGATCAACGCAAGAACATGGGATATTTAAACATCATTAATGACCCTAAGAAATTATATGATAAATTTTCAGCACATGATATAGACGTTCGTCAAATATTTCCAGTAAATTGTGATATGTGTATGTCGGCAATACACAGACGACGTCCCTGTTTCACTGGCAAGAGTAAACGTTGTCATAGCCGCATACACAACACCACAAGCTAGATTGGAATTGTAAAACTAATTAGAACAACTACAAGAAAGAGTACTATATTATATATTGATACCGATTTAGAAATTTATACACAAAAACCTGGTGAAAGCACAATTCCAACTGGTGACATTTTAAGTGATTCAACAAATGAATTACTCGAATATAGTAAACAGGCATATATCGCAGAATATGTATCAGCTGAACACAATAACTACTCATTACGTAGTTTTGACCCCAGTACGAATAAGAAGTATCAAGTATGTAAAGTACAAGGATTTCAATAAATTTTGAGTCTTCAAAGAGTTACATTTTGATTTGAAAAAATGATAGTAGGTAAGGAACACGTGGAAGAAGAACAAGAATCTAGAATCACAGCAGTCAAAATTATAAATGCAAAAAACTGCCCAAAGACAAATCATATCATTGGCATACGAGAAACAAAGGTGTATAAGCTGAATTACATAAAACGACGTAGAAGTACAAATTAGTATGATACTCTGCCATATGGATACATCCGTCAATCAAAAGAAGAAGAGAAATGTAACACAGCCATTTTTAATATATGCTTGAAGAAAGAATTATCATATTCCTTAACATCGCTGCGAAGTGTAATCAACCCTTTTCATGCATTTTTGCAGTAAGAAACGGATGTGTAAAAACCTTGTTTGCAATACGATTACTTTCTAATTAATCAAGCATGGTTAATTACTGCTTCGAAATATTTATTGGTACTTTGGCAAAATGCATACAAAGAATTTTCGGCAAAAGTACAGTTTATTGAAGAATTACTCCGAACAAAAGATTTTTTCTTGAAACCGGACCTCATATTATTGTTGAGGATCATATATGTGAAGTGAACCCTAATGTAGTTCAATTCTTTATAAAGGGTTCTCATCACAGAAATCTTAGTGTAATATTTATTACACAAAAATTATTTCATCAGGGAAAAAGAAGCAGAGATATGAGTATGATTTTTTCTTATCTTCTATTATTCAAAAATCCAAGAGATAAATAAAAAATTATACACATGAGTTATCAGCTAATTCCAGAGATCCAAAATTTCCTCAAGAATATTTTGATGACGCAACAAAGTTAATATATGGATATTTATTTATTGATTTAAACAGGTTACGCTAGATGAAATCAGTTTTCAAACAAGTATGTTTCCTGATAATGATTATCATTGCGTTTATACTCCAACGATGTAGAAGATGATGATGATGCTAAAGTGTTTTTTATAATGTTCCTTTTAATCTGTGTTTCTTCATTATATCAATGTGTCTCGAAGTGTACAGCACGGGCATCTTGTTCGTAAGTTGTGTAAAGCAAATCCTAAATTACGTAAAGCTATAGTGGCAAATGCAGAATCCTCAGTAATTCGTAATATTTGCGTATTTTTTATAACGTATTAAAATTTAATGAAAATAAATGAAATCCTTCTTCATGACATATGACACATATAATAATAATCTCAAACAAATTACAAACCAATTAAAGACAATTATACAAATGAGGAATTTATATTTTTGGTTTATACGGCCGTTAGGTAGACCTGACCTATATATATGTAGTGGCTGAATTATTGGTTGTAATATATTTAAAGTACTCACTATCATCTTTGATCGGTCAACTTATCTTGAGTTCGTAGTGGACCTAGCACCGCAACTTGAATAATCCCAAAGGTCCGCTGTCGTGTCCCGTAAGCCATGATTCACATTCTTCAACGTTAATGCGTTTCCTCTCTCACGTTCGATAACACGGATATATATTGTGAATGTCTTCGATTGCACACTGTCCCTCAAAACATGAAAATACGAAATAATATCAAGGTATCGGCGAGTATCAAACAGTACACTGTCAGTGGTGTTTTGCTAACACAACATTGAACACAACATTTCGACAAGAGGAGAAATTTGCTCTCACGAACACAGACTTCGGTGGAAAATTTGATGTCACAACCCCGTACCTCAACTTATTAATCACATAAACATGAATTATTATTAACTATGTTAGTAGGTTTACAAAGTATGAATCTCTCAGTGAAAACTGGCCATCTGGCTTCCATACCAACCAAGGCTTAACACGTTCGCTGCAAAATGGCACATATATGTGCCAGGTAGCTTATTTTCATAGACCGCCATTAAACAACAAAGAACTTGGCATTGTGACAGCCAAAATCCAAGAGGCACACATTTGTGCCATACATCCCAATAGACCGCTTGCAGTGTTTCAGACCTTTCACATATACCGAAGAGAAGTAAATTGACAAAGCAATCAGGAAGGTCGGAGGCAGATATATGTGCCGTTGGTCTACTTTAATGTAAGTGAACGGCACACATATATGCCACTGGCTTCTGGAAAAATACATAGTGGCACACATATGTGCGAGCAGGAGTATTTTTAAGCATATGTTTTGTAATGTGGCAGGGAACGTGTTAACTTGAAGTTAAGCAGCATCAACAACGCCACCATTCATCTTTGGGATCACAAAAACTATGATTTCGACACTAATATTGCTCGTATTTGACTATTTTTGCACGCCATTTCCCCCCTTATTATGATGGCTTCAGTGTGTCGCCCCCACAACTATGGAGGAATTTCAACAAACTTAAGTATAGATATAACCTATAAATCACCATCTGTAAAACAAATGTAAGTGAGATTTTCGGAGAGGAATACGTTAACTTCTTTTTCAATATCAATGTGGTGGATTTTTTTCGCTTTCCATGCTAACGATTGCCAAAACTCAACTTAATCTGAACCATTGTGCTATGAATATAGATGTTAATGGCACTTAGTTTACAGAATGCTCGCTTAGGTGTGCTCTCGTCACAGGAAAAGTGAGATACAGTTATATAAGAGTAGGGGCCTATACAAATACGGGACGCTAGTAGCAATGACACTACTAGAATTGAGTTTTCGCAGTATAATGGGACAGTATTTTATTCGAATGTGAAGGAAATCGTTGTATAAATTGTCTTTTCACCTCCTTTCTAATCTACAATACGTATCTAATAATTTCAAATTAGAAATATATGCATCGAGTTTAATATCCTTAACTTTAAGGTCTTCTGAGTTAAGTAAATGAATCAACTTGCCGCTAACGAAGAATAAAGCCTTGGGCTTTAATGGTATCGAGAATGTCATTATTCACTTCAGCGACCCGGAAAACTATTGAATAGACACTCATCACTTTCAACTAGGAATTTTTAATTTTCACCCCTCCCATTAAACCTCTATGCCGATAATGCTAAACTTTGATGCGAACGATATTGGGAGTATCATAATTCATGTCACTGACCTTAAAAGCTATGGATTTGACTTTAATATCGTCCATTTTCGATTACTTTTACATGTCCCTGGGTTCCCTATGACAGCCGGGTTTCGATTCCCGGCGCGGGTCGTGTAGTTCAGGTTCAACGTTAAGTTGTAGAACCATGTCTTATATAGACTTCCAGCTGAAAGGGACGCTCTATATCACCTCACCTCGTGAGATATTTCACTTTCCTATAAATTCTAAACCACTTTTCTCTCTTTGAATCCCCTACACCTCCTTAGTACACGCATAGGCTTAAACCGAAACTTACTTCATGGTTGGAGGATGCAAGGCTACTGTACCATACGCCTACAACCCCTATGGGACTATGGTAGTTAATTGCGGAGTTTGAGCAGCACACTCGGATAAACCACGCTTATATTTATATTTATTAAATCTCGTATTAGGACTTACTCCGCAAGACAATCTTTTAACAAATGCGACTTTTAAAATCATCATCATCATCATCTTCTTCTTCTTCTTCTTCTTATTATTATTATTATTATTATTACTATTATTATTATTATAGCAATAGCTATATGAAACCATTATCTCGGCCAATTTCGTTAATACACACCATTCATCAACCGGTAGTTGTAGAAATAAGTCTTTTGCAACAGCAGTTAGCTCAATACTAGAATATAAGTATACTAGAATATAAGAAAAGAAAGATAAACTACGTGATACCTTTTGCAATTTTTATCTATATTTTCACCTATCTAGGACGTTTCTAAAGTGCAGACTTCTATATCTCCTTTTCGCTCTCTTACGTGTTCTTTAACTACGTAGTTCTTACACTTACTTCATAAATCACATATACATATATTGCAGATGCATCTCTTTCTCTTCTCTCTACATCATGTCTGGAGATAAATCTTTACAGACACGATTTTAAAAAAAAGTAATACAATCTACGATATCAGTGATACATGTTGTGGCGTTTACTTAACATATAAAACAACTTTCAAAATTTTTCTTAGGGAATTTTGCCCTTAGGGAGTTTTGTCCATACAAAAAGTTTCGTTGCAATTCTTCATGTCCTTTACAAACACCTGACATACTGTTACTACCACTTTTGATTTTTCGTGATTAAAGGTTTTGGAGGGGTCGGTGCCCCATCCAACCATTTTCTCCTCGAAAATTCGAAAGACCGTGTCCTCGCTTTACGTCTGCAATATCTGTTCAAAATTTCATTCACTTCCGTTCACTTCTTCTTGCCATTGGGACGTCAATTTTTAAAATTTTGGGTACGAGTTTTGGTCCCTTAAAACCGTTTTTCCGCAGAAAAAAAACAGTATTCGTTTGTATTTTGGGTATTGTAAATACACAAAGTTATGTTGCAATTCTTCATGTCCTTAACACACACCTGACATAATGTTACTAGCACTTTCAATATTTTGTGATCAAAGGTTTGGACGGGTTTGTGCCCCACCGAACCGTTTCTTCCAGGAAAATACGAAACCCGTTTTTTCTCATTTTACGTCTACAATATCTGTGCACAATATCATTTACTTCGATTCACTTCTTTTTGCCTTTTGGGAGTCAACTTTCAAAATTTTGGGTTGTGGCTTTTACTCCCTAAAACCGTTTTTCCGCAGAAAATAAAAAAAACGTATTTGTTTGTTTTTGCGTATTCTCCATACGTAAAGTTGCGCTGCAATTCTTCATTTACTTTACACACATCTGACATACTGTTAGCAGCACTTTTGATGTTTCGTAATCAAATGTTTGGAGGGGCCCGTGCCCCACCCAACAGTTTTTTCCATTAAAATACGTAACCCGTATTCACTCATTTTACGTCTGCAATATCTGTACACAATTTCACTCACTTCGGTTCAGTTTTTCTTGCCTTTCGGGTGTCAACTTTTAAAATTTTGGGTGGGGCTTTTATATTAAACCTTTACATTATATAACTCTTTTTCTTTTTTATGAGATTTTTTTGGGGGTCGAAGAAGAGAAATTGTTTCCTCTGATATCTATTTTTGCCATTCATCTTGTTTGTACTGCCTAAGTAAGATCATTTTGTAACTTTTGATGTCATCCAACTCCGTCATGATAATAAAATTGTCATTATTGACAATTTGTTTTATTCTCTCATTTGCAGTTTGCCAGAGTTTGGTCCAACGCCTTTCGAATTCGTAACCAACCCAACCGCCGAGCTTTTTGGGTTTGCCTGCTATTGCAGGAAAAGGAGTATTGCAGGTGGTAATGCACTTTTGGAAGCGGAGTAATGCACCGTGTATACATATTTGACGTAAAGCAAGCATTCCTGTTGTTTCAGAAAAAAGAGTTCTTGACATGCTGAAAATATTTTATAATAAGTGTCGCACCAAGGAAAAACATATCCGGACAGGAAGCAACTCATCGTGAAGGTTTTGTTGCACGCGCGGAAAAGTCTCTATTTAATATTGTGTTTTGCAAATGTAAAACCTTCGAAGATACCAACTGTGAGAGGACACGCAAGATTCTAAAATAAGAATTCAAGTTTCCTTTGCACCAGAGAACACCACGGAAAATGAACATTATTAACATTGACGTACGAACAGGCAAATCTCTGCCAAAGATGTTTTCCCGTAAAGTGAGCAGATTTAAGGGGCAAACCACCAAGAAAGAAGCAAGTCCATCAACTAGTGGGATTAGGCATAGGCACATGTCAAAGATACTGGCGTCGTCAGGGGAATCCAGCGAAGCTGTTGAATCGGGAAGCACGTCGGGATCTGACTTCGAGGCGCGATCAAGAAGGAGACATAGCCTAAAGCGCATCTGTCTTCAAAATACAGCGTAGGCAGCGTTCAGAACTGGAGCTTCAGGAAGACAGGTTGCTTTGATCGCTTTTGCAGTACTTCAGGACGCGAGACTCATAACGCCAGAGGACAAAAATCTTGTTGTTGACAGATCCAAGGTACGAAGAGAAAAAGATAAACTGGGTGAGAAGATCCAGAAAGAAAAGACTCAAATAGGCCGGGCGATTACAAGTATCTACTTTGACGGAAAAATGATGCAAATCTTGTGCAAGAAAAAATAACAACAAACTACGAAAATGAGAAATTACAGAAAAGCATATCACAGTTCTATCGGAGCCCGGTTCAGAATACTTGGGTAATGCCAGTCCTAAGTCAGGCACTGGCAAGGATATTGCCCCGACTCTATATTTGAGCTTTTAGAGAAGAACCAGTACGATGTGTCAAGTCTTGAGGCAGTCGGCAGCGATGGTGAAGCCACGAACCGCGGATAACGGCGTGTTAAGTCAGATACAAAGATTCCTAGGAAAGGAACTACAGCATCTCATTTGCCTTGTTCATACCAACCAGTTGTCATTTCGACACATGGTTACCGAATTGGATAGTGGGACAACCGGACCTAACGCTTTTTTGGCCTCATCAGAAAGAAATTAAAGGATTGTGAACGTTCAAAGATCGTCTCCTTTACACCCATTCCCGTTGAATGGGTGTCTGAAATGGAAAAAACAGATGGTTCAAGCAGCGACCGGATTATTTCTTTAAAATTTGTAAGGCTGTTGCTACAGGAATGTGTACTACCAATCTAGCAAACAGAAAACCAGGACCATTATCACATTCTCGATGGTTTACATTGGCCTGTAGAATGCTTCGCCACTATATCAGTACTGATAAACCTAGTTCAAGTTTGTGTCTACTTTGCCAGTACATTGTTAAAGTATACGCTCCCGTCTGGGTTTCAATACGGCGAAATCTTACGTGCAAAATGGGCACCATGCATCTGTTTAGCATAGTTAAGCTATCACGTTTTCTGCCAGAAAATCTACAACACATAATTCATTCCGTTCTACAAACAAACGGATACTACGCTCATCATGAAAACCTGCTGATAGCGATGACAGTAGATGAAAATCAGCATATTCGAACGTTAGGCTGGAGAAGGATAGAAAAGTGCCGCAGCCAGAAGATTCCGAGATCAAGCCGCCCACGTGACTTCATTGTTCCGAAATTAAACTTTACAGCTGAAAATTACTACGACTTGATTAATTGGCCTAAATGTGTAACAGAGCCGACAATCACAGGAAACATGACGGATCAGCAGCTTGAAGAAAACATCCGAACTTTCAACTACTCTAACAACAATATTCCCTTGCCATAGTCAAGCTGTGGAACGCAGAGTGAAACTGGTGTCCGAGGCAGCTTCGAAAAAGTGCGGCGAGAACGCAAGAGATATCTACGTTTGAGCTAAACTGAAGTGTAGAACAACAATGCCCCGCTTCGAGACCAAGAAGAAATACGTGACCTAAGGTCAAATGTCAACGTATGCGTGCTGGGTGGTTGGGTGGGCGGAACTCGATGTGCAACCACCTCCCCGTGGCGAGTTCTGGATTATTTTGCGTACAGAGCAAAATAAGCGAAGAGTTGCACAAAGAAATTCGTGTTATATCGAGGGCTATGCCTATAAACATCGTTAATGTGACATTCTAAACAAAATCTGGACATTAATTCTAACAACTGAGCTAATATGACTGTACCTTGTCTCATAAACATTTTGAAATTATTTACTGGCATTGCTACAAGTTTTTTTTAAATAAAATAATTGTATTATACCATCAGGCAACTCTAAAAACGACCACAAGTAACTTTTCTGTCAATGGTGGTGCGTGTTGCCTAACGAAACACTTAAAAAAATTAAGTCCGTTTGGGTGAGGGGTTGTCCAAAAAAATTAAAAATCAGTAAGGTGGGTGCCACTAATGGCACCTTTCCGCACTAGTTGTCATCGAATTTCCAACAAAAGTGCAAAACGCTCCACCCTAGTGTTTAGTGTCCTCGCTGTCTTGAATTCCAGGAAATACCATGTAGTATAGTACAGTTTTTGAATACAGAAATTGAAAAGTCTCTATCACAGTCAAAGTGTACGATAGAATATAGATTTTAGGGGTTACTTAGTAGGGTTGTTGTTCCACCCAACCTTCAAGTAAACCTTCATATAGTATTGGCTGAATTTGCAACTGTTTACGACCATTAGCAGCAGATTGCAATCACAATTCTTTGAAACAGCAATACGTTATCCTCGAGACGTAATCAGAGGGCAACGTATGGAATACAAAGACTCACAGAATGCTGTGAATTTAGAACCAGCTGCTTGCACTGTGGAAGTTAGACCTAAACCAATCAGTTCTGTATTCCAACAATTCTTTCTTACTGAAAAATATTTGGAAAGAAATATTCAAACATTTGGATTGTTTCTTAAAGATATATGTTGTAAATATTAGGGTGCAGCGGGGTAATTCGAATAGGTGGGGAATTTGAATAACGTTAAGCATTTTGCCAGCTGGAGTAGAAACGCGGCTCGCCATGTTTGTGAACCTGTGGTGGATTTGTAGGTGGTAGTTTGCAGAAGTCGCTCTCAGAAGTACAAACTATTCCTTCGCTTCTGAAGGCTTATACGATTTTTTGTTTGCTGCAAGGTCAGTACGAATGTGTGTATTTTTAGGTCGTTATAATTTTCAACGTTGTTTCCTTAAGCTTTCCTTATTATTAACTGGATAAAATGAAACCGCTCTGGGCTATAATCGTATCAGTAGCATGTGGGGCATTGATATACTGTACACTGGCGTCAACTAATCAGCAGTATTCATACCACATTCTGAATGGAATATTCGTCGACTGGGCGGGAAATTTGGATAATTCAAAACGGGACAGTTTGAATAGCAGTGAAATTAGAACTATAGGCCTACTATTTTATATTTGTTTGTCAAAAGCGAAAGCTTCTAGTGTTAACAAGGAAACTGCGAATTTATATTTTGACTTACTGGGAAAATTAATTAACTAGTATGATCTCCAACTGTGATAGCATACTGCAATGCCAGAAGGTTTTTTTATACCTCCTGTAGTAATATTCAAAGGCGTACGCCTAAATCTGGACTTTAAAACCCAAAATCTCACTCACAACTTTTGTCCTTAGAGTTCTACCAAAGTCATGACATCGAAATGCTTTACCTTCCTCCCCACACAAGACACGTGTTATAGCCACTCGATCGCTCTGTTTTTAAGGCTCTTAAAGCCAATTACCACAAAGAGGCAACTATCTTGATTGACTAAAATCCGTGGTGAATGATTAGGAAATCTCAGTTCTGCAGTTTGTTCACTGAAGCCTAGAAGTGGACAGCTTGTGTTCGACTGGCAGTTAATGGGTTTATGTACTGGTATCTACCCGTTTAGTCGACAAGCTATTGAAGAATTTCGATTTGCCCCTTTGAAAACGTATGGCCTTATTATACATTTTGAGGAGCAGTCTTCTCGGGAAGAAGATCTTAACAACGCGCCTTCTTCTTCCGGTCATGGCTCTCCAAACTTTGTCCCAACGAAGCGTATAGATTAACCGATACAACAAGTGCTTCCCAGCCCAGAATAATTTTGTGTGCAGAAGGGACGTCGTGTCGCAGGAAAATCATGCCACTCAACTTCTGAAAATATTTGGGCAATGAGAATAAAACACCTCCGAGGAAAGACGCAAGCATCGTGTGCAACAAAATCCAAAGACACTACAAGAAAGAAGAGTGCTAATACAAAACTTGCCAAGAAAAAAAAAACAAATAAATGCTCGAAAGAAACTGATATCCTCTACCCTTTCCAGTGACGAAAATGTAGGCCTAAGTCTAAATATGGCTGCAGGCAATGAAAGTCAAACAAAGAATTGCTGTTTTTGCCTTCTTAATTTCTATTCAGAACGTTCTGCTAGAAAGGGAGACTGGATTCGTTGCCAGCGTTGTAAGACATAGTTCTACGAAGTCTGTGTCGGGGCAGAAGGTCGAAAACAGTTTATCTGTTGTTGTTGTTGTTAAATACGAACGATGAAAGACGAATTAACCAATTACGGCTCTTTGCCTTAGACAGTGTTCTGAACATTTTTTAGTGTAGGCCTACATTCAATAGGTGGCGCATATTTACAATTTATGTAGGCCTACTTCTTTTCATTCAAAACTAGCATATTTCGACTACCGTTGAAATTGCAATCTAACTATTAAATAGTTTATACATTATTTTTATAAGACTTGTTTATTTAGTTGGTTATTCATATTACCCCACTCGTTACTCAAATTGCCCCTCACATTTACGTTTCTCGAAATTTCGGCGGGGAAATTGAATACCTAAATTTCACAATGATGTGTCTCAAATACTATCTTAAGAAAAATTGTTAAGTAATAGTAAGGTTCAAAGTTTTTGTTCACAATTTTATATTTGAATAGCAATTACAGTTTCCGAGATATATGAGAAAATGTCTGAAATTATTCAAATTGCCCCGCTGTACCCTATACAAGATAATATGTAGTAAAATATAATGGCTAAAAATGAAGGCAAACCTTTGAATTTACTATTAGTTCAGTTTTTTGATGACTTTGAAGTTGGTATCCCTCTTGGTAGCAGTGCCGTAAATTATGTTAAGGGGTAGGTGGCAACTTTCCCCAGGAAAGGCCCCAGCGTTCGATTGGGCCACTTTACAACAACACTTTCTTATTCCATATACAATACGAACATTAAATTATAGTGAGGTTCACTACATTACATAAACAAAACAGAACACAAGAGATAAATAAAGCAAAAATGAATCATAGGCCCATTTCAATAAAAAGTCTACTATTATTGGCCTTAGAAGTAATATTTATTGGTATGACATTGAGAGTTGTCATTATTGTTCTCTTAATTAATTTATCATGAATGGAACGGACCTAGGGGAATAACTAATGGTCCCACAGACCTTGCCGTGGAGTAGGGTCCACAGGCTCCGGGAGACTTACAAAGAGTAAGAGAAAAGTGGAAAGTTCCTGTTTTCGAATTTTGCGGGGTACCAAACAACTTTTCCTAGGGCCCAAATATGCCTGCCTCCCAGAAAAAATATCTAACACGGGAGGGTCCCACAAGTTGTCGCTAAAATCTACCAGATCTGATCGAGTATCATGGGAAATAAAAATAGAGTATCATGGGAAACAAAATATTGAAGCATTTGAAAAAAGAAAATGAAGTGATGCCATTTTCACATCCTATGCTAGCTCCGATGCTATACAGGACGGGGTATGTAGTGTAAAGTGGCATCTGAACCATTATGAAAGAAAAAGATAACAAGGAAATGTGAGATGAAAAGTACATCAAATACATGTTCGCGGTGGATTGGAACCTGCGATCCTTAATATGTCAGTTGTCTAGCCTTCTAGACCACACGGCTATCCGGGCCGACTAAAAGCGAAATTATATAGTAATAAAATAATTATATTTAAAACGTGAATATGATAATATTACAGTGTACAGATATAATCATATGGTATGTAGGAGAGGAAGTAAAATAATATGTCACTTAACACGAAAGACATAAACCAAGTAAGTACTCTTCCAAATATTGATAAGATAATCTGGAGGACCAGTTTGCAGAATTAGAAAACATGGTTCTTTCCTCGCGTGTATCATTTTTTTTCGTGAATTGTCTGCTTATTCACCAGGGTTACGTAAGTTTAATGCACAACCCTCACTTTTTTCTAGTGCATTCTTTTATCGCTGTCTGTTGCCACATATTGGACTTCTCCATTCTGCATTTTCAGCACGTAGCTCTGACAGTGTACAACACTGTACCACTGCACTTCACTGTTATGTTTAGTGATAATAGTGCATTTAAATCTGTGCACATTTGTATATGGTGCTCTTTCAAAGGAAATATTTTATGATAAGTTGGCAACATTGCTTGATCTATGGCAACACTGTTCGTAGTTTTCGATAGGGCATTTCGTTCTCATTATATTGTGCAACTTTTGTTTTGATTGCTTTATTGGTTTCCAAGGTATTAACTCTATACGTACATAATTCCATGATATAATTTTTGCGATATTAAAATTTTGATGTAGCTCCTATCCTTCTGTTCCATAGCACATTAAATTTTGCTCGTTTTAATTTCTCATGGTGTTCTCTCAGATGTGCTATGTGGCAATCAGATTTCAGCGATAGCTTGTGGGAGTTACGGCGCTCCTTGGTAGCCATGCGACTATACACAAATTGTGCGGAATTTACTTATCGCTTCTATACCCACCTGACCATTATCTCTTTTAAACAATATTTTGCTATTAACCATATTTCGTTAAGCTAATATGGTACATTTTAGTAAGAAGTTAATATTACAAACGCACAGAGTTCAATCGTTTGCGTAATAATGATATTTCAGTAGAAACAGATAGTCTCCATTCAAAGAAATTACTGTTTCATGTTGTTTGACTGGTGCAATGCTGGTTGGAATTTGAATATTGTCTTGTGGTTTGTTGAAAACTTGACTGCAAATCACTGCTGTAAATTATATACTGCTAGAAGAGAAGTTAGAGCATCCGTACTTTAAATATACTATCAAATATTATACATGGTGACAAGTAATAATTAGCGTACCGCGCATTTTTCTCTTGTGGTAGCTGTTTGAAACTGTCGAGTTTGATATTCATTTTATATATTCTATATTATGAAAATTAGTAAATCCACATGGCGGCATATAGAAAATTTCATGTGTATTGCATCAAACACTTTAGCTATAATGTATGATTCGATGGCAGTAAGAATGCCTTTGCACTCGTATTTGTAACAAATGTGAACATTTATTTATTTTGTTCAAGTCTTATATTTATCAAACAAAATACTTTACCCCCTACTTACCATATGAGGGGTGCAAACACCACATTGCTGTTTATTATATTATTACTGAATTAAAAATATTTATTCAGAGATAGTATTCCTTATTATTTTGTTGTATTAAACGCATATACAAACAGAACTATTACCCCGTGTACAAAGTGCTGCCACCTATCATTGGTCCGCCGTCGCCGCTGAAGGGAATGAAAAATGTCTGTCGGCAACAGGGTGCTTTCGGTTCCAAGCGGAAGCGAAGCGGCTGCCATACTCGGAAAGTTAGCTGCAGTTGTCATTTTTCCGCCAGGCAGTGTTATAGAGACTTTTCGACAAAAGACCGCTGAATGGTGACGAGAACGCGGTAACATCCGCTGGTAGGATGTAAGAACAATAAGTGTCAGCACCCCTACTCATGTAACTGTTGTCAGTTCATAAATTTACGGAACTATTTTCGTGACGGATTAGAGCAGTATATGTTTCGTTATTCGTTACTTGGCAAAAATGTCAAGTATACTGCGGAAAGCTTTGCTCGTTGCAAACAGTAAAATCGAGTTAAAAATTCTCACCAACAATTACTAGTTACTTCTGATATGACCGGAAGGCCATGTCTTCAGGCTAGTGCCCCTAGAACTATAAAAGCGACAGTTCGACGATTTCCAACGCAGTTCGCTGCATTCACACACAGAGGCTAGTGCTCCAGGAAACGAAAAATAGCCCCCTATAGTAATAAACATTAACCCACAGTGCTATACACTTGCTAACAAACAATTCGGCAAAAAGAAAATTGGCCGTCCGGGAGCGCCCCCCTCCAAACAGGGCCGCAGCTACCAAGCAACCCCCACCAGGCTGATAATCTGCAAGACGACGAAAACTCAATGCAGATCCATGATGGCGACAACAATGGCGTCCATACACCCCCACGTGTGTCAGCTAGGAAATTGCCACCAATCTACATATACGGTGTCCAGAACCATCACTAGCTCAGCAATACCACCAGTGCAATTCTCTCCACCCCCCAGTGGCCTATCCATCAAAAGATTTCCTGAAATTCCACTGTGTCACTATGCAGGACCTCAACAAAATCGAAGCGTTCTGCATCCAAGAAAAGAAACAATATGCAACGGAACTATCAAGAGGATTAAGCCCACTGAAAGTTGTCATGAGGCAACTTCCGACCTATACCGATATGGAAGACATCAAAGAGGCACTCCAACATCAGGGTCTGGAGGTCACATCAGTTAGCAAGCTTAGCGGCAGCCCAGATGACAAAGGAGTCCGTCCCAAATCCCCCCTATTCCTAATAAGGCTACCATAAAAAACAAGAAATCATCATATATAACATCCGACTGCTACTGTCCTACAAAGTGGAGGTGGAAGCGTAGAAGGGAAACCACGAAATCCTCCAATGCCACAACTGGGAACGGGTTGGCCACTTGCAAAGCACTTGCTGAGCTATGGCTTGCTGTGTCACACAACGAAGGACTGTCCCAAAAAGAGCAGGAACACGACAGTCCACTGCGTCAACTGGCAGGGGGCACACCCAGCCAACTACCAGGGGTGTCCCTACATACAGGGGTAGAAGAAAAAGCGCATGGCCACACAACAAAAAATCCCATCAGTGCAGACCACAGCTAACCAAGCCAAGACCACCAAGACTTGGACGGCAAACCCTCAAACAACCAACAACACCAGTGAACAAGGAACAAAATCTCATCACAGATCCCCACTGCAACCCGCAGCCACAGCAGCAGAAGAACCCCCCCATTCACATCTGCAACAGCCTCCCCGATGTAGAAACCAGCTCCAACCCCAACAGCCAGGAAGACTACAACATCCACTCAAAAGCCAGCTGAAACCGAACCAACCACCATTGACAGTAGCCTGATCACATCCATCAAGGAAATACTAAACCAGCTGTCCGGCCTGAACATCAGGAGCTTTCTGGACAAACAGAAGGCAGGTCTGCAACAACTGAAGGCAGCCACCGACCAGACTAGCAAGCTGTCCATCATAATAGAGTTAACTGCAGCACTTCTTTATGATGGTACAGAATGGACTGCACGCCCGCCGGGAAGACCGAATCGCCGGTTGGAATGCAGATGGAGTCAAAGATCAACGAGAGGAGCTCATCGACTTCCCCACTAAAGAAAGAATCGACGTCGCTCTACTTCAAGAAACACACATAAAGCCCCAGTTACTCTTCACCATACGCAACTATACGATCTACAGGAATGATCGTATAGGCAGACGGATGGGAGTAACTGCAATTCTAATTAAAAGCTCCATCGCCAATGACCAGCTCCAGCTCCCAGCCATCCAGCGACAGGCATCACAATTTATTTTCCGGACGTACAGCTCCACCTCATATCAGCTTACCGGCCTCATGACAGCCGACTCCACGCCCCAGATCTCCAACAACTTCGAAGACTCGGCAACCAAATGCTCATCTGCGGAAATCTGAACTCCAAACATCCGGTGAGGCACTCACGAGCAACCAACAGAAATGACACCATTCTCCACGACGCCCTTCGTCAAATAGACTTGGTCCAAGACGCATTCACAGAGAAAACTCAATATCCAAGAAACGGAAACCTCCCGGACATACTGGATATGCTCCTCATGACAAACGTCGCTTTCCTGGAAGGCCCAACACTGCTTCACGATCTCCAGTCCTGCTACTTGCTAGTGTTCTTCACCGTGATGACCACCCACCACGCCCCACAGAGGCAACTACCCAGGATAAGAAATGCGGACTGGAATCATTACAAAGAACAGTTAGCGGAGATGATCAATCCAAGAATGCCATCAAACACAACCGCAGAAATTTATGCGGCGCTCAATGCGCTCACAGCATTAATACAAACAGCATACAAAGAAGCCACCTGAAGACAGAACCAAACCACAGTACAACCACCGGAGGATCTTCGCACCACAGTGCTGATCCACCTGAAGCGCTGGGTGCGACGGCAGTGGCAGAACGCACGCCATCCACGTTTCAAAACATTATGGAACGCCCTCACCAAAAGAGTTAAGAAGCGTCACCAACGCATCAAATACCAACAGTGGAACGACAAATTTCAGACCATGGAGGCAGCATCCCCAGAATTCTGGAGACTTATCAAGGCACTTGGCAAGCAAAGGGGACCACCAAGAATTCCCTACAGCTACGATCCCATCAATGTTTATTTTACACGCCACAAGAACAAGCTGAAGTATTCGCCGAAAACCTCCAAGAAAACTTCAAGGAAAATGCTGTCACCCGAGACGCAGCGACGGAGGAAGCCCTAAATATCAGCAACGACAAACTCAACCAGGAGCACCAATTTCAACCAGGTCACCTTACCACTCCCATGGAAATCAGCAATATCATCCGCCACATCAACAGTAAAATGGCAGCAGAGCCCGACAAGATCAACCGCTTGCATCTACCAAGGAAAGCAATAGTTCTTCTGTACAAGATAACCAATGGACTTCTACATACCGGCCACTTCCCAGCGGTATGGAAAATAGCCAGTATCTGCATGATCCCGAAGCCAACTGGAAGAAGAACATAACCAAGAGCATACCACCCAATCAGCATTCTCTCCCACCTGAGTAAGATGGTCGAATGCGTCATCCAACGCCGACTCCTTCAACGTGCGATGCAGGGCAACATCTTCCCAAGCCACCAATTCGGTTTCTGGTCCGGGTTGTTCCTGGATATGGAGAAAGCATTCAACAAGGTGTGGCATAAAGGCCTAGTGCACAAGCTCATTCAGGCAGGCTTTCCAACGTACCTAGTGAAGATCATCCAGGACTTCCTATCCAGACGCTCCTTCAGAGTTGCCCGCGCAGGGGAACTTACCGATCCCCGACCGACACCAGCTGGAGTACCCCAGGACTCGTATTTGTCACCTTTGCTGTACACGATCTACACAGCAAATATGCCAACAACGCCACGCACGCTGCAATCGACATTTGCGGATGACACTGCAGTCTTCGAAAGTTACCGCAATTACCAATACACAGAAGCAGCCTGGAACCGGCACATCTACCTACTGGAGCGTTGGACAAGGCAACGGAAGATCAAAATCAAAACCGCGAAAACAGCCCTGGTGGACTTAATCCAAAAATACAAAGGAAAGGACTACGACATCAGTCTGCACGGAACACAACTTCAACTAACAAATCAAGCGAAATATCTAGGAGTCATCCTAGATAAGAAGCTCACCTTCGAGGATCACATAAAACAGAGAGCAACCGAAGCAACAATGGCCTTCTGTGCCCTGCTGCCGCTGTTGCTCAGCACAAAATTCACCCAAGAAGCAAAACGGCAAGTCTACACGCAACGCATCAAACCTATCATGCTGTATGCTTACCTCGAGTGGCAGCATGCAGCAGTAGCACACCTTCAACTACTGCAAAGTGTACAGAAACGTGTAGCACGAGCAATCACCGGCCATACCCTGGAAATGAGGATTGAACAGCTACATGAGGATCTGGACCTGCCGATTCTAGATGAATTACGACAGAAACTCACAACACGCTTCTGGGCTAGCGTTCAAAACCACAAAAACGATGCCATCAACACTGAACCACCCCGGAGAACATACCGCATTCTACGACTACAATAAACGTCAAAACAAAACAAACAATACAACAGGAAACCAAGGGCTAGAGACAGTAGCAGCCGTGAGAAACAGATACACCTACTGACTCACGGCCAACAAAACTCAAATTGAAGGCATGAGCCCAGGCCCGACACTTTCAAAAAGAAACCACCGCCATGTAAAGATACTCGGATACTTGGTGTTCATACTTTATCAAGAAACCTAACCTCTCTTGTGTTAGTTACTGTGCCAACGATGACCAAGTATAGCATACGTACTTGTGGGCATAGCAAAATTACAGCACTTAGAAGTCTCTGAAAGTTTTCACTTTCGGAGGGTGTTTTGTTTCTTGAACTTCATCTAATATCTTTTTCACTTTTTTCATCTTCATTTGGGCTTCGACCTTCGGCTACTCTATCACAATGGCAAGGTCAAAGGATCTACTAATTACGGTCAGGATTTAGGATTACATCCTCCACCACTCAACATCGGACATAACGGTCGCCAAAAAAACGCAGCCACGCATTTTGACAGGAACACATCGTTTAGACTGTAACACTATTCCTTCGTCTTGATACGCTGACTGCATCAAAAAAAGACATCGCATTCGTTCTCGATCTGTCTCTGATGCTGAACAAAAATTAGATCCAAAGAAGCAACGAATTACTCCCAACGTTAAACAGGCTACAGCTGCCAGCCATACTATGGATTGGGCATCCACTTCTGCCGATAATCAACAGCAGTAATACTAATCAGATCCCGTGTACAACTTCTTGCAAACCAACTATAATCAGAAGTATAAGACTGTTCGTGCTGCTGTCTTCCAGCAATTAGTCAAGTACGTCCCTCGTCCTGAGAACCGTGAAATTATTAAGACACGCCGAAGCATCATTTTAAAATCCAGTAACCCGAATTTCGTCACGCATGTTCGTAACAAATTAACTTATGGAGGTTTTGGGACGAAAGCAAAGATTTTTGCTTTACAACCAAGTACACGCAAAACTCCTCCTCCACCACGGCGACCTACTATGCTGTCTGTAGTTATTTGTGGTGTAGAACATGATCTTATTGATAACGAAATTCTTGCTCAACTTCACCAAGAAGGGCTACCTATAACTAACTAACTAACTAACTCTATGGAGGTTCAATGCCCCGTTCACAAAAGCTCTCCACTGACTTCTATCCTTAGCTAACTGCATCCAGTTTCTACTTTGTATTCCAATCTCTGCGAGATCCATCTTAATATTGTTCTCCCATCCGCGCCTAGGTCTTCCTAATGGTCGTTTTCCGATTGGTCTTCCAGTCAAGACTTTGAAAGCGTTTCTACTTTCTTCCATTCTACCTTCATAACCCGCCCACCTAAGCCTCCTAGACTTGACGACCCTAACAATGTTGGGTGAACCATATATAGGGCTACCTATAAAATGTTGTAATAGGATCAAGAACAACCAGAGGCCAACTTATCTCGTACGAGTGTTGACTGATCAACAACTTCTATCCAAGGGCGCGTATGTCTATAGACACTAATATAAGGTTGAGCTATCTCACACGCCAGCATTTCTGTCTGCTCGATGCGAGAAAAGACAACAGTATAATTTATACCCAGCAGCTGAAAGCACAAACAACATCAAATGTGGTTATTGTTCCCGTGAACATCCTACTAAAAATTGCCCAAAACTTCAAAACCACCACGTTATGATAGCTGTTCTCAACGTCACTCAACGCACAGCTATAAATGTAAAGCTGAACCTCAACCTAATCCAGCTAAGTCTGAACTCATTGTTCCCATACGTTCAGTCGATGCACCAACTCTACCAGCAAATTCGTTACGTCAGCGTCATCCAGTTACTTCATCCAACCATTTCTTCGCAACCATATTCTAACTCAAATCATGCACGTAGCAAACTGTTGTTTAATCTACAACTCCATGCAGCTTATTCTAAAACGACAGTGCATTTTCAAAGCCAACCACTGGAAGTTTATGTCTAATATGGAGAATTCTACGTACGCACTTACATTCAGTTTCATTATGAGTTACACTTTAGCTTTTCTTAACATACGATCACTATTGACGCACCCAGTACCCTTTACACAGCTCCTCCAGGAAGAACAAATTGCCGCATTTGCTCTTAATGAAACTTACCTTGCACCATACTCAACATGTTATATACCGAAGTATCACTTACTTCGACACGACGCTCCAATTGGTCCACGTCTCTCCGAAGGCACAATAATTGGTATTTGGCAGTCTTTCTGTCCCACCTGCACTTCACTTTCCCGAACATAACATCACGACGATTTGTTTTAGAAGCAAAACAGTTACCTTTGTCACTATTTACTATCGCCAAGGTAGAGCTTTCAGCTATGTTTTCTTCCGCTATATTGATACCAACTTCCGGCATTACATTATCATGGCCGATCTCAATTTTCATAGCCGCTCCCAACGTGACAAAGACATCTTTCTAGATTTTGTTCGGAATGAAACAGGAGCTGAATTCCATACTTTACCGAAATCTACATGTAATATCAGTCGAACTACTAATGATGTAGTCATAACTTCATCTTCACTCTCTCAGTCCTTTCATATATCTGTACTTGATTCTATAGTAGTGACCATGTCCCTATCAAAGTCGAACTTCGTTGTTCTCCTAACACTCAGCCGAAGACTCCCCCTCAGAAGGTCTATTGCTACCAAAGGGCAAATTGGGAACTATATCGCACCTATTTAGACATTGCAGCAACTACACTCATAATGCCTAGTACACAATACGAACTCGATCACAATAGAACAATCACTGCACTTACTACAGCCCTTCACGACGCAGCACAACGCTCTATTCCAACAATCGAATTTCAGCTACAAAAAGCTAAGTTAGCTCCGCAATATTTAACATTTATTTCAGCATGCCGCAGAGCCTTCCGTGAATATCTCGCTACGGGTAACCTTGAAGCGCTTCGGCTTCATCGCCAATACCTAAGGATCACTCAAAATATATCGTTGCGTTTAAGAGATGCCACTGGATTCAAACTTGCAACACACTAGCTAATGAAGCACATCCTACAAAATATTGACGCAAGTTCCATCAACTAACCGGTAGAGTTTCTCGTAAGCCATACTCTGTTGTTCATAATCATCAAGCAGTCCTTAAGGATGCAGAAAAGGCTAATATTTTTGCTACCTGTTTTCAAGATATATTTACACTTCTTCCCCGTTGGCATACACCAGATCACTTACATTCAACTATCAACCGACATACCAATGTAGCTTCTACTTCCTTTCACCCATCTGCTGATCATGATTTAGAACCAAATAATCCTCTAACCATGCCGATTTACCTCGAAACTATTAGTAACATACTTGAATGTAAACGCGATACTGCACTAGTATCCGACTTCGTTATATATATATATACTAATCAGAGTAGCGCCTCACTCTTTTATACTCTTTCTTAGGATCACATATACATTTATTCTGCGAACTGGGTATTTTCCACTCGACTGGAAATACTCTAAAGCTCTTCTCTTTCCTAAACCAAAAAAACTTCCGTCAGAGGTCACATCCTATTGCGGCGTTCATGTAACTTGTTAACGGCACCGCCGCGTTAAGCCCACCAAATTTTAGACGGCAGGCTGCCGTGGTTCGCTGCGGTCCGACTAGGTATTGCACATGGGGTAGTTGTATAGATAATTTGAAGTTCGAGTGAGGTGTATTTAGATCCCAGATGGTAAGTAAGGGTGATGTAAAGCAACTAATACTTAACTGAATTTGTTTTCCTTGTAAGTATTACCACTCTTACACAGTTACCAGGGACAAATATCATCCTGCTGAATGAATAATTGTACAGCAGTTCTACTTTTATCTATTTAATATAAAGCAAATTGTATCTTATACATTATGTATACTTCATTTTTCTACAATGTTTTGTTATAATACTTTTTACAATACTCAGTTATTCTGATGGTACTGGTTTTGAGAAAATGTATGTTATTTAAATACTTACTTTTCTAGCAAAAGTTTATGTGCTGGGGTGCATTTATTCCCCACTCTGTATAGGGGAATAAATGAGTTATCAGAGGGTTAATTTTGTCCCTTTGGCACATGCCTGATGCTTTGTTTCTTTTACAGTTTGGGAAAAGGAACCATATTTAGAAAATCTTAAACGATCTTGTAATTCTACATTTTTGTTGTGCAGCTTCAGAAAAATAAAACTCACAACCTCTATTTCAGTTAGGGTGACCAACTTGTATGTAATAAAATTATAATATTATTTAAGTTCTGATGAACAAAAGTACCTTTTTAATGTGTTATAAATAAGTTTAATCACTTACGTATTTCTTTTAATGTGTCATTCGCTTTACAAACCAGCGGTTGGCTTCTCTTAATTTAGACGTACAGATCAAGATTTTTTATGTACACATGTTTCTTTTCTTTTCAGATATGGTCAAAAATACGTATTGAAGGTATGCTTCGTACTTCTAGTAGATATTACGTGTAGTTATGTGACGTAACATACGATTTGACGCTTCTCGGTTTGTTACTACTGAAATATTAACCGCTTTCTACACTGATGTTTCCATTATGTTTGAAACTTATAGTATACTGCTGTTTTACATTTATGTCATAATGTACAGAGTGTCCACATGAAATCTCCCTGATTACAAAAATTAGGTGCATGAAAACTATTAGTGCCAGAGAATAAGGGTTTGCGGCATCTTGAAGAGCAACTAAAATATTTTTTGTTGTTAATTGTTGTTATTTGTTGCAGGTGTTTAGTAACAAAATTTATATATATATTTTTTGTTGCAGTTGTTCGTGAACAAAGATGACAACATCACAAGAGAGAGAACAGTGTGTGGTGTGGTTGGCTACCAATTGCCGTGCAAAGGAACTTCAGAGGAAAGTGGTAACCAGACAACAAGATTATTAAAACATGGTTTGAGAAGTTTCCAGCCGCAGGGAGTGTCAACCGACAGCCTGGCTCGGACAAAGCACGAACGTCTGAGAAAACTGTGGCTGAGGTCGGGGAGTCCTTCACTAGAAGCCCAACAAAGTCAGTTCGCAAAACGCCACGCGAGTTGAACATACGTTCAACGTTCCATAAGGTGCTCCATAAAAGACTGGGTTTGTATGCATATAAGGTGCTACAGCCCGAAGACCTACCAAAACGAACCAGGTTTTCAATGGAGATTCTGGAACGGATCGAGGATGATCACGATTACCTGGGGAGAGTGATTTTCAGTAATGAGGCAACCTTCCACACATCAGGTGAGGTAAATCGTAACAATGTGCGCATTTGGGGTTTCGAACCCTCATACGTTGTTCGTGAGTATGTCAGAAATAGCGATAAATAAATCTGTAATGTGGTTTGAAACGTGACAGAATTATCAGACCATTTCTTCTTCGTGAAGCACACAATAATGGTCACGTTTATCTGGAAATGCTTGAATACTTTGCTTTTCCACAACTACTTCTTTGCAACCAACGTGGTATTCCAACAGGATGGTGCCCCAGCACACTAGTGTTTAGATGTTCGTAGGGCTTGATACCGATGGATTGGACGCGATAGACCCACTCCTTGGCCACCGCGATCTTCCGACATAACCACTATGGATTTCTTCCTATGGGGCTATGTCAAAGATAGAGTCTACGCCACACCTGTACGTGATATTCCTGCTCTTCGTCACAAAATTGAAGAAGCCATCAACTTGATCACACCGGACATATCAAACAACACCCGGTGGGAGATTGAATATCGACTGGACATTCTGAGAGCTACTAACGGAGCTCACGTAGAAGTACATATATAGACAAAGCAAACTGTTTGAGTTGCTCTTAAGATGCAGCAGACCATTACTCTCTGTCACTAATAGTTTCCAAGCAATTCATATTTTAATCATGGAGGTTTTATGTGGACACCCTGTATTTTACTTTGCTTTTCTCTTTTTTATTAATATAATAAGTTCAATGTACTTTGCATTATAGTACCATAATGCAATATGTTGATGCACATTTTTTGTTCTCGAATGGACAGTGCATTCTTGCAAAAGGAACGTGGCAAAGTATGCAATGCAATGTTCATTACCCTCTATAATATATGCGGTTCCTCATATCTGCCAGGGCTAAATCTCCATATAAAGGATACGTGAATCATTCAGCAATTGCAAAATCACAGTAAATGCATGTGATATTAGCTAATATACACTTGCAGAAGTAAATAAATCTTCTACATAAAATGTCTCTAGAATACCCTCTAAGTGTCTTGCCTGAGTTATGTACAAGTTTCAATACATCGACATGTACGTAGAAAACTATATAAATTGACAAGTTCATTCAGAAGATATTCACAAAAAGGGAATTTTTATATAGTGAATTTCTCATTTCCTCAAGTGTATATTGGATACCTACGTTTAATAGAATTCTTGAAGTACGTACGACAGCATGTTTCATACGAAAATGCAGTATTCGACCACAGGCTTTTTGTGTGCTTCTGACCTGCTGGACTTACATTATTTCTTATGTGCTCATACTACATTACATACGAGAGTGCAATATGTAAATACGGGAATTCCCCTACAATTCAGTCTGCATGCTGAGTGGAACGACTAACAACTGCTATCCAGAAGTAAGCAAGGATTGATTAAGATTTTTTTTTCATTTTAGATCTATTCATATTCAATATTCAGCCCTAAGTCATTCACTTTTGACAACGGAAAGATAATAGTACAAACTTGTACTTAAGACCTAAACTACTCCGCCGGGTCCTTCCGAGATATCCAGTTTCTTTTAAACTTTTCCTTTTTATTGATTATGATACAGTTAATACAGGGAGAACTATTGTAAGAATATGATTCCAAACTCGATGTTAAACGGTAGTGAGCTTTCTCAGCGTGTGAACCTTTGGAAGAACGCTATGAATTAATGCTACTACTACTACTGCTAACATTGGTCAGCGTCCAGCAGGGTGCTTCTCCTCCAGACACCTGTAAAAAAAAAAAAAAGATTAGTTAGAGGGTCAGGAATTTTTCATTGTTCAATAAGGAGTGAAAATAAGAATGTGATCGAATATATATATAAAAAAATCAAGGTCTCTTCATTGGAATCCCTGGGCTATCTTCATATCTTCATTCAAGCTTTTTCCGATTGGAAGGCTAATTTTATACGCATGAGCGATTGAAAATGACCGCAAACGACGATCGATAAACAAATACGCTTCGAATTCGAAAATATTAATTTAAAAAAAAATCGATGATGATTACAAATGCTATCCATGTTTTTTCTTTTAGTAAAATTGATACAAAAATAAAAGTAAAATGAACTAAAACTCGAAATTCGGGGGAGAAATATTTTGGTCTTATTCGCCACCTTTAGAGTTCGATAGTTGATCTCTTGTTAATTTTTGTCATTAAAACCCACCACGAGGGAACAAACAAACAAAGAATCAAACAAACAAACAAAAAAAAAAAAAAAACGCAGAACCTGATGGAAGTGGATTAGAATTTTCGTGATCAGTCAGGATGTTTATTAAATTTTTGTAGTAAAATAATAATAATAATAATAATAATAATAATAATAATAATAATAATAATAATAATAATAATAATAATAATAATAATAATAATAGGACTCGTATGCAAACACACAATTTCATCTACCGAAATTGGTAAAACTTAACTGTTTTCCAGTCAATAGGAACATTTTAGATGATATTAGAGTATTCCTTTGGTAACAAGTTCCTTAAACCATTGTTCCCTATCGAAGTATTGCATAAGGAGAATCAGAAGCAAATTTTGCAAGTAATGTTAAGCAAAATCCTTTGGAGTGAGAAACATTTGCTTATATATATATATATATATATATATATATATATATATATATATATATATATATATATATATATATATATATATATATGCAGAGCGTCCAGAAATTATCTTTACAATTTCAAACGTTCACAACTCTTTAATGGGCAAATATTTTTACATTGTACCCTTGCAGTGAATAGTGAAACTCATAAAGTTTGTGCACAAAGTTCATTAGTACACCTCAATGTGTGCACCGTTCGTGGCCCTAATCACATTCACTCTGCATTCATTTTCCTAGCACGTACACTCTAATGTCTCGTATGTAACAGTGTTAAGAGCAGCTGTAACGCCGGTTTTTAAGTCAGCTATGTCAGTAACCGATGTACGGTAAACACTATCCTTCAAAAAGTTCCACCGAAAGAAGTGTAGGAGTGTAATGTCTGGCTACCTCAGTGGCCATGGAATGAGATAACCCGGTTCAATCCATCTGGTATCGTCCAGGTGATCACGGACTGCTGCGAACCAGTGTGGTGGAGCACCATCCTGATGGAACACAGCATTCCGCAAATCCTCCAACTGCGGAATGGCGAAGAATTGAAGCATGTCGAGATAGGTGATACCAGTAACTGTTGACTCGGCGAAGGAAAAAGGTCCAATGATTCCGTTGTACATTAGACCACACCAGATATTAATCTTCGGGATGTCTCTCTCAAGTTCCCGTGTTTCGTGTGAGTTTTCAGATTCGCATGTTATGATGGTTTAACTTGCCCGACACATGAAATGTTGCATCATCACTAAAGCAGACCCGTTTCAAAACCCCTGCATCTTCATTGGTACGTTGTAACATGTCTGTTGCAAACTCATCCCGTTTTAGTTTGTCTGTTGGTAACAATTCCTGCAACAACTGTATCTTATACGCATAGAGATGCGGCTATTTGTGAAGCACCACGTTTGCGGCGGATCTGGGTATTTGCAGTTGTCTAGCGACCGAACAGATTGACTTTTTAGAACTGCTCACGAGTGCTGTACGTACCTGCTCAACTCGTTCATCACTTGTGCTGGATCGTCCTGCTCCTTTCTTACGCCACATAGAATCTGTTGTCTTGAAGCTTGTGTGCCATGCACGGATGGTGGTTGCCTGTGAAATTGTGTGCAGAAGTTCCGTTGGACTTGTGTGTTCGATTTGGTCTCTATGAACCATGCTACACACTGTCCCTTCTCCTGGGGGGGGGAAGTCCACATGCTCACTTACAACTGGCTAACTAACCTAAAACGATAAAGCAGATTGAAAAACTTTATGAGTTACCCCACTCACCGAAAAAAAAAAACAGAATATAAAAATCTCTTTTGAAATTGTAAAGATATTTTTGAACATTCTGTATATATATATATATATATATATATATATATATATATATATATATATATATATTATGATAGGAGATAATCTATATTGTAGTATCACTATATCATTAGACGCGGAAATATTTTGAGCATATTTTTTATTTAAAGCGTCCTTATTGCTAGGTCGGAGGTAAGAAACATATTTTTTGATTCCATGAAGATAATTTAATCTGTCTTCAAAGTAAAATTTTAACATTCATCGAATGAAATACTTGAAATACCTCCAAGTTATTATTATTATTATTATTATTATTATTATTATTATTATTATTATTATTATTATTATTATTATTATTATTATTATTATTAGTTTGGAAAATAGAGATTAAACTAAATCACTTTCTTGCACTCGAAAACGATGTTTTCACAAAATTTCAAGATGATCATAACAGCTGATTTATGTTAAGATTAGCCTTTGGCTAGATGGGACACCACCCCCATACTCCCACATTTGTTCGGCCTATGGCCTTACACTTCTTCAAGTTTTTACATCTATTTAAAAGATAAGATTTTCATCCCCAAAAAACTCCCTTTATATAACATGCGAATTTTGTCACCCCTTTAGACCTCTTAAAAATTAAAAATATTCACTTTCGGCAACCTTCATGTGGATTAGTTCCGGAAGACTAGAATCATGCCACATTTCATTCTAATTCTACCGGAAAAGCCTTAACATTTTGGGGTGTAGATATCCCATATAAATTACATGGGGAAGAATTTTCAGTTCCTCATAAAAACACTCTAAATATGGAATCTTTTAATTTTGATGATTTTCTTAGGTAACGCTAATGAAAGCGTACAAGCATACTGAATTTGAAGTTTTTATTCCAATTACAAGTACCTAAAGTATGAGCTTATAGGTCCAAAAAAGGCCCCTTTAAATAACACGGGGAATTTCTTCATCCCACCTTTCAACCTCTAAATATTAAAAATACTCATTTTTCGCAATTTTCCTGTGGTTGGCCCCCGAAAGTTAAAATCATGCCAAATTTCAAATTTTGGCCTCAACCGGAAGTACCCGTTATTTTATGTCAGTTCATGTAGTTTTATACACAGTTAGGATTTTGGCATCTTCAACAAGAAACGACTCAGATCGACACTAATATAGCTGTCAGTAATTTAGGAATAGCAGAGTCTTTTTCTTGTACGTGAGAACGAATTTTCTCAAAATTTCGTGAAGATCCTTTATTGAAATTACCTATAATTTAAGCACCCTCGAAACGTTGAAACATGCAACTAAACTTGTTGTTACGCAAGATGAGACCAAGCTAAATCAATTTCTCGCGTCGAAAAATATTTTCTTACTATGTTTTGTGGAAAACATCGAAGCCATGTTTAAGATTACGGGTTGTCAGTGTTTCCTCCGTTGTAGAAAAAAAGCTCTATCGATGATAGCGTAACATTTTCATCCACATGCCTTTCATATCGATAGCTAAACCCGCTTTACCCCCTATCACCAAGTATGCACACAAATAACTTTAATATATATATATGGTTCTAAATACAGTTATAAAAAGTGTTTTTTTTAATTCATCAAGAATGAATATTTTGGATAGAAAATTTGCTCTAGCAGCAGCTGGATACCTTGTGGGAAGGGCTTCAGAGTGAATTATTGCGCATGCGCGTTTAAGGTACGTTATCCAACTAAGAGGAGGAGGCCTTTAAGGTAACGAAATTTCATTCTTAATTAGTGGTCCATTACAAAAAATAATTAACGCTTTAAACCAATGCAGGATTTATTGTTGTTGATTGTGCACATTATGGAAGTTCTATGAATCAAAATTATTATTGTATTTAGAAGTGATTTGTGTTTTTTTATGATTCTTTTCAATTGCGTCATTTCAGTCGTGCTGCATCTTCAATGGATTTCAGAAAAGATTTTCAAATGATAATTCTTAAGGCGATCTAGGGGACACAATAAACTGTTTTCTATCCTTTTATCTGGTATGAACTGTATAGAAATATGCTAATTATTCTTTAATTAAAAAACGTATAAAAGTGCGTAGTATTGCCATAATACATCATCCATCTTTGAATGCTATACAGTTATTGCAAATGGCGGCAACATGGTTTCGCTGCTGCGTAAAATCCATAAAGATTTATGATTTTGAGAAATTTTCTACGTTTTCATTAATATATGTTGATTCTAAGAAAAAGGTAACACATAAAAGCAGGACATAAGTTTAAATACAACTTTGTTGCGTTTCTTACGTAAATAAGATCAAGAATGCAGTGGTTTGTTTCCTAGCGTTTAAGATGTTCAGAAATTCTCTGTAGTAATAGTTAGTTTCAAAGAAATTCATAATGCAAAATGTTGGTAGGATTTGGAAGACTCCTCACCCACAAAATATAGAATTTGAGCTTGTGGAAGTGGCCTTGTTTCAAAGGAATGGGTAGTAAACAAGTGTGCTTTACGTCACCGCGTCACCAAATAAACATCATGATTTCCGGTGCGAAATGAATTTGTCGGTTTCTCAATAGTGTAGTGAGAAAAAAAATTATCCAAGTCTTCTCCAACACAATCAGTACTAATTAGTGTAGTTACTTACATAATTTAAATACTTGACTATTCTTTTTTTTTAAAAAAAAAGAGTTAAGAGTAATGCTTGGTTAACTTGGGGTTCACCACTCTTTTCAGCACAGGGGCGGATCCAGAGGGGGGCGATCGGGGCAATCGCCCCCCCACAAGAGGAAACTTTCTTATTTTATATATAAATAAACCCATCCGTAACAAGTTTGGAGCTCTTAAAAGTAGCAGTATTACTGCCGACCGCCCCCCCAGAAGTCCGTCCTGGATCCGCCCCTGTTTCAGCAGCATGCTATATGAGAAGTGAACCTACATAATCGAGCTCGGATTATCCATACTGAGAGTGAAGTGTGAAATGAAGAAATATTTTAAAATTAATTCCACTAGAAAATTATTTTAGAAAGTGATTAGAAGTACGTTCTGGTAATTTTGGTTTATGCAAACTAATAATGTGTGTAATTGCATCTTCGATTACAAAATAAATAGCATAATTGCACTGAAAATACTCTGAATTACATAAATAGTATGCTTATAATGTGCACATTAAAATAAAGAGTAAACATTTCAATACGTGATAAATTGTTTAAACTGAAATTATTTTTAAAAATATTTCAGACAAAAAAACGTTTGTTGTTTTCAAAACGCAGGGTAAAATCATGTTTCTTGGAATTATAGTATTTTTTATGATTTACTGATATCATTTCAATAGCATGTGAATGAGGTAAACGCCGTTTTTATATATGGAATAAATAAATCTTTCTTCTGCATTAAAAAAATATATATAAATATATGTAGAGTTAGATCTTCCAATAATAGTTGTGGCGGAGAACAGAAACTGTTGAAATAATTTTTCTTATTTCAGATACAGTTTCTGTGAAGGTGCGAGTTCTTTATTTCGTTCATCACTGAACAGTTCTTCAGGAAGGTGTGAAAGGAAGGCGTAAGTATAGTATTGGCGTCCTAATATTTTTTTCTTAATGGCTTTTGTTTTCTTTTATATTTTTTCTTAGCTTACATTATACTAGCTTTAACTACATCAGTAATAATTATTAGATAATTCATAATTAATTTTGTATATATATATATATATATATATATATATATATATATATATATATATATAATGATATCAAAGCTTATCTATACTGTGTAGAAGTATCAATCATGTTTCCGCGATTTAGTTAAGAAAATATTATTTTGCATTAAGAATACTTACTATAGGTGTAATACTTGCTAGAAAAATATATTTATTTGCAATTTACTGCCAAAAAATACAAAATTGAAATATTTTACAAATATGAGGCAAGTGGGACCGTGCTGGCTCAGTGGTAGAGCGTTCACCTCTGCCGCGTGGTTTCCCTGGTTCGATCCCCGTTCAAGCCAAGTGAATTTTGTGGTGGACAAACACCGTTTGCGTGGGTTTCCTCGGGGTTTTCCCGTTTCCTCCCACTTTCTTCATTCCACCATTTCACTCTTTTCTCATCATCACCGTCCCCTTTAGCCTAGCCGACATAACCATGGGACGTAAAACTTAAAGATTTCATTTCATTTCAAATATGAGGCAAAAAAAAATCTGCATTACTTGTGTAAATTACAAATTTTAGGATATACAGGGCTAAAAGTGAGGGAGAACGCGGGGGGACTTCCAGAAAATATCTGTGGCGTCCCTCTGCATTCTAAAACATTACAATGGACAAAGATAGACACTGAAGACAACTTGACGTCATGCGTCCTCCTACTCTTTCAGATCCACTTTAACCCCTGAGTATATGAGTCTAAAATAGGTATAATGTGAAAAACGTCTCTCTTTCAGCCACCGTAACTAAAGGTTTTAATTAATATTCTGTAGAAACTACGTACTTGAACACACTTTTTGTGTCTGAAGAGATTTGCAAATTCTTGTTAATAACTAATTTTGGATTTTTAAAAAAGTTATTTGTGGAGCATACAAATAATGCCTTACAAAGACTTTAATAAGCACGTAACGCCATCGGAAATTATATTTATGCTATGTTAACAATTTGAAAAAAAAAAGCAATAATAGATTTACTCAGAACTTGGAAAATAAACATGATCACTTTTTTCTTGACGGTAGATAATCAGTCTGTGAAAAAGTAAAAAAGTTATTGGGGTACCTAGGAAACTAAGCTCTGTATTTGGATATCACATACAAAGTATCTGTAGTCATATTTTAAAACATGTCTTCAAAATAGACAATGCACAGTATTGTTCAAAAACTCATTACCACCCTCTTTTCTAACAAATGCCAATCCACTTGCCTCCTTAAATTATACATCACAAGCTAACGTATTATAATGTCCCGCGTTTAGTTGTGAGACCCTGAGAGTGTGAGTGCAGTGTTCGAAGTGAAGAAAATGCAGAGGTGGTATGTTTTATTACGATTTTGACTCTACATATCGGCTATCTAAATGTTGAAATATATTGCCTAAAAAACGCATTTCTATTTATATAATGACTCAAAATCATGGGAGAGGTTACGGGTTACGGGGAGCAGGGAGAAGCTTTGCCCCGCCCACAAGTTTCTGAGCAAATTAAAAAAAGTATATCCCCTTATGTTGTATTATAGGTAATTATACACGAAAATATTCAAAAACCGAGTTTTATATTAACAACTTTTAAACAATTGACCACAGGAGAACTCCTGGACCCCCGTGCTCGACTGAAAAGTATTCGAGACCTCGGAAGGTCCGCTCCTCACAGCAGACAACCTCTAAATCCACACGGCACTTATATGCATTAAGGCAAGAAGACACACACATACATATGAAGGAAACAATTGAATATGGCACAACCACTGGCGTCTCTGGCGTGGAAAATTTTTAGGGGGACATCAGAGAAAGTGATTTAAACGGTAGTACCTAGCCTAATATGATTATCTTCGATTCAATTTGTTACTTTTCTGCTTACCTTCACGGACCACCTGAGACATATCAAGAACTCTGTTACAATCGCTCCACAGCCTGAATATTATATTCCAAATAAATATTATTACTATTATTTATATGTTATACTGTCGTTAGTAAATAAATTAAATTAAAATACAATATTGAATATTTTGTACATGAAAATTTTGGCGGGGGGACACGTCCTCCTTGTCCCCCACCAGTGACACCCATGGGCACAACTAGATGAACTTATTTGTACATCTCATTTTTAAAAAACAAAACAAAAGTTAGGGAAAAGATAACAAAAATGTCAGTGTTACCAAGAAATTATTTCTACATAAGAAATAAAATATATTCACATGTGGAGCTATTCGTCAATTACGTGTATAAAAATGATTTAATAAAGGTACAGGTATATTATCACCCACTTTTCAGTGACGGTATGTGTTGATAACTGAGAAACCAGATTAGGCATGGCTTCATCACTGAAAAACCAGAGGCTGTATAGCATACCAATGCATACCCTCTCATTGCGACCACTTTGTGAGTGGCCAGTTCTTTTGAACAATACTATATAAAATTCACATAAGAGCAATCATCTAAATGAAGTTGACTGTCATGTATTCATAACCACAGTTGAAAGTCTCAGCTATTTTCTTATCAATAATTTACGAATTAATATACTACTTTGTTTGATTGATCATTTTCAATAACGTTCATACATTTACCTTTTCTGCTTCACAAAAAGAAGAGAAAAGAACTCAAATTTCTGAATTCGTTCCGAAAGCTTTAATCAAAAACATTTTTTTCAGTATCAGAAGAGCAGCATCATTTCAGATTTTGCTTAGGGGTGGATGGGGTAAAACCCTAGATATCAGTAAATTTTTAAATTTCTCATTGGTCGCGGTGGTGCAGTGGTAGAGCGTTCACATCTGGTGCATGGGGTCCCGGGTTCGACCCCAGCTCGCGTAAAGTGAACTTTGAGGTGGACAAACACTGTGTGTGTTTGGGTTTCTCGGGGTCCTTCCGATTCCTGCCACTTTCTTCATTCCAACCTTTCATTCATTTCTCATCATCACCGTCTCCTTTAGCCTACATAGGCTAAAAGCATAGTCAAACACAATTTCCCCTCCCCCAAGCCCTAAATGACGCCCCTGTATGAGAAGTTTTAGAATGATATCTAGATTTTTCGTACAGCTCTCAAGAACTTTTTAAATTCTCAACCTCCAAGTAACTAAATCAGTAAGAAGCATTTTATAATTAGCCAAAACATGAAAAAAGCTTGTTACTCTCACTGATAAACGATTATCGTTCTGCCTTTCTTGCACAAGACGTGGTATATGAATTATTCGATAATTTTAGGACCACATTTCCTATGTCCCCAACTTAATGAAATTCCTGTTCGAAAAGAGCCAAGATAGTACCCATTTCGACGTTTGTGGAATCACAATTACTGTGCTTCTATAATCAGTCCTACGGTTTTGATACGCGCACAATCTCTAAGTATTGTGTTTTGGACATTCTCAAATATAAACGGTTTCATCTGAATTTTTGTGTTGTTTGCACCTAAACTTATGGATTTATAACAAATGTTGCTTCTTGTTTTCAGGTGGTAAAGAGATGGATGTTAAGACTCCTGTTTCAGTCTTACAAGAGGTCACAGTTCTACTAAATAATCCTCAGTATAAATTTACTTATGATAAAAAGGGGAAATTTACCTGCAAGGTTAGAGCTATGGGAGTTACAGGTAAGACACACATGAACTTGTTTTCAACATTGCACTACAAATTACCTGTTGTTATTTTAGTATGCCTTACCTGCAATTACTCCTGTTTCATTTCCGGGGTTTACTTTCCGCTGTTAATCGCAAATATTTCTTATTTTCATATTTCGTTTTCACATATAGTATTATAGCACAAAATTACTACCCTGCAACCTTGAAGTGTTGCAAACTACGCACTACTCAGCACTACTCAGAAATTACTAAAACAATCAGGCGAGCGCCCGAATTTTTTGTTGGGGGTCCAAGCTTTCAGAAGGGATGCGCAATACTTCAAGCCACTACGTCAATGTAGTATTGAATGGGTAGTATTCAGTACCTGATAAGTAAGTGTAGAATACTTTCACATATATTTTCAGAACAAATATAGAACTAGATTGTTTTTATAAAAGAAAGAGTGGAGATTAAGTGTAAAATCAAATGTTTATGCTACTTCAACCATTTCCTTGTTGAATAAGTTTTATGAAGAAAGTGTACAAATCTATGTTTAGTTACGAAGTCTTTTGGGGTTCGAGCCCGGTGTATCCCTCGTGGGTGCGCCTCTGAAAACAATGAATCCTTGCAGTATCATGTAAACAAACTTTTAGAGAGGGTTTTCGGGGAGGTGCCCCCTGGTATATTAGACATATGTCCCTTGCATATTAAAACTTACAAAACTCATACAAAAAATATTTCTTACCTGGGTGCTATCTATATTATGGAGTCATTTTTTATACTCATGAAAAATTAATTTATTTTAGCATAGGGGTCTAACATCCACTAAATGAGGAGCTTCATTACTAGTTGCAGATGGGCTTCAAGAGAATTGAGTATAAATACAGTGTGGTAGTATGGAATGAAAACTACAGTGCGTGAAACACGAATCAACTTGTGCTAGGTGGTCACTAAAAAGCACGAATGCTATCTAACCGAGTAAAGGAAGGAGCGCAGCAGGGTGTTGTGAGCGGTTGCGAGGGGATGCGTCCGTTAGAAGAGGCGCGTCAGCGATGATGAGTATATGCATAAACGAGGACAGTGGAAAAACACTGTATATGGTATAAAACACATGCCTTGTGTGTTGCACGATTTTGCAGCACTTCTATGATTACTTCATACATTGCCTTGACACAGCAGTTCAGGTCATGGTGTCCTTCTTGTGGAGCACTAGGTGGTAGAAAATACACTTGATATTTCTACCTGAGTATACATGTAAGATGTAAGATGCCGATGTATTTTCATTACTTGGGCAATCATACTGCGAAATCAGGAACCGGTAACATATTTCTTCCGTGAATTTTACAAATTTATGCCTCCCCCTACACACAACATGGGATATCACGCAAAATTTTACCCCATTTCAGTACATTCAGTTCAAATGCAGCTCCTCGCACATTACTTTCCACTCTATACGTTTCTGTATTTCCCTCCATTACAGCAGCATATACTGTACGTTCTAGGTTAGTTAAAAATGACAGTGGGTTTGAAACACTGTCATATTATGTTACATTGTTTGTTTACCTAATATTGTATCAATCCGGGAACTCATATAGTCCAGAATTTAACTTCGTTTTTCTCCCTAATTAATCACCCTACACTAATAACCGTTATTGCCTCTTTTAAACTGTCATGTCGACATTTCGTGATTCTGTTCATTTCTCCGTAAATTCTGTATTTGGAGGTCGCCATCCGCGGCAGTTAATCCAAATAGTGTTTGAGGTCTGAGATTTGGATGAACTAGTGTTGCCTACGTTTCTAGTCTCGTCTCGGTTCGAGAATCGAGACGACACGAGAAGTTCCTCTTCACGTGGGCAACGCTAGAGGAAAAGTTTGATACGATACTAAGAATAAGCATTCTCTGTAGTAGAAAAAAAGACAAATGTGAGAGAGATATTGCAAGTGATATTCTTACAGATTGTAGGAGTGACCACATGGCACATATGCATCTCCATGTTCTTTCTCAATGAGAGCACAACGTTTATTTTAACTAATGAAATCGATCTATGGGAAATATATTATTAATGTTATTATTTTTAAATACATTTTTACAGGTATTGGCTGTGGAAGATCAAAAAGAGTTGCAAAGCGTAATGCGGCAAATGATTGCCTTAGTAAGTTGGTGGAAACTAATGACCCACAGATTATATCTATCATGGATAAGGTCATATCTAATGTGTAAGTTAATATCTTCGTATTTCATCCACGTACCTTAATATTACTCATAATTTTCTCTGTTGGAATAGCTCTCTTTTTAACGAACTTAAAAATTTCGTTACTGAATTCTCTCTCTCTCTCTCTCTTTCTCTTTTTTTTTCTGTGTGTGTCTGTTATATGCATTTTTTAAATTTTAATCCTTCCATTCCATTGACCATCAAAAACTATCTGAGAAAGTGTTGGAATTTTTCGCTTCACCCTTACCGCTCGTGAGATATTGCCCCCCCCAAAAAAAGTTCCAATGTCGAAAGATTTAAGGAGCCATATCTCGGGAACCGTAAGTCATACGGAGATCATATTGGTATTGACCAATACCTAAGAGAATGGTGAATATTTTGGTACCAAATAGTAACCGGTGGTCACTATTCCTTAGATATTGGACAAAAAGTTCGAATTTCGAAAGATTTACGGAGCCATATCTCGGAAACCGTAAGTCATAGAGAGATGATATTTTGCGAATTTTTACGAGAAAGAGAAGAAGCTGAGGATAAAAAGATCTAGTTTTACATGTAGGAAAAATCACAGTAATCCTTCCCGGTCCATCTCTCCATTCATCTAAAGTTCGTTCTTTTAATGCTCTTGGAGTATTTTGAACTGATTTATTCTATGTTCAATTTTCGCAACATGTGAAAATTTAGAAACTATAGTAGTCGCACAAAGTCGTGCAGCTTGACTTAGATCTACCAATTTCAGCACCCAAAAGAACGCAAGGGTGTGTCCAGGTCGTCAGCCCTCGTCCATGAAATTCTCCACCCTCGCACTTTACGGAGAACGTCTTGTGAAGGCAGAGTGTTGTCAGATTGCTGCTAAGTTTTGTTTCGTTGTTTTATATTTGTGCTATTATTATAGTTATCGTTTAATTCGAATAGTTCTTTAAGTGCTGCTATTTGTCGCTCGTTTGCTATGTCTTCTAAGTTTGAGGACATTGTTGGTGCACTTCTGCTATTTAAATTTTTTCCCAAACGTGCGTTCGGAAGGCCACTGTACGAATCGTGCCGAATTCTTCCGATGTATCACAAGTGAGTCAAAGCAGTTCTATCATTGGTGTAGAGCTCAGACTTGCGGTCGCTACAGCACTGTTACAGCGTATACCACGAGAAGGAAAAAATGAAATGAAGTGAAATCCTTAAGTTTTACGTCCCACTATTATGCCGGTTAGGCTAAAGGAGACGGTGATGATGAGAGATGAGTGATATTGAGGAATGAAGAAAGTGGGAGAAAACGGGAGAGCCCCGAGTAAATCCTTGAGCACGGTGTTTGCCCCCCACAAAGAGCAGGGATCGAACCAGGGATCCCAAGTGCCACCACGAGAAGGAATTCGGTTTATCACAGTATACACATCCTGAAAATTTAAGTTTGTATTTTTTACTTCTCAACAAGGGAAGTTCCTCTGTCGCCGTCTGCCAGGCAAACATTCTCCACTTTTATCCATCCCCATCACTTTTCACGCTAAAATCATGATATATTTAAGAGGAAACTGGAGATATCAGCACAAATTTAAATTGTTCGTGCCTCCAGACTCCTTGCGAACAATGCGTTTCCCCTTAACTTTTGTGTCGCACTCAAAAACTCGACTGTTACCATGGCAACCGATTTTTTAACATTACATTGCAGTTTTACTAATAACGTGATATTTTCTCAAGTTAATATTGACAAGGAGGATACTAGTGAAAGCATTTTATCACTTCCGGTATTTAAGAGAGATTAGAGGGTCGATGGAATTATGTTTGTTACACTTAATTAATTGCAGAAAGCCAGGCGCTCACCAATATATATTTTTTGTTTGTTTTGAGAGATCCAAGCTTTGGTGATGATGGGGGTTCAATGCTACAAGCCATTAAGTCTATGTACTGTTGAGCGGATAGTATTGTGCACCCGAAAAGTCGTTAAGTAATTCTAAAATACTTGGACCTATTTTTTCAGAAAAAAAATGATTGCTTTTATAAGAGAAAATGAAGTGCAAGTTCAAATTTTCATGCTACATCAATGATTTCTTGTTAATCAAGTTTTATTGAGACAGTGTACAAATGTATATCGAGTTAGGAAGTTTTTCATAAAAGTTACCTATACGGCAATGAAAAATACTGACGAGAGATTAATTTTATATTATTTAACTGGGTAGAATGAGAAGAAATATCATAAATATAAAGTCTATTACAGTTTTGTGCATCGTTGGCTGCACTGATACTTCAGCTTTTCATTAGACATACGCTTACCGCTCACAAGTTTTCGAACAAAACGGATGTTTTTAAGCATCTATTGTGATCCTATTATTTTAGCACGAGAACTTTACCGCCTTGCATGAGAGGTATTCCTGCCTATAGCATCAAATATGTGGCCAATTGAATCGAAGTCTGAGAGGTACTGCAGACAGTGTTCCTTTAAGACATAATGTTCCGGAGGGGCACACTTAGTATTTCGGGGTGGGGCACTGCTGGTACTATTGTATTTATTATTATATTATAAATGTATTATTTTGGTCTTTTCTTGGGGGGGCACTCTCAGATCTCTGGGGGGCAGTGTACCCTAAAAACATGTTTGGAAGAAACACTGACTACAGATGATATGTCAATTCATAATTCTTATAACTGAAACCAAAAACACAATTTCCCATAGACATAGCATAGTACAGTAAAACCTGTCAACTTAACCACCTCTCTAAGTTCGTCACCTGCTTATCTTAGCCTAGTTCTTCTTGAACCTGCATTTTCCCATAAGACATTCGTTACTTATTACTTTGTAAGTTGGCCACCTGCCAATCTTGGAAGTTTGCCGCTTTGAAGCACTGTTACCCTATGATGATAATGATAAATTTACCTGGCCACACAAAATACCGTTTTGTTATATTTCTTAACTCTTTCGTATTCCCCCATGAAAGGCAGATGTTCTGTATTTGTGACTGGAGGTAAAGAATTATGAATTTCCACTATTTGTTCTTGAAGGTCAATGGCCAGAACACTACCCTGATAAAGGTGTGCTGTAGGAAGATGTGAATAAGAAGAAACACGTACAGGTATTCAAGAAATGGTTGTATACTCTGTCTGTTTTGGTAAAACCATTAGTTATATCGGCTCCTTTCAACAATGAGGAGCTTTAGTTATTCCGGAAAATTCTCAAGGTTAAATAAAGCTAACCATCTCAATTGTCAACTATTGGCACCTGACGGCTTGTCGAAATGCAGCGATGGCTTTGAGACATGAATTCCCTTAAGATTTTCTGAAAACATATTTTGCTCCTAGGGAAACACTTATAGCTAATTAACAAGAGGTTAACTACAAATTTAGAATGTGCATATGTGCCAAAAGGAATTAAAAAAAAACACCTCTTGAATGAACCATTATAAATAAATTTGTTTTATTAATAACTGATTTCCTATTTTTCAAAAGGTATCTACAGAAAATATTTGTCACTATTTAATCAGTTCAGATGAAAATTTCTTACTCTACAGACAGCAGAAGAGCAAATCCGATTTCGGTGTGTGTGTGGGTTCAGTGATCTCTGTGTTCAGTGGAAGGGGACGTGTTTAATTCATGAGTTCGTAATGGATTCAAAACGTAGAAAGTTGAATGAATTGTGTGTATTAAACATACTGTAGTATTTCTTTCTAGTAATGCATATTGTTATGATTACTCTATACACATTATTTAAAAGTAGCTGATGCATCATTACTTATTACAATTTTAAAATCAAGTAATACTAGAAATCCTATTCTAAAAATACACCAATCACACTTATTTTCTGTAAGTTGGCCACCTGTCTAAGTTGGCCACTTTTCAATGAAACCGATGGTGGCCAGCATAGACAGGTTTCACTGTATAAACAAACGTGCGGAATGTGAACCAAGATATTAGGTTTGCTTGGAAAGTGCAGACATAGTGTATCAACGTAGTGACAACAATTTGAAACAGAAAACAGCTTTCCAAATTTTGCAGTTCTTTATATATTACCTTTGTCTAGTTAAGCAAATGAGAGTACAAATTGGACGATTAATTAGGTTGTTTTAATTATTTTAACGTGTTGACGTAGTTTAATATCTCAAAAGTGTTTTCTTGCACATTCTTTTGCAAACATTCTTAATTTGCTGTAATTATTAAACACGCTTAATAATACATAAAACTCACTAACCCCATTTGGGGTGCCAGGAGTTTGTTTTGGGTGTTAAGCCATCATTTGCCGTACATGACAAACTTTGATTTTAACTTCACACACAATCAGGGCTCAGGGCAAAAAAAAAAAAAAAAAATGTAGCATATCTGAAATATATAATTAATAGTAATAATAATAATAATAATAATAATAATAATAATAATAATAATAATAATAATAATAATAATAATAATAGTTAATTCAAACGGTAACAGCTATGTTAGTAATACTAAAACTATTATTATTAATAATAACGAGTAGAGAGTAGTTAATTACGAGTATGACAACTATTTGCTACAGAAAGTGCAAGGAATACAAATCATAACAATACAATAAATATATGTGTAAAAATAGTTTACTTCAAATCAGCACAAAGAAAGCAAAACTTATGACGTATATAACTAAAAGACAACATTATGTTACTAATACGAGGTCAATGGTATGGAAACAGAAAGAAACATACATTATGAAAATTTTGTGACCATATAATAATATTATGCAAAGAGCAAGAAAGGACAATAGGCTTTGTTTATTTTATTTTTATTTCAGAACGATAGAATATGTAGGCCTAATTATACAAAACGCTTGTAAGAACAAAGCTAGAATCTGGTTCTGTAGATATACTGTATGAAATAGTATATCTAAAACTTTGACTAACAGATTGATAGTATTCTTAGCACGGACACGATGGTAGTGCCACAAGAGAATTTTTAGGTTTAGTGCCGTTTAGAACTTGTGTCGCGAAATGATTTTTAGGTCTTATGCCGTTTAGAACTCGTGTCGCGAAATGATTTTTAGGTTTTGTGCCATGTTCTCGGGTCAGTAACGCAGCTAAGCTAGTTGTCCCCCAGGGCAAGAACTCGCTTTAGCGCCCCCCACCCTGATCAACCAAACCAAACAATCCCTGACTTCACTTGATGTTGGCATTCCTAATTTCCCTATTCCACTTTTTCTTCAAATGGTAAAGCTTGATTTCAAAATTACAGTACATAATTTCATTTTTAGTACAAGGTAAAACATCAAACTAATTAGTACTACTTTGAGAGTAGCAGAGAGTAGCGTACTTGATATTCTTATAGTCTTATCATAATAAATGCAAATCACAATGTTTTTGGAATTATAACACGATCTGCATATATGTAGAATGAATCAACAGTCTGTTGCTTTAGAATAGCCTAAGTTATTTATCATAATTATGGCAGTCATGTTGTTATTTCGAGTAATATACTCGGGCTGTTTGTAAATCTCATAAATCGATGTAAGTTAAATGAAAACACAAAAAGCTGGAACTAAAATTTAACTTCGCGGGCTCTTTTGACTGGAAAGGTTGAAGTTAACTTATGGTCTATGGATGTGATCCTAAGGTTAGTGAGTCGTTGTTGTTCTGCTAAGTTTCTGAGGTAATTTTTTATGATCTTTAGTTTGCTAAAACTCCTTTCTTTGCTTTATAGTGGAAATAATTACACATATTTGTCCAGTTTTGCGCCCCCAATTCGGCGTCCGGGCACAAGCAACGTTTGCCACCCTTAGTTACATCACTGCATGGGGCCCTTGGTTCAATTCTAGTTCGTGCCAAGTGACATTTGTAGTGGACAAACACCGTGTGCGTGGGTTTTCTAGGGTTCTCCCGTTTCCTCCCACTTTCTTCATTCCAACATTTCACTCATTTCTCGTCATCACCGTCTCCTTTAGCCTAGCTGGCATAAACGTGGGACGTAAAATTTAAGATTGTTTTTGCGAGTTTGTGTTTTGTGAATTAGTTTTTTTTTTCAAGCTTACGTGAATCATCGTACCGATCTAGTCAAGTGCTGCCAAGTGGAGGAATTTGCAACTATTACAGAAGCTATTTGCCGGTTGCCGAGGTAGCTGCGACTACTAGCGGAAAATACGGGAAGCATCCAGCAGCAACGCTCGTTGCAAGCGGAAATGTAAACGTCTTTTTCTTCTTTTTCTTAAATGATTTTTTTAGATGCGTCAATAACATGTTGCGGAAGAGCAATGACACATATACAGGGTTGACCATTCGTCTCGAGATGTTTTTATAACTTTTTTAAGCTAATAGAAACAAAACACTGAAATTTCGTACCATGCTACTATCAACTGGGGCCTTTGTTTGACATAAATTGCACTACAACCAGATCAACAGTGTTGGCAATCCTACATAAAGTTGTATTTTTTTTCCTAATAGCACTACGTCAAGTTATTATATTTCAAATCTGCATATTAAAAGAAAATTTATAATAGCAAACTATCTTGTCCAGTGTTGGAAATTAAAGACGCTACGATATCGTAAACATTGATAAACAACAAAATGTTAAAGGCTTTTAGAACAGTAATAACGCTAATAAGACAAACATGACTATGCTCATCCAAAGTATCTTAGCATGGAATACTACAGTCATTAAATTACGTATTTCGAACAAGTAGTAACAAAGTTACATGGAATTGAAAAGTTTACTTTTTTCAAACGGATTTATTTCAAAAACGTACTTAAATAAGTATCCTCATGTGGTTCGGATTCCACGTTAATCAGTAGGTCCACGTCTCATATAGCCTCGCTGCTGAAAGGGACGCTAAACTAAAAAAAATCAAAATCAAATTAAATAAGTATCACATCCAATTACGTATATGGTTTTGAATAGGCGTAAATGCCATCAAGCCGTTTACAGAAATTTTATAACTCAAATCATTCCAGAAATATGACAAAAAATAGTAAAAATTGTTATATTCCTTAAGATCAGAGGCGGATCTAGGAGCTAAAAACTGGGAGGCGAGCAACCGGAACTCCAACTAAGATGGATATATCATGAGTTTACTATAAACTTTGAAAAAAGTATATATAATATCTTAAATTATTTTAGTTGCTGAAAAACTAGGGGCCTAGGTCCCCCGGCCCTGGACTACATCCGCCACTGCTTAAGATGGCGTTTTTAGCAGTGGCGGCTGGTGGATTGTGGTTTCGGGTGTTGCAGTATGAACTTTCGGAAACGAAAGATGTAAACTGGACTCGTTGACTAATCACCATAACTCTAGATGCAAATGCTATGTGACTTGTCAAATTAAATAAAACTATATTTTGAAAAAAATAACGCAGAACATTTTTTTCTTATTAGTCATCTTATTTAATTAGCAAGTCAATTATCCTTTCTTTGATTGGAGCAAATCTTCCTAATACATGCTGGTTGAACTCTAGTTTTTCGATAGAAAGCATAACCAATGGTGAAAACCTTTCTTGGGACATTCAATTCCCTGAAAGTGTCAATTCCTTTCGATGTGGAAAAACGCCTTCTCCTTTTGCTCACGCCAAAGGTACAGTTAATATTAATTTCAGAAGCATTGTAGATTCACTAAATATTTTTTCTAGATTATTGCGAACAATTCATTCTAGCAAACCCAATCCCTGAGAGTGATCCAAATTCCTCTGCAGCGTAGACTGAAAAGAGTTCATAGCAGAGATTAGTATTATAAAACATGCAAATTGAACACGCTTTATTCACAGTTTATCTAGAACAATTTAAAACAAATTGTGGAAATACAGATCTAGTGCAAACAACATTGCTGCCGTAAGATGTCCTGTGAATTTATACAGGATATTTTTTTCGAACACTCTCCTGAATTACCCTTTGCTTGTTTTGTCTAAGCTTTAATTGCAGGTTTTTCCTCAGTGGAGATAAGAGCTGGTCAAAGTGCTTTCTTGGTAAGTTATTCACAGAAGTCATGGTATAGAATTCATTCAGAATTCGTAGGTTATTTACAGAATTAGAGCACACACAATGAATGTAAATCTAATAATTAAAAACCAAAACAGCTGATACAAGAGATGAATATGAATTGTGAATGTCACATATACACCACCTCACCTACACACATATACACACACATGCATAAAAGAAAAGCTACATTCCAAATTATCCGTCTTGGTTGTAAGCAATGCACAATGCACATGAGGCGAAAATGCACTTATCAATGTCATATGTTTTGGAAAACAAACTCTAAAAAACGCCAGGCATAGGATCAGCATGTATACCTAACAGAAGCCAAAAGTCGAAGAACGTCAAAACAAACAGTATTACCAGTTTTACACCCAGAAATGTTTGCTTGGAGGTGTCCAATACGTCTATGTAATATCGAACCTGTCTTATTCTGCACCCGAAAAGATGATAAGTAATTCTTAATTACTGTTACCTATATTCTTTTTAAAAATGATAGGACGATTATTTTTATAAGAAAAGAAAAAGCACACGCTGAGGCGTAAAATAAAATATTTAGCCTATATCAATCATTTTTCTTTTAAACAAGTATAGTTCGTTAAAAAGTCTACAAATGTTAGTCGAAGTTCAAAATTTTCGGGAGGTTCAGACCCGGTGCCCCCCTCGTACCTGCGCCCCTTAGCATTGTTAACCAGTCCCAAATTCAATGTGGCGTTTCCCATCATACAGTTCTATATGGAAAGCTATCAAGAGTATAAAATACACTTATTTAAAAAAAAAGAAATATATATGTCACAAAGTGTTTCACTATGTGACAACGTCGCAGATTATGTTGGCACCACAGACATTCCTGTCGAATTCATCAAGATACATGAACTGTTACGATAATAGATGGTGCTAGTATCAACGTTTATCGACTTGAACTGTCATTTGGAAAGAATCGATATAACTATTGAACGATCATAGTGCAATTCACCCAGTTGATTTTGAGTTTAACGTCCCATTCAGCAGCGAGGCTATATGAGACGTGGACCTACTGATTAACGTGGAATCCGAACCACATGAGCTCCCGCCGGGAATCGAACCCGGGTCTCCCACGCCAAAGGCATAGTGCAATTCACGTCTCCAAACTAGGACATATGAGCGATTTATCTTGATACTCTCATGTAGCTTTTAAATTAATTGGTAAAAAGAACATCTCATTTTCGCATTTATCCACAAGGAGATATTGTTTGACACATTCGAAGGTGGGCATAAATGCATCGTTTTTTTTGTACCTCGTTACTGTTTGATCATGAATGGAGTTGTTTCAATGATATCGTTATTTAGGAATATCCCTTAGTTTCATCCACTAAACTGCAAATATTTAATAAGTTATAAAACAAGAATACGGTGCATGTGGAGTGTTAGAACCATTCCAATATGTGGGAAAAGATGTAACATTGCATGGGTATTGTTATAACAATATGTTGTATCTAACGCTGCACACGCATACCTACATATGTTATTGAAAAATTGTACATCATGAAACATGTTATTAGGCTAAATAAAACTGATTGATTAATTGATCAAATAATACCAAAGTTTCTTTTTTCGTATAAGACCTCATCATATTCTCTAACTTTAAAGGATTTCGAAATATACCACTCTATTGTAGCAACTGCAAACCCACAATTTTTTCTACCCGACTTTTTCCTTCCCTTGTAGAGAAGTTATAAGAAAATGGTGAAACACATGTCTAATTTTATTAAGTGCAAATTCCAAACACAAAATATCATGCTTGCTCCCTTCAGAGATTTGGGGCTATGGACATTTTACTATAATAATTGCTACCCTATTTTCCTCCCTTCCTCGTCGAATTCCCAAAAATCCTTCCTTAGCGGTAAGTTATCTTGTATTTACGAAAATGGGGAGAATCTTCAAAAAACAAACATCCACCTCAAGAGTACATTACTTTTTGTAGTCATCTTCATGAAAAGTGATTTACTCAACAGTATATTGTTATAACAAAATATGCATTTATGAAATATGAACACTATCGCCTCAGTTGTTTTTGAGAAAATTGTCCGGAATAATTCACCACATGAATAAAGTATCCCTTCTGCATCGTTTCAGGGAAAATACGAGGGTGATTCAGTAAGTAATGCCTCCAAACGGATAACTTTATTTGTGTTATAACACCGATACAGGTATCAGTGGAAAGCTTGTAATGTGAGTTAAAAATGGTGGCATCATTTTTCAACATAATGGGGGAAACACATTTGCGCCAACGCGAAACAAGGTGTTTCATGTCGTCGGCGAAGAATTGTGGTGGCTGCTGGCGACACTTTTTTCGAACTACTGCTTCCACCTCCGCGTCACAACTGTAGCGTTAGCCCTTAACGTGGTCGTTAGTTTCGGGAAGAGCAAAAATTCGCACGGTGCAAGATTGGTACTATATTTAAGATAAGGGAATGTCAACAACACTTTGTCAACAGATGGGACAACTTTGATTTTTTGGTGGAGGAGAGAGAAGAGATGTGGCGGTGCTCCGTCGACTGATGGTTTCTTTCCGGGTCGTAATGGTGTATCCACGACTCGTCGCCGGCGATGAATGTTCCTGAGCGCACAACCTTCCGCAACGAGAAATTCAATGACAGCCCACTGTTTCAACCGGACTTCACCACTGGATGCCAAGGATTGCTCCATTACTCTAGAACGAGAAAAGATAGGAAGGTGAAACAACTGAAATTCTGTAGCTAACACGTCAGTGCATTAATGATAAACAGTTCAGAATGTTTGCAGTACTATTGGCCAAGTAGTGGGCCTGGACGCATTACTTTCCGAATCACCCTCGTAAGTTTTGACATATTGTCAGGTTATTATCAATAACATTTTGGATTGGATTGGATTAGAGTTTGTGTCCTTTTTCCACAGCGAGGCTATATGAAACATTGACCTACAGCTTAACGTGGAATCCAAAATAAATGTGCACCCACGGGTTATCGAAGCCGGTCTTTCGTGTCGAAGACTCCTACACTATCTCTATAGTCATAAGGGAGCTCCCAATAGCAGTTTCATCTAAATATGTAGCGTAGTTATTTTAGAGCACGTTTTTACATTTTTTTTTAAAAGCAAAGAAAATGTCTTTTTCCTACTTTCTCGAAAAGTGCCCATAAAGATTTTACACTCTTGGCTATCACAATCATCTTTGTGCACCTTTTCTCCCGTTGTAAAATTTCAAAAATGCCATACTAATTTATTTTATTAAAATAGGTATTAAATCTGGATTCTATAGCCTCACTACCTCTTTATAAATTGAAACAAGATACAGTGAAGGAGAAATAATTTACGTCTTAAATATTATTCAATTGTCTTTTACTAAGATAATCTGTTACTGATTTTCGTAATTTAACGAAAAGAGTAAGTAATTTACCTTGGAAACGTATAGGGAATATCATGAACGAAAGTAGGAAGCATATATTTAAAAATCACCTCTTCTTTTTATCCATGGGACTTATTGCTTTATTATCCTTCATTGATTTTATGTTGAAAAATCAAAGATACCATCGTTGTTATGAAGGAAGTTCAGAAACTAATGTTACAAGGCAGATACTTTTAGGGTTTCGTCTGCTATAGATGATTGAGGAGTGTGCGGTAATTGTAATACATGAAGTTGCAACTGTGCTGAGTTCCATCCACGCACCATGCACGGCGCTGGTTGTACGTAATGACTCGTATCTTTGGGTCTTAAGACGTGACTAGACTCGTAACTGAATCAAATTGTGAGACAAAGTGTGACTAAATTATGAGTAAATCATCCTGTTCATAGTTATGTATGAAAATATATCAATGTAATGTTTAGCACAAATAAACAGTTACTTTGCATTCAAGTAACAGTAAACACAAATGGTGACTCGTTTGAAAAGCTGGTATCACGAAGAAGTCCGCTCAGTTATTCGATTTCTGTGGGCGAAACATGTAACCGCGACTGAGACTTACCGGCACCTGGTAGAGGTTTACGGAGAGAATGTAATGTCTCGTCAGCAAAACGCAGAATGTTGTCGAAGATTTGCGGCAGGTAGAGAAAACGTCACCGAAGAGGAGCCCAGAAGACTACCCCGCTGTTGAGGCAGTTTCGCTGGTACATCATCGACCACTTTTTCTACAGTCTGGGCCTCGCTCCACGTGACTTTCACTTGTTCCCGCACTTACAGGAGCACCTAAGGAGGTCGTCGTTTTGCTTCAGACGAGGTGAAACAGTTCGTGACAACGTGACTGTACACGCAAGGACAGGATTTTTACCACGAGGGATTCTTCAAACTCATTCCACAATGCGACAAGTGTCTCAACCAATATGAAGATTATGTCGAAAAATAACCTAATATATGTACTATCTGTTGGCTGTGTTGGTTGTATGAAATAATACATTCACGTTTTACTGCAGACTTTGTAACCTTGCTTTCTGATCACCCTCCGTAGTTGCCAATAGCTTACAAGCTCAACCAAAATCATCCAATCTAGATCAAACATGACCGACTATACAAGCGTATAAAATATTATCCTGAACAGCGTTTCCATTGACAATATATGGGCTATCAGAGTTTTCTTTCGAACTCTCACATTTTTTTGGAAGTTGCGAGTTCAATAAAACTCATCTGATTTGATCCAAATTAAGCAAGATTGTGGGCTTTAACCTGCTATAAAAGCTTTCAATATATTATAGTGTTGTTTCTTAGTTATGAGCCGTCAAACAATTTTACTAAAGATTTTTCTTAAACAATAAATGTAGAATGACCATTTATCGCAATTGGGAAACTTTCACTTACATTGTTTATTATTTTCTAGTTCTGATAAGGCAAAATCACCTAATAACGATGAACTTCAAGATCTTGCTGTGGGTGGACCTCCGATTAAGTCCAAGAAGCGTCACAACCGCCGCAGTCGAACTGATCAGGTCACATCAGACGCAGAACCCGCACGTGACACAGAGCTCAAGGGAAATCCCCAAGAGAGAGGTAAGCTTTTGTTAAATTTTGGTAAGCAAAATTTTCACTTGATCGATATTTTGTGAATTTGTAGTAGAAACAGTGAAATAGCTCCCTTATGGAATACCTCCTTGCAGATATGTGCTTATTAGATAAATTTATGGTTCCGTGAATTTTTGTATACACAAATTGAGTCAAAAGTCAAGTGACAATCTTGATATAGGACAAATTGTTTGGTTGTGTGTCCACATTACCCTTAGATGATGTTTGATGCCGGAACTACCTGAAAAATACAAGTAACTACCACGACTTCTATGTAGCAGTCTGCTACTTGAATACACTTTAATTTTCTAAATAGGAAGGTTTCCAAGTGACACACATATATATATATATATATATATATATATATATAGAGAGAGAGAGAGAGAGAGCAATACCGCCGACCGTTTTGTCGTATCACTAATCGTTCCCTAGTTATAACTAGTTTTCATCTTTGCAGGTGACAATGATATTGACGATCGATGAATTGTGGAAATAATTCTAATGTGGGAAATCGCAGCTTGCATGTGATGAGTGCAGTGTCTAATGTGCTACATTCCGATAGGGATCCCATTTACCACAATGGCCAAACTCATCAGTTGAGATGGGTTCTGTGGCCGACAAACCATGGAATGATTGTTCAAAAACATCTATAGGTAAAACAATCACTGTCGCTGTCCTATCATCCTTCAACACACCACGTGTATCCTTGGAACGTGAAGTGAGTCGAATGTGCATACGAAAGATACTTTCCGATTACGTGTGGCGAATATACACAATTTAGATCCACCAGGAGCAACAACCCAGACCGTCTTATACGTTCTGCCAAATTGGCAACAGAAAATCTGGCAACAAACCAGGATCTCCTATTGAACGTATTGTTTCTCCGACGAGGCGTATTTTACGTAAACAAAGTAAGCAAACAATACAACCAGCACAATTTGACATCAATCCTCATTGTATTGACACATCAGGGATGGTTGATGGCATAAACGTTATGGTCTGATGTGGTTCTTAAGCACAAGAATGATTGGTTAGTTCTTCATCTACTGCACGCTTAACGCTTACCAATACCTGTGGCTGAAGAATAGGAAAATCCTGCCTGCAGTGTTGTCTTAGGATGGTTCATACCCAACGTACTTCCAGAAGGATGGAGTCTCTCCCTCTTATGGGTGCGGTGGATGTGGTGTACTAAACTACCAAGATCAGCAGTTTCTTGGGAGTTAGATCGGGCGCTGGGAACAGGTGAAGTAGCCATCATGCTTTTCACATTTCAGGACATTAGACCGCTACTTCTGGAGCCACCTTAAGGTCATTTTGTCCGCCGAAATCCGGAATTTCAACATTTCGTGCAACGAATTGACGATTCCTGTGCTTGTCGTACGTCCAAAGATATTGCTAATTGTGCATGAAGAGTGAAAGAGGCGAGTACCATACACCATTGTTGTACAGGGTGTTCATTTCGAGTATGTGCTGTGAGTAGGTCAGCAGAGGAAAACCAGGTCATAATTAATGAACAGCTAGTGATATGACAAAATGGTTAGCGGCGTTCAACTCCTGCAGAAATCTGCATACAAAGTATGTGTGGCCTGACGACCGCCCTGCCTAAAATATAAGAAAATAATTTTAAATATAGATGACTCCAACATGGCGACCATGGTGTCAATTAGTATGCTTGATGTTGCCTGATCTCTCAAACATTACGTGGACCCATTGTGACCAAATTTTGGAGGGTACTGGAACAGTAATAACGCATTTACCAGGGACAGGGTAATACAAACTCAAAGGACTTTAGTGTTGAATACTGCTGTCATCATATGGCTTAATTCGAACAGGTAACGAGAAAGTTACAAGAAATTGAAACTTTGACTGATTCAAAGGACTTTATTTCCAAAAAAAGTTGAGATAAGTTTTACATACAATTCCATAGATTGGTTTACAATAGACATAGTAACGTTTACAGCAGTTTAGTATCTCAAAACATTCCGGAGATACGAAAAAATGTTAAATTTGATACATTGCTTAAAATGATGTATTAACGAGAACATTTCAAAATATTTTTATTTACTTTGCGTCTATGGTATTACAATCATTTTGTAATTGTAATTACATGTTTTCTGAGTTACATAATTTTGAGCAGTGTTGCAAACTACCATTATTTTCATATCTCCAGAACAATTTGAGGAATTTAATTGCTGTAAACGGCATTAGGACCTTCACATTTATTAAACGCCATCTATGCAATCGGATGAGATACTTATCTAAGTAGTTTTTCGAAATACTTTTCATAAAAGACAAATTTTCAATGTCTTCTAACTTTGTTCCTATACACTTGAAATCCTTGGTATCATGAACATTTTATTAGATTCTAAAGTACTTTGATTGTGTATTACCCCGTCCATGAAAATATAATATCAATGTAAATAATGTTAACAATTCCAGGTACACCAAGATCTGGAAAACAAAAAAAGAAAATGTCTGGAGAAGAGAACAAAAAAGAAAAGAAATCTTTGGGTGCCGAATCCCAAGCTTCCACTGAAAAGAGTGAAATTAAAGAAACACAGGTAAGATTAATTTATTTCAAAGAGATACGCTAAATAATAACAGTTTACTTTTGTATATTTAAAGTTATCGATACAAACGAAATTACCACTTCCGACTTCGAGAAGTATTATATATATATTAATTAGGCTAAATTGTACATTTAATTAAGGGATAGACTGGATGATGTGCTTTTTAAGCAATACAACATTTTTTTTTCTCCGAATCACTAGTGCTACTTTAAATTTAGAAAAAGTTATCTTTCAGCAAACTGATTTTATTGATCACGTCGTACGATTTACAGAAGAAAATATAGTTGACTCGCATATCTACATGTATATTTCAGAAGTAATCTTGCTTTCTGTGATTTGAGTGTTACTTCTTCTTTTTGTAGAATGCAGAGTATAGTTCTATCTATAAGTTCGAAAAACTTGCTTTCCTAACAGCTTTCGAATACTATCAACAGCAAATTACTATTCTCCTTATTTCTGAAAATACTTTTTTGTAATACCTGCTACTGGAAGTGTGTTAATTGAAGTTGCAATTTATTACCGTTTCTTAGTTTCAAGTGACATTTGAAATGATGGTAAGCCATTGTGCTTTCCCCAGTTGACCCCAGACCTAGCGACTGTATCGTCTTGTGACTCCACAGCCAGCCTTTTGGAGATATTGGCATTCTCATGCTTCCTTGAGTTTCTCACGGGTAAATACATGTCAAGTGGTCCAGGAAATAAATAAATCGTTGCATGGCAATTTCTAAAACACATGATTTTTGATGTACAGTTACTTTGCCATGTTGTTAGTTCAAAACAACCATTATTTTGGTGACTTTAGATTTCGAATGACAGCCATATTTGTTTTCGAAGATACGCCATTTGGTGATGTTGTAAGGAGTTACCGAATTTGAATTATCTCAGCCCCTAGTTGTTTTATCGATGTGGAGGAGAAAACAAATTGTAAGCTAAAATACTATGTATTAGCCATTATTGTGCATACAGTACAGCAGGGTGAAAAGTAGGTTTGAAAAAGTAGATCATTGTCGTTAAAAGTTCTGAGTTGAGCAGATGTTACTACAAGAAGACAAATGAGCAAGAAGGTGAGATTTCCTGAATAAAGAGGACTAATATAGAAATACTCATTCGCCAAGTTTCAACATTTAGACGTGCTCCCCTTTCTTAAGAGAAATTATTAAATAATCAGAATAAAAGAAAATATGCGTACGTCACTGATATATAACTCTGACAGGGGCCCTGATAAAAATATATAATTCCTCCCCATAACAGGTCTGTATGATATTATTATATACCAAAAATTAAGAGTTTCATATTCGACTGTAAGTACCTTATTTTTAACACAAAGCTATAACTACAAACTACATAATTTATACGGTTTACCTAACAATGTTAGGGTCATCAAGTCTAGGAGGCTCAGGTGGGCAGGTCATGTAGGTGAGATGGAAGAAAGTAGAAACGCTTTCAAAGTATTGACAAAAACCAACAAGTACTATCGCGGGGTATGAGCGTATAGTGGACAATTTTATTGTTTCGCATGCCAATTTTTATGACTGTATCCCCAAGGGGCAGGGTGAATGCGACCCAAAAAACTGATGACATAAAACAAAAAAGAACATTAATTTTACCCTTCCCCTCCTCTGCCGTGGCACTCTCCATATATAAAATGCATGATTTTGAAAAATTTCGTCCTTCACAAACACATTGATACTAAAATTAACTTCGTGCCTTAATTAGGGGCTGACCTATGAATGTTTAAAGTCATGACGCAGATGTGCGTCAATAGGCGTTTAAAAGGTAAAATGTTATTTAAAGGCACCCATGTCTTGTCTTTCTTGAAAGTTTGAATGAAGTGGTCCTGGAGGTTCGTAAAAATGAATTCTCACTTATAACCCAATGCATTTAGCAGAATCAAGACAGTGGATAATCAGGATATGCCTGATACATGTAGAAAAAAATCTCCTCCCAGTCTCACTGGTGACATTGACTCAATTTCCTGAAGGAAATATTCGATCACTTTCATTTCGATTACTAACTCCCACATTACAAATAGGGTAACAAGATATGTGAATTGAGCGGCAGTCGTAGGGTTGTTTTACAGTTGTACATACTGATGAAGGGAACTTTCCTAGTAAGTAGGAGCCTACCCAGTGTCAGTTCCGGAGTGCTAAAGCAAGCTCACATGTTCCCCTTAGTGTCAAAACATCGCACTATACCGAAACCCACATAATAAGTACAATCCAGCAGAGACCTACCCGGTGGTGTTATTCTAATTTTTTAACAACCGGTTATATATATATATATAGAGAGAGGGAGAGTAGATGGCATATATAATTCTCTTAGGAAATAAACCATACAAAATAGACAAAATCATATTTTTATTGGATACCACAAGTGACAAATAGGGATCTACAGAGCATCCTAATACAAGGTGATGTGACAAAATTATGTAGCACTGACAATATCTTGGAAACGAATTATCCAAAATAGATGGTTGTCAAAAGTATTGGATAGACCTTAATCCAGCCATAAATCTACAATTATTGATAATGGTATGGTAGTATAAATAACCCTCAGCATTACACTCACGTGATCCCAGTTCTTATTCTCATTGGGCATTTGGGACTAAGAAATAAACGATTATACCTTCTTCTGAGAGTTCAAATGTTTAACCCTGTAGTTGTAGCCAAATAATTTGTAAAAGCAAAGATAGTTAAACTAAAATTTACTTGTTCCTGGGTATAACTGGGCAAAATTTAGTGTTATGTATCGGTGTAAGAAACGGTTCTGCGAACTTGAAATATTTTAACAATCGGTTCTAGCGAACCGGTGCAAACCGGCTGAATAGCACCACTGGACCTACCCATTTTTGACATACCTCTGGAATTCTGAAGGAAGATTAACCCTTTTTGGGATTTTTAAGGTAAATTTTAGACTTTAAGTCAATCAGCTACTGCATCATAACTATTTATCTTAAGATTTTTGATTCGTAGCTCATTAAGCTTACTCTTGATAGTTTACATTTTTTCACCAACATAAAATATTTTGTTCTAAACACAGTCAGTTGAACCTTCTTCCTTTCTACAAATTTGTGTTTATATAGAGAGTGGATTTTAAACTGAAAACCATTGCCTTTAGCTCAAAGTAAACATGGATAACTAAATTTTAGAAGAGGAGGGAAGAGAAGAAGGAGGAAAGAAGCCATAACACGTGTACTCTGTGTGAGGGTCATGTCAACGACATATTCGTATATGTGTTCTTGGATCCCACAAAAAACCTTTTAGACAGCTTTTGCGGGAGAACAAAATAAACCTTTTGCGTTGTACAATAGAAGGTCAAATAGATGACGTCATGACCCCCACCAACTTGATGAGCTCTTCAAAACCCATATGACTTGTTTCGGAATGTATGTACCAATGAACAATAAAAAATCTTGTAGTAATAGGTGTTATATGAGCGTTTTAAAACAATAGACACGTATAGTATATATACCATACTTCCCGAAAGGGTTAAAGTCGCAGCTTACCTACCTCTGATCTATGTTTAAAATTTATGTGTTGAAGAATCACCAATCCAACAACACGTGCTAGTCTCTCATTTGGGAGATGGGACAAGTCTTCCCTCTGACAGTATTGTAAGACATTCTTCTTGTACGCTTACTATACTTTATTGAAGAGTGTAAGATATCCTGTCGAAGAAGCTATTTCTTTACTCATTGAAAGATTATGTGAAAAGATGGGAGCAGTAGTAATCATGGGCCTCCCTCTTCCTTCCCCAGCACGGGCAGGGGACAAGCTATAGCGGAATTAATTGCAAGTGACAGTTGAAATAGAGAGTCCTATGATCTTAAAAAAATCAACTTCAAGGTTTCAATAAAACTACGCATTTCATAAGATCTACACACCAAAGAATTTGGTTTTCGATATTCTTCCATATAATCCTTTGTTTGTCATTATCTACGTACCATTGTTGGGCATTAATCAATTAAAATCATTTGCAATTAGTACCATGACTTTTGACGCTTAAGTTTATATAGTTTATGTCTTTGCGAGCTTCTTATGAACATTCAAAATATATTCTTGTAACGTCATGTCAAACATGCTACATCATGTAAGATTATTAAATTTCTTCATGTGTACTTCCCATAGGCGAAGGAATTTGTAATTATTACTAGTTTGTTTCTACATTAAATTACTATGCATCCAATAATTACAAATTTGGAGCAAAGCGATGAACCTTATTCATAGATTTTTAGTTATAGATTATTCATAGATTTGCTTGAACGAACATGACATGCAAAAAGTTGAATTTCGCATATCAGCGAAAAACATAATGGCGTTCACAGAATAAAATGAAAAGCTGTGGCCCCGAGTAGCATACTCTCTAACGCTCTCGCCTTCGGTGCGAGTTCTCCTGGGTTCGATTCCTTGTGGGGGCACTCTGTCGAAAAAGTGTAAAATGCTTTTTCAGGCTTGCTATCCTGAGTGAGGTTTTCCTGGGTTTTCCTTATTTATACCAAGCAAATGCTAGGGTGATACCTAACTTAAAGGTCCCAGGCCGATTCCTTTCTTTCCCAATCTTTTCTTTCTTTCCTTTCTCCGGATAGTGTGCTCGCTGAGGGACGTCACTCTCATACGTGACGGGTTAAATGGCCATAGATTCCGAAATCCTAGAAATCTAAATTCTAAATCCTAAAAACGAAAAGGGCTTCTCTCTAATTCTAATGTTGAAAATTCTATTTTATGTTGTTTACAATAGAATTCACGAGCCAAATGCTTTTTCAACGTTAAGTCTATGGACCTCCCATTTTTTGTTGGTAATTTCTCATTGGTAAGTCCGATCGAGGCATGTGACCGTTTTTACTTAGCGCAGGCTCTCGAATTACCATGTCAAATTTGGTTGAGAACGGTTCAGGCATTTGTTAAGAGTATCCGTACAAACGAATATCTAAGTCCAGTAAAGGGAATCTTTACTTCTATTATTATTATTATTATTATTATTAATAATAATAATAATAATAATAATAATAATAATAATAATAATAATAATAATAATATTTGCTAATCAAATACATTTGATATTAATTTAGTGCAGGGTTTACAACATGTAATTTTCAAATAATATAGAGATCACTAAAAAGGAATTGAAGCACCCCACCGAACAACGATATATATTGCATTTTACGTAGTGATCTTACAAAAACGAGAAAAAAACTTGCAGTCTATTTCAGGAGTACAATAGGAAAAAATATCAAAACCAGCAGATAGCGACGCTCATCGGAGTAATAGAAGCGAAAAACGTAAAATAAACGTGCCTGTGTGAAAGAACGTGAAGTTTCTCACGAAAGTACTAAAATGTAACATATATCGTTGTTCGGCGGGGTGCTTCAATTGTTGATTACTGTCTTACAGAAATTTGAAGTGTTTGTGACATCTTTTTTCACTTAAGCACATAGTCTATTTAAGACAGAAATGATTTGTTTTGTTATTTATAGACAACGTTAGCATAACATATTATTTACATTTAGGATAAAGACATCGCTTCACTCCAAGATCCAATTTCCAGTTTAGGACAGGTGGCTCAAGACTTACCACTTACTGGTGAATACAAGCTGATTACAACAAAGAAGGATGGTAAGTATCTTCTACTTGGTTGAATAGGAGTGTAATACTCCTTTTAGCACCGAATTTAAATGGGACGTGGACTTAAAGTTCAAATCACAGTGCATTTAAATTTCAAGACTCTCACAGCAAGAATCGAAAGTATTTTGTACTGTTAGAGATGAAAGAGAGTAAGCATACAATTGATTATTTTGATATAGGTAGTCTAAGATGTAGGTAGGCCAGTTTTAGATAGGCTCAGTTGAATAAGAAGATATACATCGAGCTCCGAAAGTCCAAACTGATTACCTATGTGGTTGTAAATTATTTTTGTTACAACTATTTTTTTAACCCCTTGCGTTCTAGGTGTCATTTTCCTATGAGCGTACTGTAATACCAAGCTCTCATTTCCAGTTAAAAGACTGACTAGACCGTTATATAAGGTATAGTTATTGTATAAACTTCAACGAATATCATAGTTTTTGTACAATCACACACACACACATGCATTTTCGAGAAGAGCATTCACATTACTGATAAAAGTATTTGCTTTGTAGAACATTTTTTTTTGTTTAATTCAGTATAAACATTTATTTATTTATTTATCATCAACACAACAGGTATAAGCCCAATTATAGTGCTGGTGTATTGCATAATACATTTACAATAGCTTTCTTTAGTTTTGATTTTTTTTTAAATTTCATTTGTAAGTCAGCACAGATAAGCTGTTCTCGAGTTGTTTTTAAGTGGCACGCACTTGTCAAATACACTATAAATAATATTATAGTGATTAGCAACTAGGTCATTGACGATTTCATTGCTCTTTAGAAAATTTCAGTCAATAGACGAGAATTCAAGATACAGCCCTAGGGAATCAGCTTTCCAAAAATTATATCCTGATATACGAGTTTTCTTCTTAATGTTCGAGATCCCATGCTGCATCACGTTTATTACTAAGGACAGCTGGTGTACATCTTCTGGAATTAGTGGACAATATTCCTTACTGACAGGCTGAAAAAGGAAAATTTTGTGTTTTGAAAGATTTTTTTATGCTTTTTCAGGTTGGAATACTGGCCAGGGATCAAGGACAAAGTATTTGTTTCTTTTTCTTCTTTCCGATCTCGAAATAGGATCTCGAAATTGCCATTTTTTATATCAAAAGAAATACATGTGTATAGTAATTGAATACTCTCTTAGATCTGCCAACTACTGAGACAAAACATTTTATCTTTTCTGCCAGTAAGGTGCTGCCACCTATGAAGAAACAGTAAAACTAACTCGTGCCTTGCATCCGCTTAAAATATCATTTCTTTCGGGATTTAATACGACCTTTAATAAAGAATACATTTTCATGACACCCCCATGGATGTCACTGGTATTTTGCAACCGAGTATTTTCTGACATCTACATAGATATCACTGGGACACAAGTGATTAATAGCTAAGAACAATGCAAGCAACAATCTCTATCAGTTCTCTTAGATAAATATCATGATTTTAGTATCAAGTAAATACCTTTCATAGTGGTGCTATTAATTATCTTCTTTTTCTCTTTGGCACGGGAGACCGTATTCCATTCCTGGTAGGAGCTAATCTATTTTCGATCACACGATAAACTGTGGGTTCATGTTTTGTTGAGCCTAGGTGCTGAAAGGATTTTAAACTCTAAACAAACAAACAAACAAACAAACAAACAAACAAAACTATTTTCTGAGTCCCAAGATGGAATATAAAGTTTACAAAACTGATCGCTTCCAATATTTGTTACTATTTGCTTCTAACATCTGATTACTCCCAAAGCCAGAGGAAATGACTACAGAAGTCCCAGCATAAGGCAAAAGACCGATTTAAAACGGTATTCACAGAGGGGCTGCCATAATACTGTGTATAGAGCTCACATCTAATCTGTGGGGTCCCTGATTTGTTCCCAGCTCCCGCCAAGTCGGCTTTCTGGTGGATAAATAACTTGTACGTGGGTTTTCTCGGACTTTTCCGGTTTCCATCTACTTTCATCATTCCAGTATTTCATCCATATCAGTGGCGTACGCAAGAGGGATTCGGGGTTCAACTCCCCTTGATCAAGATAATATGGAAAAATGAACATACTGTGTTAATATTTGTATACAAACACCTGAAATTATATGAATATGGGAGCATAACTCCCTTAAAGAACTTTCGCGTATGCCACTGACCCACCTTATCATCACCATTTCACTTATCCTGTGCATAATCATGAGACGCTAAACTAAAGAAAATGATTTTCACGTTTTAGACAGGATACTTATTTGTCTTGTGGCTGAATAATGATGTGTGTACAATTTCAACCAGTTTTGATATGTCTTTCCACCAGCGCTAATGCACTTATATCCACTTTTGGGATAGTTGATAGATTGTTTTAGGGCATCAGCATTTTTACACTCATAATCGAAATCTGTATTATTAGTGTATGGGCTCATGAAAGATGTGAAATTGGTGGCTTCATTATCTCCGAAGTTAATCACTCATCATTTTACTGACATTGACAAATTATAGTCATTTTTTTTTCTTTTCAAACCACTTTTGATCCGTGGACTCTCCATGATATTTTTCGTTTACCTTCTGGATCCATTATATGTGTTATTCAAATGTTGATTTGAAGAAGGTAAATATCAACAAATGTCTGAACCGTTCAGTTTTGTATACTTGAAATTCGAATTGGAAATCGAAACAATACAAGAACAAAGTTTAGAAATAAGAAAAAAAGTATAATATGTGGTTCAAAAATCACAACCTTCATAATGTATCCCCATACAAAGTTAGAAGCTGTGTATACTGTTGGCACGTCAGCTAATTAGAAGATAGTAAGTAGAATCAATGGTGTTAAAGTAAATACCGACTATTTGTTTGCTGCCGAAATGTTATGGGCTTACACTTAACATTGTCAATTATCTTAATATTTGTCATAAAATCTCAAATGAGACATTTATGTTATCGCCAGTGTTCATCGACACCGCCCATGGAGAATATAAGTGTTACTGAACACGGTGTTTTCCATGCTCCTAAATAAAATCGAGAGATTCCATGGTTAAACAGAACACAACACACTGAGCAAGACTATGCAATATATCTATCTATCTATCAATATATATATATATATATATATATATATATATATATATATATATATATATATATATATATATATATATATATATAAGTAACAGTTTCAACATATTGACTGTGTCTTCTTACGTGATAGTGTACTCATTTTATATTTGTCAATGCATACACTGAGAAAAATCCGTTCTCCGGACAGCGGTGTATTGTACAAATATACGGTATCCTCTTGCTTACTACAGAAATCAGTACGGAACATACGTTATCCGTATGCTACATAGGCACTGCCCTTAGATGTTACATCATTCCGTTGCAGGATGTCTGACATCTAACAATTTTCCGTATATCACAAACATATATTTATGTTACATTCCTCAGCTGTATGTTATATACGTCCATTTGTATGTGATATCCTGACCGCCTATATTGTTTCATACGGAAAGTACGTATAGATGGAACACTTATACGGAAAGTATTATAAAACACGCGTTTTCAGTTGTACGTCTGCTGCACGTTAAGTCCAGAAGCTACAGGAATTACGCATGTAACGTACCTTTTTAAGTACGCCACCTACATTTTTTTCCTCTGTGTAGTCATGATACGGTACTTCGAACAATTCTACAGATATACACATCAATTATGCGCATTAAGATAATTCCTCAAAACTCGAGTCCTTTCTTTTCATCATAAACAGAGTGTTCATGAATGTTGGTGTATGTATTATCGATGTCTAGATTTCCAAGAAAAAGATAGTTATTACTATGACTACAATACCTCTCTCTCGTACGTCAAGTTCCATGTTAATTATATATAACTCATAGCATAACCGCAATTCTTAGACTATTAAAATTTATATCATTATTAATAATAATCAAATCAAGAAAGTAATTCGTGACGTGAATGCTTACTTGAGTGTGTCATCAGTCAAAAAAGGTTATGAACCACTGCTGTAAGGAGTGTTAACGATATCCTTGAATGATACACTACTCCGCAATACTTTTCTTATGTTGCGTCTTTTCTCCAAAGTTTTTTTCAATAAGTAAGATTATAGTGATTTCTTCCGTAAAATTTCATAACGGTTCTTATTATTGTGTGTTTAAAGAGAAAGAACTTTATAATATTTATAGGTATTTATGTATATTAGTATTAAAGTATTGCTTACGAATACTACATATCGTATTTTAGTGCTTATGTTTTATACTCGGATAATTAAAAGGTTTTAATGAACTAAGTTTGCTTACGAGTAAATATATGTATATTTTTATCCAGGGTTGCTTTGTTCTTTATTCTCGTCTACAATATTATAATATTAAAGACAGAGTTTTGTTATACAGAGTGGACCATTTATCATGATACGTCCTTGTAACTTTTAAATTAACAAAACGCTATAATTTCGTACCTTACAAATATCCGCAGAGAGACGTCTGACACACACTGCCAGAATAGCAGTGTTGCCAACTCAGCGTGAAATTTTATGATTTTTCAAATGGAAATACGTCAAGTTATTACACATTTCAAATTTACATATGAAACAAAAGACTTACAATAGAGCACTTGTTATGCAGTGTTACAAACTAATGACGCTGCAATATCAGAAATATCGAAAACACCCAACATTTTAAGGCTTTTGCAACAGTAGTAATACAAGTGAGACAGACGGTGCAATGCATAATCAAAGTATTTTAGTTTCGAATACTATGGTCTAGTAGAAACAGAATTACAGGGGATTGAAAATTTCATTTTTTAAAAGAACTTTATTTGAAAAAAAGAGTGCTTAAATAAATATTATATCCAGTTATATTCTTAAACTGACATAAAGATCATACTACCGTTTACAGTAATTATTTATCTAAAACCGTTCAGGATATATGAAAAAATGGTAAATATTGCTTCATATTGCTTAAATTTGCATATTTGTGGAAACTTTTTTCAAAACGGTTGTTGTTTTCCTCTACTTTTTTAACATCTGAAAAATAGTTTTTGGCAGGTGCAATAATAAGTTCTCGGAATTACCCAGTTTTGAGCAGTGTTGCAAACTTTACCCTTCTTTACCATATTTGTAGAACGATTTGAGATATCAAATTGCGGTGAACGGAATTACGATCTTTACATTTGTTAAAAACTATCTCCGTGATTGGATTATACTCACCTAAGCAGTTTTTTCGAAATAAAAACTTTTGAAATTTCAATCTTTTTAATCTTTTGTATATTGATCCGGAATCCTTTATATCACAGTCATAAAAATAGATACTAAGATGCTTTAGATATACATTGATCCATTCGCCTTCCTTACTTTATTACTGTAGTAGAGGTCAATTAACTTTGAATGTTTCTGATATTGTAGTGTCCTCAGTTTGCAACACTGAATAACAAATGTTACATTGCATGTTTTCGTTTGACATGTAAATTTGAAATATGTGACAACTTGACGTAGAGCTTTTTAAAAAGCACATATCTTTATGTTAAGATGAAAACACTGTTAACTTAGTGGTATCCCAGAGTATGTCAAACAATATCCCCTTTCTGATATTTGTATGTCACAGAATTTCGACATGTTGTGTTTAAAAGTTACAAGAGTGTATCAAGTTAAATGGTCCACCCTGTATATGCATTTCAAGATACCCATCCTTGAATCTAATATGTTTTCTCATTTTTCTTTCCTGTAGGCGAGATACAATCTTTAGTGTTCGTTCCAACTCAGGTTGCTACGTCTTACCTTGGAACAGAAAGAATGTTTGAAGAGGCTCAGGAATCTGCTGCAAAAGAAGCCTTGAAATAGTTGACCTTAGTGCCAAAGAAATATAAAATAATCTTCTTTATATTGCAACCGAACATTGTAAGTGTGGGTAATAGGTCACTTGACCATAATTCGTTTTAAATTTATCAAATTCAGTAGTAATACGTGTTTTTAAATGCTCTAAATTCATATTTTTTCCACAAGATATGGATTGTTTGTCAAGATGAAGGCACAGTGTTTGGAAAACTTTACACAATTACTCAATTATACCTTGGTAAATTGATAGCCTAACCAACCCTTTTAAAGTAACATCATTAATTCCTTTCTACACATTGTAAACTTATTTAATCACGAATGTGATAAGGTATCATTGATTTATAAAATGTTTCTTTTCTTACAACTTATGTTTTATTCAGTACTACACCATAACAACGTCAATTAGCTACTTTTACTTAGCCAATTGAGCACTGAATAATTACCGCTGTCAAGTGACTTATAGCCTACGCTGTATGTAATGTATCTTTAATGTATGAAACATATCTGAAATTTGAGTTTCAAGATGATCTTTGGCTGTGAAAAATACAAAAGTTGAAATAAAGAGTTTATATACACCGAATTCTCAAAATAATCTGAAATGGATTATTGATAACAGCACATCAGATATCTTTTCTTTAAATCAAACATTGATCACATTATATACAGGGGAGACCGTCTAATTTGGTACCCTCCTGTAACTTTAAATTAATAGGAAAAATACTGAAATTTCGTACAGTTATAATACCAACTGAGAGACTTTGCTTGAAATACCACAGGGTGTTTCAAATTGTATAACAGGGTTTTAAGGCTTTGTAGAATTTATTACAATTAACTTACTATTATAAATAATATATCAAATAAAAGAGTAACTGAAACAGTTTTGTATGCATGAATGCGCATGCACTGTTTTCTCTGTCTGTCGTTAGAACGCGCTAGTAGCAAAGATGGCGACTAGTGAGCAGAAAGCTTTTACATTTTGCAAAGACTGAATCTGTACTTACAGTGCATCGAGCTTTCCATATTAAGTTCGATTGCAATCCACCAAGTGATAATAACATCCGTAGATGTTATCATCAGTTTGAAACCACCATGTGTCTGTGCAAAGGGAAAAGTATGTTACAACCAAGAGTGGCTGTGTGAACGAGTGAGACAGCCTTTCACGCGCAGCCCCAATAAATCAATTTGGGAGGGTAGTAGTGAATTAGAAATTCCAGTTACGTCTGTGTGGAGAATTTTAAGGCGGTTGAGAAATTTAAGAAAGAGAATTGAAGAAATTATTGCAACAATCACTCCAAACACACTAATCAAGGTTTTGGAAGAACTCACCTTTCGACTCTGTGTGTGCTGTGTGACCAAAGGTGCTCACATTGAACACATATAGGAAAAACTGTTTGAGTTTCTCTTTCATTTTGTGTATTATTTATAATTTTACATTAAATGTAATAAATACTACAAAGCCTCAAAACTCCAATATTCATTTTGAAACACTCAAGTACAATACCTTCAGATTAACAGTGTTGTCACTTCACATAAAATTATATTATTTCTTTCTTTTTCTTTTTTTTTTCAAAAGGCACTGCACATAATATGATGCATATATTATGTGCATATTTTGAATCTGCATGTTAATTGAAAACTTACAATACCGCAATGATTATTCAATGTTAGAAACTAAGAATGTTACAGTATCACAAACATAAAATATAACATAATTTGGGCCCTTCTGCAACAGTAATAGCGCAGATAAAATGGATGGGACAATCCGTATTCAAAGTAATTTAGCGTCAATCACTACGATCATCATATGATGTGAAACTAGTAGAAAAAAAGTTACAAAGGATTTAAGACTGTGCTGTTTTCAAAGGATATTTTTTAAAGTGCTTAGATAAGTATCACATTCAATTATGTATGTGATTTTTGACAGACAATATTTAATTTATTATGCAGTTTGATATCTCAACCGTTTTAGAGATGTAGAAAATGTTGGAAAAGATACTTATTCGTCTTTAAAAAAACTGTATTTGTGGGAACTTCCAAAAACAATTGTTCCTCTTCTTTGCTACTACAATATTTCAACAATTGTTTTCGATAGATTTAGTATTGCATCAGATTCTCCGAACAACATAATTTTAAGCAGTGTTGCAAACTTTACCAGCGTTTAGCATGTCTCGGTTTGAGATATCAAATTGCTGTAAATGGCATTGCGGATTTGTATCTATTGTAAACCATCTATACGACTGGAAGTAGGATATCTAAACTGATTTTCGATATATAAATCCTTTCGATAAAAAGTCAAATTTTCGATCACTTCTAAGTTTGTTTCTATTGATTCGAAATACATCATATCATGGTAATAATATTAGACATTAAGATAGACTACTTTGGATTTATATTATTATTACTATTATTATTATTATTATTATTATTATTATTATTATTATTATTATTATTATTATTATTATTATTATTATTATTATTATTATTATTATCTGCCTGTTAAAAGATCCTAGAACTAATGGTGCTTTTCCACTTAGGTTCTTTCCTGGAAATGTTTCTTCCATGTTTCTCCATCTTCAGCTTTCTCTTTTAACTACCAATATTTTCTCCTATCTTTCAAGTCATCGATCAGTTGTGCTCTTCTTCATACTCCTTGCTTTCCTTCCATATTTCATTCTACGGCCGTATGAGGAAGGGAATTTCTTAGCAAAATGTATCCAATTCAATTGTTCTTTCGCCGAAGGATGCTGGCTTAAAGCCTCTTCTCTCTTGCCAGTTTCAAAACGTCTTTGTTACTCTCTACGACCATTTTATCTTCCCCACCTTCATCCAACACCGCATTTCGAAACTCTGTAAATTTCTCTTCTCTGTGAACCATACAGTCCAGTACTTCGTATACAGCACTTCCTTAGTCCTATAATAAGCATGCTACTTGACAGTGATCTTTTTCTTGTTAAATTCTACTATTTTGCTACTACAATTCTTAACCTGATCTGTTTGGTGCAGTAAGGGTGTCTCGTCAATATACTTCCCAGATATTTGAAATGATCTACCTCTTCAAGTTCTTTCCGTTCTGACCATAAAGAGCGTGTTTCCACGGGATATTCTTATCACACCCGATCTTTAGACGTTGATTTACATTCGATATTGTTACTCAATGTCAACTATAGTGTCCCTCGCTCTTGTAGTCCCATCCGTTTAATTCAATCAAACCAGCCAAATTGGTACGACAGTGAACAAATGGCTAGAAGGTGGCGAAGTACACTCGAAATCGATTGTCTATACTTCGTAGAATTAATTCCTTTGCATTTTTCGCATTTTCTTGCTCTACTGTTATCAAGTCTGAAATATATATGGCCTGATCCAGAATTTTCTGACGTGAGTGCACTAGTAACTTCCAATACATTTGCATTAAAATGAAATTTTTAAAATGGCTTTACGCATTTGTGGTGTGAATGAGGAACTACCCTGGAAATGTTCAATGTCTGGTATTGCAAATAAAACTCATGACTTGCCAAATGCAAAGCCAGCGCTTTACCAACTAAACCACAGCCGCTTTTTATCGGTATAATTTTCAGTACGTACTTAGTTTGTTGCTTTAAATCACGATTATTATCATTATTATTATTATTGTTATTTGATCATGGACACTTCGAATATGATGGATACTTGTATCGTACAGAAGCCTTTTATAAAAGTGTTGCTATTTTCACTGCTAGCTTCTCATATTAGATGGTGCATATTTACAACGAGCGGGGGGGCATATGCACCGGTGTACCCTCCCTAAATTCAGGTGCACAGCCGATTTGGGATTTAGGAATTAGATCTCTTGGCTTTCGGCATCTATGAGTATGTTAGCGTGTCCAGAGGCAGAATGGGCCGCTCGGATACTCGTAAATTTCCAGGTGTGCCCTGCGCTATGCAAAATCACTTAAGATATTGCTCGATTAGTTCATCAATTCATCTAATTCAAAACTCCGTTCTCGTTCATAGTAACCAGTGGTGTAACTAACGGGTCCACAATGCTAGCGAAGGGAGGGGGGGAGTCTGCCCAACCGATAGCCTTGTTTGCTGAAAAATCAATAAGACAATAAGAAACTCTAAAAAAATAAATGTAATCTCATCCATGTCCCTTCTATTCACCAATGAAGTATAGAGTGTTTGTACGTGGGTGGTTGCAATGGAAAGGGTCGGTTTCCCCTGAGCACACCTGTGATGTCGTAAATCTGGCTCTTGGAACAAAGCCCAAGAAATCGGGCCCCAAATGAAGTTCGTGCCATATTCTCCATGAGTTCTGCTCACAAAATAAGTTTCCTTATTCTCTTACCTGAATGTTATTCAACAGAACATTACAAGATAATACTTTGAACCTGCATGTCAGTAACGGACAGTGTAATATATTTGGTGTCGAATAGAAGGAACCTGAACCCAAACATAAGTTGCCGGCATTCTTGAGTTTCGGGCCACATGACCGATTTCTATCATCACCACTGTGCTCAGGGGACCCGGTTCTTTCCAATTCGCAACTCGCGTTCCAACTCCATGTCTAATTCGGTTATGTTACTGTAGGAGGATTTTCACGGAATATTCTCCATGTTCTAATCCAAGAGTAACAAAGACATTACAAAGCTGTGGGAATTAACACGGCATTAGATTGGGACAATTTCTTTGTATGGTATATATAAAGCACACGGGAAATAGTTAATCCCAATAGAGACGCACTATTCTTTCTTGCAAATCTTTAGTTTTTTAACTTATGATTTTTATTCTATGTTTTTTTTACTTATTTTCAAAACTTGGATAGAAGGAGGTCTCCTAATCTGATGCAATCATAGTATTTTTAAAGTTCAAGTCCATAAAGAGAAAGAGGAATAACAATATCTAATTCGGTATACCTAACAACAGTGCAAGAATATTGACAGAGGTCCATTTGCGAATATTGCGGGGAGTTGGGGCACCTATCTTACTTACGCTACTAATAGTAATATTAAAAATGGTACAATTTTAATTGTATTTATGCGTGTGTCATGTGGAATAATTCATCCTAGGGAAATGTATGAATTGCATAGGTTTTATGGGTTTTTAATATGAAGAGCCCCGGAAGCAAAAATGGTCACGAAAAGATATTTCAATTAATCATTGTCGTAACTTGGAACGCAATTAACGATGTGTTTTATGGTATTTTCTTAACATTTCATTTCAGAGCGATTAGCAGTAAAGCATAATCTCACTCTTTCCAACCCGCCAAGTGAACTTTGTGGTGGACAAACACCGTGCTCGTGGGTTTTCTCGGGGTTCTCCCGTTTCCTCCCACTTTCTTCATTCCAACATTTCACTCATCTCTCATCATCACCGTCTCCTTTAGCCTAACCAGCATAACCGTGGGACGTAAAACTCAAAAATTTCATTTCATTTTTTCACTCTTTCCAATCCCTAGAAAATATATTTACAATCATAAAATCACACTCTTCTTCTTAAGTTGCAACACTATCTGAGGAAAGGGAAGGAAAGAAGTGGCCTGGGACCTATATGTTAGGTGTCATCCCGGCATTGACCTGGTGTGGATGAGGAAAACCCAGAAAAAACTCACTCATGATGGCTGTCTTGAAAATGTTTTAGACTTTTTCGACCGAGTGTCTCCATCGGGATCGAACCCCGGACCTCTCGCATCAAAGACGAGAGTGTTAGATGCTACGAAAATAATAATTCAGCCGATAGCACAGCTAAAGACATTTATTAGCGTGACACATAGAATGAGACGTTGGTTTAAAAAATGAAATGATTTTTTTTTTTCAGTTTATCGTCCTGCTATTATATTATGCCCTTTCACACAAAGCGAGACAATGATTAATGCAAGCGAATAATGATGGAAAAATTAGTGGAATAAGAAAGTCGGAGGAAAGGAAAGAATGTCGAGACAACCCCCGGACATCATGTTGTCCACCACAAATTTACTTGGTCAGCGTTGAACCAGGGACCAAATGCACCAGATAAAAGCGCTCTACCACTCTTTGCCTCCCAAAAGAAAGCGTTTGTTGTTTATTACTAAGTTAAACATCTAACAATATAAATAATAAAAAAATAATGCTGAAACCTATAATCTTCTTCTTAATACCATTATAATAAATCATAATTATTCAAAATTATGTAATTTAACGTCCCACTTTCATGCTCTTTAGGCTAAGGGGGGCCGAAGTAATCGAGTTCTTTAAGTACTACAGCTTTATATGAGTTGATGAGTTGATTTTTTCAGTATTATTATTATTATTATTATTATTATTATTATTATTATTATTATTATTATTATTATTATTATTATTATTACTCTTATGGTATAATCGTACACTATTTTTACACACTGCTCAAAAGTTAAATCTCTCGACTCATTGTTAAGGTTTGTCAGAATCACTGCAAAGCTTTCTAACGATGTTAATAAATTTTTATCACCAAGTGAAAATATTGCAGAAGTAACAACCTCGTTAAAACGTTAAAAACATATACTTCTTTTAGCCGTGAAATATGAAATTGAAACATAGTGCAGAGACCATGACTAATTTTAGTTTAATGAAAGTGTGAAATGTGAATTGAAAACGACAACATGAGGCATAAACCTTAAGAATAAGAATAATGGAATTTACGGGTTATTCACTTAAGTGCCACTACAGAAACTAATCAAACATCTCATGTACTAAACTTTATGTACAATATGCAACAGAAGGAAATACAATATTGTATACAAAGTTTGTAACTATAAGCATGATTCTATTTTCTCTCTTCAATAAGTGTACAACGGAAAAAAAAACTTAGACATTATGAAAGAGTGGTGGAAAACTAGTAGGATCATTAGAAGCATGCGTATGGAAAAAATAGGAAATATTATCTGACAAATACGAAAAGTCAATGAACGAGTGGCAGCGACGAGTGAGAAGAACATTATTAGAGGAAATTAAAAGAAAAAAAAATAATTAAAACTTTGAAAAAATGAAATCTTTAAGTTTTACATCCCACGCTTATGCCGGTTAGGCTAAAGGAGACGGTGATGATGAGAAATGAATGAAATGAAGAAAGTGGGAGGAAACGGGAAAACCCCGAGAAAACCCACGAGCACGGTGTTTGTCCACCATAAAGTTCACTTGGCGCGAGCTGGGATCAAACCAGGGACTTCAAGCACCAGAGGTGAACGCTCTACCACTTTTTTAAAGTTAACTGATTCACCGAACGTGCCTCATTAACTTATTTAAGTACTTATTACTAGGATTTTCGCGTTTTACTCGCTTAACTAGTTTTGCTAATACGAGCAAAAGGGACACGAACACATAAACACCGAGGACAGTTAAAATTCTGAAGGATCCCTCACCGGGGATTGAACCCGGGAACCCGTACACCAAACGCGCACTTGATAGTCACTAGACTAGCATGGAGGGCAACCACTGAGCCACCGCAGCCCCTAGGAAATTGAGAGAGTTAAATAATGTGCTCAAAGTATTACTGAGGAGAACTTGAACTTTGAGGGACATGATATAATGTATGACAAAAGAATAATAATGGAGGGAGAAAAAATCCTATTAATAGGCAATAATAAACTGTATTTCTCCTTAAAGTCGGCAAGATCAAGATGACAAAAATAAGTAAGAATCGTGACGTACGGAAAGTTCTATATTTACAGCAAATTACCCGCCCATGATAGAAATATAGGAAAAATTCTAACGCCATCAGACGCAGAATTCTCGTAGTGTGGCGTACTGAGGACGTATTAGACAGAGTTAAACAAATACTACTAACATGTGCATAATAAATACATTTATGCACATTTTAAATGAACTAAATATAGGAATATACACATCTGCAAGCCATGGATGTATTCAAGGATTGTATTCTAAGACTGTTAGTGTACACGTTTTGCAAAGTAGACTACTTAATTACAACAAGCATCGGATATTTTATAATGACAATTTTCTGTTCAATAGAATATGATTTAAATTATATGACGACATCTTCAAACTTTACGTTAATTAGAATAGGTTTATCCAGGGGTAAAAGTGGATCTGAAAAGGTGGGAGAACGGTAGATAGCGGCATGATGCCACGCCGCACTATGGTCGAAAACTGGGAAAAGCTGTTAAAAATCGATTTTGTCAACTTCGCCGCCTATAAAATCGGTATTGATATTTTATTATAAGTCTCTCCTGCTTCCAAATCCGAAGTTTCAGGACATAGGAATATTTTCGCTGTCTATAAAATGCATGTAAACATGAACAAATAAAAGTGTCGAAAAACCAGTAAAAAATGAACCAAAGAATATGACATGCTTTAACCATTTATATCGTTTCTGAGGTCGATGAAAGCGGTTGGATAGTACATTGGACTCACTGTTGTTTAGTAAAGAGTTTTATTTGTTATCCATTGTCATATAATTTATATGGTAGCTTTGTTAGTGCTACTGAAAACTTATATGTACACTAATGTTAGTACCTCTGCAGTCTAAGCATATCCTTGCTTATCTGCAAAATAAGGTTTATTGACTTGACCATGAGAAGTACTAAGGTTGAGCACTGGAAGTAGCTGCAGCCAAGTGCAGCTGAAGGACAAAGCCCCATCTGACTGGAAATGCATGATGAGTAACGTTGTTGTGGTTGGAAACGAGATCTGCAATCTGAGCCTTACAAAGGGAAATGCATATTGTATTGTACTTAATTTGGATTGCCCTTCGTCCCTGAATCAAAGTTGTAGTGAAAACCTCATACATATTGCAGTGATAAACTATCAGTCATGTGGAGCTGCTGTATATTACATGTCAGTGCAATAATATAAGATTGTATACTGAATCTTTTAATCTTACAGAAACAACATAATCTTGAACTAAATTACATTCCAGTAAGTATTAGTGTTTCTTGGAAGATGGTGCGAGTGCAATACCGCGGGATTTAATTTTGTATTCTAAGGCCAATTTATTTATTTTTTTATTTATTTATTTAATATACAACACAACAGGCTTAATACCCAATTACAGTGTTGTGTACATACAGCAAACGTTACATATATAAGTTTCTTAATTATTACTACAGAAAATTTCTTGTTTCACATATGATCTGAATCTGTTTTCTGAAAGACTAAATACATCCACTTTATCAAGCTTATTTACAATATCATTGTATAATTTACACAGCCTTCACATAGGAGATTTATATAATATATTGCTCCTGGCTTTTGCACAATAAAATGTCCCTGTATTTTCTACTCTTGTTTTGCAAGTAGGAATCCGTAATGATATTTTCGAGACCAACTCCATACAGTCAATCTTATTGCTTAATAACTTGTATAAGAATAACAAGTCCAACATCCATCTTCTTTTTTCTAGAGTTTGAAAATTAAAGTTGTTTACTAGATCATTGTAGGAATAATATTTGGGATAATAATTAGTTTTTTTGTATGTAAGCATTTTCAAGAATTTTGTTTGGATGTTTTCTATTTCTTGAGAGTATTTTTTATTATTGGGGGTCCATATTGTAGAACAATATTCTAATTTTGGTCTAACATATGTAAAATAAAGTGTTGAAAACGTTGTCACACTGGAGAAATCTTGCCCTATTCTGTAAATTAAACCTAAGTTTCTATATGCGCTGTTTGTTATCATATCTATGTGTTGATTGAAATTTAGTTCAGGATCAAAAATAACGCCTAAATCTTTGACAGTACTTGGATTAGATAATTTAGTTTTTTTCAGTGTATAGTCAAAAGTGATGGGGTTTCTTTTTCTCGTAAAAGACAGAGATTTACACTTGGATACATTTATTACTAATTTGTTGTCATCGCACCATGTTTGAACTCGCTGTAGGTCTTGTTGTAGTTGTATGCAGTCTTCAGTTGAATTAATTCTAGAATATAATTTGAGATCATCAGCGAATAGGAGAATCTCAGAGTTTTCAATAAAAAGTGGAATTTCATTAATAAGTAGGAGAAATAGCAGAGGACCCAGATGAGATCCTTGAGGAACCCCAGACAGAGTAACAAACTTTTCGGTGACATGCCCCTTGTATAGAATACATTGTTTCCGGTTACATAAATACGATACAATATATTCTATTGCCGACTTTGAAAAGTTTAGGCTTGTTAATTTCGCCATTAGAACATCATGATCCACGACATCGAATGCCTTACTGAAATCGGTATAAATAACGTCTACCTGGCCGCCTTTGTCTAACTCCGTTGCTATAAAATTTGTTACAACTGCTAGGTTTGTTGCAGTAGACCTATTGTGTAAGAAACCAGGTTGATGTATAGATATAATTGGCTTTACGTGATTCAGAATTCGTGTATATAAAATACTCTCAAGAATTTTAGCAAAAGGAGATAATATAGCTATAGGTCTGAAGTTTTGTATTTCGCTTTTATTTCCAGACTTTGGCACTGGACACACTAAACTTTCTTTCCATAAGTCCGGAAAAGTGCCTGTTCTTATGGACATATTGAATATAGTATGGAGCGGATGCTTGAATATATCAATACAGCCTTTGACAACATACGGAGGAATACCATCCGGTCCACATGACGCTTTTGGTTTGAGTGCCTTTATAGCCACTTCAATTTCTCGCAGTTGTATTTCTCCAAGTTGAAAGTTGTCCAATAGGCTAATGCATTCCGTCTTGTTAGATATAAAACTGTCTACGTCATATTTTGCTGAGACATTGTTATAAACAGATTGAAAGTAATGCGCGAAGGCCTGAGCAATCTCACTGTCCTTATTTAGTTCTTTCCCATTGTAAGTAAAGGAGGCTGATGACATATGCTTGGTTTTGCTTTTGACAAAACTCCAAAGTTGGCCCGGATCATTATGAATAGAAAGTTCAGATTCTAGAATGAATGTTTTATACGCAATTGATATGTCGGTCTTTATCTGTTTACGTAACTCATGAAATTTTTCACGATGATATAGGCTTGCAGTTGTTCCACTTTTCCATTTTTTATGATGATATGATTTGGATTTTATTTTTCTAATTATACTATAAGTGAACCAGCTCGGATAATTTCCATTAACATGTTTCTTACGGGGAATACACATACTAAATACATTATTAATCATGTTGTAAAAGTTGGATAGCACATTATTTATATCATTCATTTGCGAAAGACAGCCCCAGTTTATTTTGTGCAGTTCCACGTATAATTTGTTTTACACCATCTTTTTATTAGCTGCACATACATTTAGAGGGAGATCACATTGAGCCTGTAACCGCCTCTTGAATGCATATTAACACCTGTCATAACTTCGTACTGGCTACCCATGTCCAATTCACATAAGCCGTCAACATGTTATGTTTTCAATTTATAAACTGTATGTATGATTCACGATGGTGGATTTCAAGATGGCGGCTTTCATTATTCTGTACCCTCCCCAATTTCTCATCACCTTTATTATTCCCTTACATTATTCCTTTCGTTGTATTTGACATTTATGTGAGGGGTTTCCACACTTTTGGACTATCCCGTATATATAACTGTATGTATTGCAGAAGAGCTTGTTGAAATCACTTTCGCTGTAGTTGCAATCGATTTAGAAAGGACAATTACATATGGAACGATAGAGTGGCGTCCGTCAACTTCCATTGTATCGGAATACACAACTTTTGTCCGCTTTTTCCAAGTTTCTGACCACTATGCGCCGTTTCCCCTGCCTATCTTTGCCCATTGTAATCTTTAGGAACTGGGGGGACGCTGTACATATTTTTCGAGGTGGGGGAACGATATCCCCCCGCGTTCCCCCGCACTTTTACTCCTAGGTTTATCACCATAAGGCAATATGCTAGAGCATCATGAGCCAAACACAGAAAATAATAAATATTCAAAGCTGAATGAATTGAAGAATTCGAGGCAAAAACCCGTCAAGTACAAAAAGTGAAAGTGTAAAGAAGATAGCTTCATAAGGACTTCTCGTCATCCGATTTTCTTCAAACTTGGCATATATATATACTAGACCGAAAATAAATCGACACGTATTTTGTTTCGGAAAATAGGTTAAGGTGACCAAAGGGGCCCCCCCTTTTTTTTTAAAAAAAAAAGCTATTTTGAATATGACTTCAAAGTAGGAAATACGTGTTTTGTCGTTTCTGCGAGAAAAGTGTTGCAGGAGGCAATGCCTCCCTTCGAAATGACAAATTTGTCGAGATTAGTATATGCGTTCACAAAGTGTGACCCTGGATCTTTTTTTTTTTTTTTCGGAAACCGTTTGGTAGATGGACAAATCGGCGACCACAGATCCTATTCTGTTTGTGGGCACACGTTTTGATATTGTATTTTTGGCCCTAGGGTTCCAGACGGGATCCAAGAAAAATTTACAAATGGTAAGGGTGGTCGAGTAGCATATCGAATGAAAGCTGTTGTTAAACAAAAGATGGAATAAGTCTCGACTCTGTACGATTGTCCTGTGCAAAATGGCAGCAGGTCAAAATTGAAACATAATCTGCATTGAAGAGTCTATTTCCACCTTTATAAATGTGAAACGGTGAGACAGATGTGAAACAGGAAATCACATATTTCATCATCTTAAAAATAGGCAATGTATTAAGGTATAAAAACATGTTTTTAAATAACATTCTTGGCCCTAGGGTCTACTGCATGGTTACAGACAGGGTCCAACGCAAAACTTGCAAATGACAAGAGGAATGAAGTGGCACAACGTTTGAGGAATGTTAAATAAGAAAAAAATGAAGTACATGTGTTTATGGTTTGCAGAAAATCACAACAAAGTCAGAGTTGATAAAAGTTCATAAATGATCGGTAATAAACAAACTACGCTCTACCAATGCAAATACAACATGAAAGAACCGCAGTATTCCAATAATTTGTAGCAAAAACAGACAGGTCGGAACGTAATTGAATCATCAGGCAAAATGATTTCCGCTAGGTGGCAAACATACTAACTTTGTAGCCCAGGAATTAGCTGAAAAGGGTACAATGAAGTTTATTAGACGAAATGTGTTGAACGGCGAGTGAACATAAGATGTTAGGTATGGATAGAGAGTATTTTTCTGTTACAAATTTGGAAGAGAAATATGAGAAGCCAAGCACATCGAAAGATTGCAGCGAAACTACCAAGTCAAGTGAGATAACCAACAACTCGAATAATATTGTAAAAAAAAAGTGAGAAACGAGCAAGCGAGGAAAAGAAATGTTATGAAGTCCAAGAAGGCGAGGAGAGGAGCATGCAAATTTGAAAGGCAAATATGTTCCGAAGAAAACTATTGGACCAGACTGCAAATGTGAAAGGAAGCGATTTTGGAAACTAAGTGACGTGCAAAAGAACACACTACTAAACAATGCTACGATATTGGTGATAAAAACATTCTCCATTTGGAAAATTCGAGAAACATTCCAGTCCCCCATATTCACCCGTGTTTTGTTAGCATAACAATATTAACAGCATAGGCCATGCCTTCATCAAATGTCTCTGTAATCAGCATACAGTTATGTGACAGAGTCACGTTTGTATCAATGTATATTTGCTTTTCCTTGGGACGTTTTTGTGTCTCCAATCTTCTCCCAGATTTCACTTTTTGACTAACACCGGTTTATTCACCGAGCTGTTTAATTTTACTGCGTTCAATATTGATTTCGTCATTTCGTCCCCACAAAAGACAAAACACCTCATGTTTACTCGCAGAAACACCAAACCCCCGCCTTTCCTCATTTCCAGTCATTGTTTCTCTAGCGTTGAGCTTTATTAAATATGGCGACCATTTTATTCAGGTGCTGGAAGGTTTACGCTACTCTTATCTAATTTTTCCTAGACATGAGTTGAAGTGTTTAAGTTTTGCGAATTATTTTATGTAGTTCTACCTTCTCTTTGATATATACTACAACACTAAGAATTTAGGGAAACTTTTTTATTCAAAGGAGGCGTACATTCATTATCTATAATCCTTTTCTCGTACACACAAGGAACAAATATTAAGGGTTTTCTACGTTACCCTAGTTTTGAAATAATGTAATACGTGTTTTCCTGTTTTTACATCTGTATCAACGTTTCAGATCTATAAGAGTGGCCACAAACTTTTCGATAATGTTTTGTTTCACATATTGATCCTCCTTTCTATTGCACAGGAGTAGACAGTCGAGACTTCCTAAAACTTCTTTCACTTTATAACAATTCTCAAACGATACGCAATTTGACCACTCTTGCTATTTGAAAATTATGAGTAGAATTCGTCTGAGACTCTGGGACACATTTGTTATACCTTACTACACTTTGTATTTTTAAAATGATGAAATACCTGTTTTCCTGTTTCACATCTGTCTCACCGTTTCAAATTTATACTGAAATGGACGTTTCAATGCAGATTGTGTTTCCATTTCGACCATCCGCCATTTTGCACAGGACTATCGTAGAGAGTCAAGACTTATTCCATCTTCTATTTAACAACAGCTTTCATTCGGTATGCTATTCGACCCAATTTGCAAATTGAGGTCATTTGCAAATTTTGCGTTGAATCCCGTCTTAGACCCTAGAGCCAAAAATATTATTTCAAAACGTGTGCCCTCAAACATAATGGGATCTGTGGCCGCCGATTTATCCATCTCCCAAACGGTTTCCGAAAAAGATGATCCAGGGTCACACTTTGTGGACGCTTGCACTAACTTTGCCAAATTTATTCTTTCGAAGGGGACCATTGCCCCTGCAACCCTTTCCTCGCAGGAACAACAAAACATGTATTTCCTATTTTGAAGTCATCTTTGCATTGGTAGAGTTTCGTTTCTTTAATGTGGCTATTTTTTTTTTTTTTTTTTATCAAAAGGGCCCTTTTCTCAAAAGGAACTCTTTGATCCCCTTAACCTATTTTCCGAAAGAAACAAAAAAAGTACGTGTCCATTTATTTTCGGTCTAGTATATATATGCCAAGTTTGAAGAAAATCGGATAATGAGAAACCCTTGTAAAGCTATCTGCTTTACACTTTCACTTTTTGGACTTGACGTGTTTTTGCCACATAGTCTTCAATTGTTGTATGAGAAACGAATAGTGAGCTTATTGTGGGTGCAGATGCATCCAATGGACAGCTGCCTATGCATAATGACACCTTTCTACTGTATAACAGAAGCACCTCTCTTTCGCATACTGACTGAAAACCGTAGAGTTTTCTTTCTTGGATGAGTATAATGGACTTTTTAGTATTTTATATTACTTTATTAATGAGTTAATGATTTTTGTATTAGGTGCAATGAACAGATGAATAGTTATCGTTCGAGAATTGCTTGAGAAAAGGATGAATCTTAGCGCTATTATCGTGTATTATTGTCTTTTTGGGTGTATATTTTTATAACTAAGCCCAAGGAAGCATTTTGGGGAGTTAGTACAAATGATTATTTCATAGAGTTTGTGGTAATATTGTAATTACTATCAATAATACTATAGCAATATAAAAACATAACCGAATTCAAATAATGCTGCCTGTCCTCCCAACGGGAATGCAGCTTGCTCAAAATGCTCGTGATAGTCATGCTCCTACGATATCGATACATTTCTTGAACCTATTGCCAACAGACAAAGATACGCAATAACTAGCAAGAGGTGATCAGCACAATGTGACTCTTGTACGAATTACAAACATCTAGCACAGGTAACTGTGACAGTCATTGGAATGGCATCCGCAGTGAGGTAGCGGAAGTGGATTTGTTTGCATTGTCCATTGGATGGCATTTCCTGGACTGGCGACAGACACGTATGGCAATATAGCCTCCCACTTTAGAAAATTAAAACAATGACTAGGTCATTCGTTTGTACTAGGTTTGTACCGTTTGTACCGAAAATATTTTCGTTTGTACCATTTTCCTTATAGGGTTACTTGAGAGGTCAACTGGGGGGCTATCTTGGCACCAAGATAGCTCCCCCCGCATCACAGCACTAAAAATGAAATACAATATTCGAAAGCAAATCATTTGTTTCGTTTGTACCGAAAAATGTTTTGTTTGTACCCTGATAGTTTTAGAGAAAGAGGGGATGACATCTGGGGGACTATCTTGGGGCCAAGATAGCCCACCCGTACCACAGACAAAAATTGAAATATACATTCGAAAGCAAATCGTTTGCACCGTTTGTACGGAAAAAACTTTTTGTTTATACCCTGATAGTTTTCGACAAAGAGGGGATGACACTTGTTGGGGCTATCTTGGCGCCAAGATAGCCCCCCCGTATCACAGCACAAAAAATTGAAATTGAAATACACCATTCGAAAGCAAATCGTTTCTACCGTTTGTAGCGAAGAAAGTTTCGTTTGTACCCTGACAGTGTTCGAGAAAGAATGGATGACATTTAGGGGGTTATCTTGGCACCAAGATAGCCCCCCCCCGTATCACAGCACAAAAAGTTGAAATACACCATTCGAAATCAAATCGTCTGTACCGTTTTTACCGAAAAATGTTTTGTTTGTACCCTGATAGTTTTCGACAAATAGAGCTAGATAGCCCCCCTAAAATAGCTCCACAAATATCATCCCCTCTTTCTCGAAAACTATCAGGGTACAAACAAAACCTATTTCGGTACAAACGGTACAAGCGATTTGCTTTCGAATGGTGTATTTCAATTTTTTGTGTTCTGATATGGGAGGCTATCTACGCGCCAAAATAGCTCACCCCAAATGTCATCCCCTCTTTCTCGAAAATTATCAGGGTACTAACAAAACTTTTTTCGGTACAAACGGTACAAGCGATTTGCTTTCGAATGGTGTATTTCAATTTTTTGTGTTCTGATATGGGAGGCTATCTTGGTGCCAAGATAGCACCCCAAATGTCATCCCCTCTTTGTCGAAAACTATCAGGGTACAAAGAAAATTTTGTTTCGGTACAAACGGTACAAACAATTTGCTTTCGAATGGTGTATTTCAATTTTTTGTGCTGTGATACGGGGGGCTATCTACGCGCCAAAATTATTATTATTATTATTATTATTATTATTATTATTATTATTATTATTATTATTATTATTATTATTATTATTATTATTATTATTTTTGCAATACTACGTATTCAGATGAAATAATACCGTCGCTTTCAATACGAAAAGGCGTAACTTACATTTTTTTATTTTAAGATTTTCAGCTCTTCTGGTAGATCACTATAGTTACTGGAAAACTTTTGTTACTATGGGGTGAACCGTTCCGCTGTGAGGAGTAATTTTCATAAGGGCGTTAAGATATATATATATATATATATATATATATATATATATATATATACCCATCACGTATTTTACAACGTTGTTTTTAATGACAAGATGACAGGAACACTGGATGATGAAAAACGGAAGATTAACTAAGTTCTATGTTTGTCTCGGTGACTGAAAAGGTATTTGTAGGTTCGAAATATTTGCTATTCTACTGTAACGTAGAAGAGGGAGCGATTGAGTATTTATTTTGTGAATTGTGACCACAGTCTTTGTAACTTTCTATCAAAAGTTCAGCTCCATACGTGCAAATACTTTCGAATAATTTTCACATTTAAATCCATATATCTACCCTCTCTGTATATCCTTCGCTAGGGTTTTTTTCTGCTTTTCGAAAATATTTTGTTTCTCAGACAAGATCTCTTGTCTACGACAAACATTTTCTAGTCACTTCATTTGAACTTATTTTGTCCTCCGCTTTCAGTGTCACGTAGAGATCATTCTGTTGTAAGGATAATAATGTAAAATGTCGGGATTTCAATCATTCCTGTAATATGAACACTGCTACTTCAGAACTTCGGAATCTTTACACGTTGAAGAAAACTCAATATTTCTTTAAACATTGAGAAAATAGAGTGTGCTGAGAAGATAGAATATTCAGTGTGCTGAGAAAGTTATGGAACGTGTGGAAAGTATTTCCTATTAGCTAACATAACATGTTATAAAGAACTTTTTCCTGATTTTATATCCGCTGTAAATAGTTTTACTTTGAATGCAGTGCTATAGAAAATTATCAGGTACTTTTACCTCAATACACGCTTTCTTTTAAGTAATTTCGGTTTACCTTTCAGGTTTGCTAGTGAGGATTATAATAAGGTTACTTTGGAAGAAATCAAAGCTCAAAAAGAAATTTTAGAAGCCCGGAGACAAGAAGTTATTGCGGCTGTGCGAGAAGCTAAAAGAGCATTGGATAAGACCATCAAAGCTGTTGAGAAGTATAATAAATGTAGAGTCTATTAGAATGAAACAGGAGAAAAAGTAAAAGTTTTGTCTCCACAAGATATGTGCCATTTCTTTTAAAGTAAAATGTTGAAACAACTTTAATAAACTTTACTTATAAAATTGTAATTCAGTTTTGTAAACACAATTATTAAGAATAAAACGATATGGGAAAGTTCATTGTTTTACCTACTAAAATTGACTATAACTACAAAAAAGAAAACGACAGTAATGTTAAATAAAGCATTCTGACTTTCAAAACAAAGCAAAAATTAAATAAAATATGTATTTTTAGTTAAATAAATGTCTCACGATGAATCGCTTTTAAACAAAGAAGTTGGGCGACGAAATATTGCTTAAGAATTGGTAGAACGAGAAATTGGATAAACCTATACAAAAGCCAAGATCAATATCATGTTCATCAGGATCACATACTTAAATACCTGGCGATTGAACCAGTGACCTTCGACATAGAAGTAAGAGCTCTTCCAGTAAACTACAGTGATTTATGCTTCTTGGTTTGTTTATGTCAATAAGATTAAAAGAGAATCAATTAAAGGTAATTTCTGATCTTAAAATAATTCTTGAAATTATTGATAATAGTAGTCTGTAGATTATCCATTCTTTTGTCACAATTTTTAAGAGTACTAAAACTTAAATAATAGTATTAAAAAGAGCTTTATCAAAGTTTAGTACCTAGGAAATGCAATATAAATAATAATAATAATAATAATAATAATAATAATAATAATAATAATAATAATAATAATAATAATAATAATAATAATCAATGTCAGTGAGCCTTTATTTTGTGCTCTTATTACAACAAATTTTCTAGTCGATTATTTATTACCAAATTTAATCCATCTTCTATTGCAACAGCAATCTTTAGACAACATTGGAATGCCAAAATTCAGAGATTAGAGTCGTTTTCCCCTCGACTAATGCTGGGTCATACACTTACGGTACTCTTGGTGAAATAGTAGGTACGTATACCTACAAGAAGATACTAGTATAATGAATGTTTGTTTGTCAATGCATGAACTTACTTGATGATGGTGTGTAAGGTAGCTGACTTCTGTACGAGGAAACAAAATCATGGATAGAATTACAAAGCATTTTTTACAGACAGAGTACTTAAGCTAATCATAAATTAATTTTTAAAAATCCAAGGTTTCCTTTCACTATCCTTTGCATGTTATTTTGAATAGAAACTAACTAAAAGAATAATCACGGACAAAAGTTTATCGTAATCCGTGGCACTATGAAATTGGAAGGTTGTCAAAATGATTTATCTGAAGAGTCGTTGGACACACGTCTTTACAATAGCACTGATTTAAACATAGTTTTAAATTTCAGTGTAGAATCTGGTGGACTCAGTTTGCTGTGTTTACTTGGTGAAGTCATCTTGTGGAGGCTAACATGTCACTAATAGCATTGTTTCTAGTGAGAATTCAAGTTGGTAATATACATATGAGATTGAGATTGATACTAGATGTTTATCAGGGTACATTTGGGTTTTTAAAATGTAATACAAGTAGTGATGCAAGTTGTATAGGTACAACGAATAATACCGAATTTGATTTTAAAAAAGCCTGCTTCCAAAATTTGGCAGCATTACACGACACATATCTCCCGAAAATTAGTAGCTGTATATAGTATTCACCTATCAAGTTAGGCAATTAAACATTAACGCAAGTTACACCTGTCATGAAAATTCACAGAATATAAAATTAGTTATAGGCGTGGCCTTCTCTAAATTTTGCTTCGACTACCTCCTTTCATAGCTTATAGTTTTTGAATGAACCTTTTGATTCAGTGGTGCTAAACTGACCATCCCTTTTGTATGTTTTAATGAACAGTTGTTTTTGGTAATAATATTTTCTTCAGTTCACCTCCAGATTTGACTTTACCTTATCAGGGCTTGAACTTTTAAGAGGATCAAATTTTCACTCACCATCGCCCATAGAAGCGTACGTTTTGTATACGCTGAAACTTTTTTTTTAGTTTAGAGTTCAAATGCTGAGTTTTATACCTCCACCTTAAGGAAAAACTTATATTTGACATTAAGTTCTGAAGTAAAAATATTGATTTCGTTTTAAAATTTGGTAGTGGCTGATTATACCTAATTTTTGGCACTCTTTTAAAACTTGTTTAAATGCCAATAAACGTGGCCCTCGTCTGTTTGTCCTCCTGTAAGTTGCATTTGTGGATAAACAATTATATTTGAATCACTGATTGGAAAAAGGGAATAAGTGCATCAGACCTAACTTTTCAAAAACGCTAAAAAACCTTCCCGAGGCGTTGTTTGTACTTGTTGCAAAAAGTGTATAATTGATTACTTGTAGCAAAAGAACTAACAAACACTAAGACAAGAAGGAGAATCTTGTATTGCAGCACTGCAATTGGTTAAATAAGATTAAAAATGGAAAAAATATTCCCTTTTTCCAATCAATTAGAGTTCGACGCAATTGTAATTGTGTGTAGGGCATGTAATGTGCAGTTTATGATAGAAAGCTATGAAAATATACATGCTGAATACAATGTTGTATGTTAATCTTTGATATATGTATCCGAACTCTCACGCATGTTAGGCTTTTAACACTGTTATTGTCACCGTTCGTTTTTTTTTTGTAAAGCACATGTTATTCATACAGCAAGAAAAGTAATACAATAGACAGCTGAAAAAATACGTAGCAAAATACGTTGTCAAAATAGAATGACTTTACATAGGCTCCTATCCGTCTGCATCTTCGTCTTCTGCAGTTTCTTGGTCAGTGGTTTTCCATGAACAAATCATCCTATAAAACTTTTTGTATTGGTCAGGTATGCATTTGATGATTTGTGAAGAATCGTTTATCTTTTTCTGATTGATCGGGACTTTCCAATCGTATGCCTTTGACGTTGGCAGTGGAACGTTTGTGACATTACTTTTGAGTAATCAAAAAATATCAGTTCTTAGTTCATTGATAAACTTATGAGCTCGCACATAACCTGGAGATTCTGCTTTATAAACAGTGTATCTATTTACTTACTTGGAATTTCACTGTTTTGTCCACAATGCTACCTGAGAATTTCTTGTAAAACGGTTACCACCAATGTTTAAAATCTAAGAGTTCTTCATTGACAACTTAGTAAACCTGATATGGAGTATCAGTATTTCTTGCATTCGTAATCATGTGGTTATACTGTGCTGGTAAATAAATGTGATTGTTTCGTTTGAGTTCTCGTTTGATTATAACAAAATTTCGGTCACATGGTAAAAACTGTGACCTCTGACAGGCAAATATTGCTGTACAGTGGTAAAGCGTTATGACACGATCAGACTGAAAAGCATTAATGTCATTGTATGATTCCAGTTTTGGTATTGTATGATCACCACTTGTATCACTGAAAACAATCAAGTCTGTAACTGATTGAGCCAAATATTTCTCTCTAGATTGTGCAATGCGAAGACAAGGCAAAATATCGTAACGTCAGCAGAGGGCTCTAGTGGTTGTCTACATACACACAGTCTCACAGTTGTGGTGGTATCCTATAGTGATTGGAAGAAGGAAATAAGAAACGTAGTTATTCCCTTTTCCTAATCAGTGAAATATTTTGTCTTCTACATTGGTCATATAGAGTTGCCCAAACTTTCCTATTTTCTACTCAACGATGTAACTATCTCAAAGGAACACATCTGCTATCTCAGGTTAAAATCGCAAAAAATTGTACTTATTCCCTTTTTCCAATCAGTGGTTCATTTAACAATATTAAATCTTCCCCGAGATCTTCTACATGTGCTTTTAGTTAATGATTTCGATGTTCATGTTTTTTCATTGGTTATTACTTTTGATAATAGTTCTGGGTTGAAGTATTTCAGATTTTTAACAAAATACATTTGTTTTCAAACTTATTTTCGGTAATTGGCCTTTCACGTGGTACTGTAAGGTCACAATAATTTTAGATGGAAAGGGACATGTAAGATGAAAAAAAAAATAACTCACCAATATTGACAATGGTTTACCCTCTCAAATATCACTTTCTTTGAATATCTAATTATAGATATCAGTCCACTCTACTTAGTTTTAGATAATTTCATAACATTTTACAGGATACTTCCATTTAATAATAGTAGTGCCTATTAAGTGCTCATTATTTACAGCATTCTATTCTGAACTGAAGTTCATTTGGTCAGTTATAACAATTTGTGTAGTTATACCAGGAAGGATATTGTAACAAAAGAAACACTCACCAAAGCTTCAACACACACTGTATTTTAAACTATAATGTCTGATGTAGGATATGTTATACATCCAAAAATGTAATACATTATAGCTTAAAATACAATGAGTGTTGAAGCTTTGGACATTATTTCTTTTGTTACTACACCAGGAAGATTTATAAAATTTTTCATGTGAAACTTTCAAACTCAACAATTAATGAATGCACGTATTTCACTCACAGGTTACGTAAACCAGGCTATAATGCGATATGCAACTTCAATGCTGTAAGATGTAAGTGGATCCAGGAGGGCCCATAATTGGGTAGCGAAATAGTATCAAGAGATGTTTATTTGCGCAGCATTGAAGTAGTTGAACGTGTTGAAGGGATCTAAAATGATGTGTAAAACTGTCATATGGACACTGAATTTTGTTTACGTCAAATGACATACTGTAAATATACCACTATGCTTTATTGCGGTCTGCCATCAACAAGGCGGCTTCTCATAAGTGAAATGAAAACATGTAAAGGGGCATAACTCCACAACAGTAACCACACAGAAAGGGCAGAGGGATGCAGTAGAAGATGCGGAGATATAAACCTGAGTGCATGCAACTAGGGTCTCAATCACAATATTTGAAAAGCATTTGTTTAGCACACGGTCAGGTGGATATGTAGTATGATGTTTTTTTTTTTTTTTTTTTTTGCATTGCTCAGATATTCCTGCCTTTACTCCTCTTAGCATTTGCTGTCCTGTCTTCTGGTCAAAATGCGGCTATCTTAATACATGTGCAAAAGCAAGGAACAAGAGAGAATTGTCGGGCAGTGATGTAACCAGACAACTTGACAACATACATATTGTACTCATGGCTGTGATGGATGTACAAACTCGCCCACAGCAATGGCCATAGTCTTCACTGCGTCGACGGTTTGAAGATGTCAACTGGACGCTTGAATGTCTAGGCGTATTCCATCACATTGGTTTAATTGATTCACAATTGAAAACGTTTCAGACTGCAACAGCCGTATAAATGTAAGCTGAATGAGTGAATGCGACCTTCTGGAGTGCATTATCAAGCGTTTTACTAAATGAACGTCATGTGTGAGTGTGAATCGTAATTAGGTACAACACGCGATCTCATGTGCTACTCCCTGATAACAACTTCACCAACGACAGTTACATGAGGAAATGTATAGAGACAGAGATCATACCTTTCATTAGATATTTCAGCAGGAGAATGCACTACTGTATGTTTTCTACAATGCGAAATGTATCTGCAGAAATAACAGGTACTGGCGCAACCCAGTCTTGCACGATTACCTGATTTATCGCCCCGTCAAACATGGCAAAATATGATTGCTTTATTCCATTTTGCCATGGCTCTTCATCAAACTGTTGATGTTTTGTGCTCTTCCATGCGAGCAGTGCGACAATCAGTTCCTCAGAAACAGTCCAAGACTTGTTTGGGGTTCGACACTATGACCTCGCAGCATGTGTAGAATTCACACCACACTGATTGATCAATTTCAGAAGTGCGGTGCAGCACTAAATTTATAACTACATTTAGATTGTCACGTAATGAATCTGAGGTATAAATTTCATTCAGCACACACGTAATCTTCATTGTGTTGCAATTTCTATAGCGAGCAGTGAACATTATATGCAAGTTTAAAATCATTTATGCTTTTTATAGATTGTAACAATCAAAATTTCGTGCACTACTTTACAAATCATTACCCTCATTATTTTATTGTACTCTCTTTCTGTTTTGCATGTTGTTTATATATATATATATATATATATATATATATATATATATATATATATATATATATATATATATATATATATATATATATGCCATTGCACTTTATTATTCAATGTCTCTGTAAAGGATTAAAACATGTTTTCTTTGTATCTTATTTATACAAGATTCCATTCTTATAGGTCAAATAAATGAATATGATTATTCCGTTATTTACTAAGGGACGAGTTTGAAAGCTATATTTTGCTACATTTGAAATTGAAAATACAAGGTTTTGTTTTGGAGTTATCACGACATCGTATATAAAATATCTACAATTTATTTATTTATTTCTTTTTTGTTACAATTACATATTCTTGAAACAATATTTCAATCTTCTTCATTCAATACTGTTTACAATTTTGTGTTTTCAGTTTCGTTTTCATTTTGAAGCATAACCTGAAATGAGAAAAGAAAATTGGTCTACGACTGATATTTTGAAATTCCTGAAACAAGGAACGTTCACTTTTTCTAAACAAAAGTTTGGAAACAAAAATATTTTATTTATTATATATATATATAAAAAAAAAAGATTTACAATTCTTAGTGTTACTATCAATTATAAGGAAATATTTTTAAAGTTATCGAGCTGATTTTAGGCAAAATGAAGCAGCATTTTTCTTACAAGAGAACAATCCGTAGAATCTTAAAATTATTGGGAAATAGAATGTAAGCAATTGTGACTATGTATTTAAACAGGATAACTCATGATATATTAGAAGAAGAGGAAACAAGTTTATACGGTGTGGTTGGTGGTAAGAATGTAGTGTGTTATAGAGTAAATGTTTAACGAAAAGAAATAAAGATTAATGAGAATATCATAATGGACAGGGATTATATGTATAATTAAAATCAGATATTTAGATGATTAGTCAATGTAGAGAGTATCCGGCGTAGTTCTTCAAAAAATGAAGTGTTCATTAAGAAACGTTGTGGTAGTTTTACATCAAGATATTCTTATGAGAACATATGTATAATTAGCGAATAAAATAATGATAAGGATTGTTATGAGAAGATGTTGCTATGAAGTTTGGATATGGAATATTGCAGAAAATATAGAAGAGTGGTCACTCATAAAATCGAACACAAGTAGAAGTATCTGATATAATTGACCATTATTACATACATAAAAGCCATATAGACGTACCGTTTCAATGCTTTTGAAATTTAATGAATCAAAAAAGGAATGAAAACAAAACAAAAATAAGAGGTAAAAATGAAATTTTAATACTCCTGGTAATTTCTGCACCTATTACTATTATGTCGTTTCACTACCTCTAAAAATTAGAACCAGTAAATTGTGTTATTTAGTTATGTCAATATACCCTTTAAAACTTGATTGTCTTCCATGGTTTTCTCCGTTAAAATTATCTAGCCGACAGAGAAATTGTAATTTCTCTACAATTACAAGCTCATATTTGGAAATTATTTTTGAAAATATTTAACATTTTAATGAAAATCGTTTCGTAACTGGAAATATTTTCATAAAGTTTACTTTCAAATTGCATCTTACTCGAGAAGCCTAATTATTCTGAAATAAGAAAAAGAATATCAATAATCGAAGAAGCTGAAACCTTGAAAGATAATTGAATTTTCAAGTTTTCCACAAATACTAGAAACAAATATTAACCACTCAAAAATAAAGTTTTGAATTAGTTTATGGAAAAAAGTAAAAATATGAAAACGAATTTTACAAGTTAACTTTGAAAGTTACCTTGATCAATATACAAGTCTCGTACTGCAAATATATCTTTAAGTTCGTTTTGGACGGCTCCTTATATAGAAAAACGATCTGAAATATTAAGAATGATATATCACTTTAAAAATTTTAAAAATTAAGTAAAATTATGGTTATTCGAAAGAAAATTTTATATTTTTTTCAAACTCCAACTTGATTAATACTATTTTTAAAGTAGATTTTAAAATTTCTTCTTTGAATACTAAACAATAATAAAAAAACAGATTTTTTTCAAAAACAATTTATTCCAATCAAGTTATATTTTGAAAAGTAAATTTAGAAAAAAAATATAATGGTTAAATTTTCTCTTGGATCATTATGTTTACTGCTACTGTCCGATTGTGCCTTGATACATCTTTGTACCACGTAGGATTGTAGTTGTTGCATTAAACCATGAATGGAAAGATAAATATTGTAAGGCGTGAAATAATTGTAATGTAAGGACAAGAACATTTTAATTTGTGGGGACTAAATCTAACGTGAAGTACACAATTTTGGTATGGCTTATTGAACTCTAGGCCACAACTTGTAAAATGTAGTCTAGTATTGATATTTTTGTTTATTAAACCCACTCAAATATCAACATCTGACCGATGTGTTGTTTCATTTTTATGTTAACGTGTGGTCACCGCAAGGGCGACTCTGAGATTGGCATTCAAGTGAATGTTGGGTAGCTATTAAAAGTTCTCTAAGTGACACACGACTAAACTTAAGAGAGAAAACAAAGTTCCGAGTTTAATGCTGGCTTAACACACATGTTCTCTTAATATGCTCTTTTGTAAATTTACAATTCAAATTAAATGTCAAAATATTGCTTTCCTTAAATTTTGAATTCTATCTTGAATATTTTATCGAAATCAAACCTTAACTGAATTATATTCAAACGGTTGTGGAGTAGTTTCTATTCTGCAAACTAGTAACTTGACAACCTGAATTTCGCAGATTTTCACATTATTCATTGTATTATTATTCGTTAAGAGTTTCTGAGCTAACAAATTATTGATCAAAAAGTCTAAATCGGAATTAAGTTATTCGGATAATTTGTCAGTCGTATTCTAAATGTTTCTAAGTTCTATTCAAATACTTTCAAAAGCGATTCCAAAGCGTAACTATAAAATTAAAAAAAAAATAGTGTTAATCCTGAGAAAAATAGCTTAGTGCAAAATGTGTCATTCATATATCAAAATATTGGTCCATAAATTTCAAGAACTTAACAAAAAATAGAATATTTATAACCGACTGTGAGAGGTAACCGAGGCGAGTATCAACATTTCTAAGTAATTTGACGAAAGAAAACACTCAGGTTCACTTTATAGTATAGTGCAAAAGCGCAAATAAACAAATCTTTATTAACCTTGTTTTAAAAATTAGAAAGCTGACTTATTTCTGGAATTAGTATCAATTAAAGTAAATAAGAAGAGCCTAATCAAATTAGTACACGTAAACCATAAAAAAACAACATTTGGACATATTACCAGTTCCAGATATTAGACGATCTACTAATACTAACGGATTAGTGAATTACTAAGGAATTAGCCCGATTACACATGAGATTGTGAAATGTGAGTGTATTTGTGAACTTTTTGAGGCTTCTAAATATTGTTTTAAAATGGATCAGTAGTTATTTTTTTCTATGTACGTCTATTCATGAAGATAAAGCTCCCAGGTTTGCGAAGTGCTGATACATTCTAATATGTGTAACTGTAAAGAAGTATTCAGTAATTCTTTACATATACCGAGTCTTATGTAGTGTTAGAAAATGAAAAGTAAACATTCCAAAAAACTGTACCTGAAATGCGGTATTTTCGTTGAGTTACTGGTAGAAGACGGTACATGAGATGGTCAATACCACCGAGCGATGATTATAGCATGAAACAAATGGACAGCTTCGGTGTCCAGTAGTGTAACTCAGAAATTGAAAGGTTTCAGAAGAAAGTTCAGCATCTCATGGAAAATGCATATATCTTTTATGGTTGCAAGAAAAAACATAATTATGATTTTTTGTTCTAGTGCTGATAGTGATATAATTTTGTCTTAATGCAATTTACATGACTTGTTGAAGTTCAAGATTCTCTTCGAGAAAATTTGGTGTAACTCCAAAATTAAATATTTTCAGGAATTTTGAAATTCAAGATATCATGAAAAAATCATATTTCTTTTATGATAGCAAAGAAACACATAATTATAAACTTTATATTCTAGTAATGATAGTGAATGTTCTCTCAGCGCAATTTACATGATATATTGAAGTTCAAAATTCTCTTCTGAAAATTCGGTATAACTCCGAAATTGAAAATTTTCAGGAGAGAACCTTGAAGCTCAAGATCTCATGGAAAAATTATATTTCTTTTATGTTTGGGAAGAAAAGCATAATTATGAATTTTATGTTCTAATGTTAATAGTGAATAATGTTCTCTTAATTCAATTTACATGACATGTTGAAGTTCAAAATTCTGTTCGGAGAAAAATCGATTTTCGAGTTACGCCACTTAACACCGAAGCGGTACAAATATTAGCTATAAAAATTCCGAGCACCTTATTTCGCTCTTGATTAGTTTTGGATTAAATAAATATCACGATGGCATAGGTAAGTTGAATGGACGCTGTTAAATTGGTTTATGTGAGAGGAAATCGATTGGCTTGCGAGCTTCTTAGATCTAATCCGTATTGAGCGCATTTGCAACTGTAGAACAAATCTTGATCAACTAAACTTTAGGTTGGAGAGGAGCGTTTCCACGCGAGAATGTTGAAATGCATTCCATCTAGAAGTATCTACTGAGATAGTATTTAGATGTACTATGTCCATATTTTGTTCATTTTTTTAGATAAAGAACATTGTCCATGATCATGTAGATTAGACAACCTATACATAGTGTAAATAAAAATAATTCACATAGGACCACGTCTTCTATGTTCACTTATTTTCAATGTATCTTCACTAAGAAGAACCGCACTGATGTAGACAGTGAGTAAAGTGTCTACCTTGGAACCAACTGATCAAGGTTTGATCGTTGATGAGGATGAGATTAATTTTTCGTTCCATCTTCGTCCCTTTTCTGCTCATGGGTTGATCCAGTCTCACTGAAATGTGAGGAGCGCAAAAGTAGAGATGGCAAAAGTGAACTTCCATCAGAACATTCATATGAACCGATACGTAACGTAAACTAACCTAACCTAGACTAACCTAACAAAACCTAACTTATCTATTACGTGCAAATAACAGTGATTCTATTCCTCTGACAAAAGTCACTCGATCTGCTCCAAGTACAGTCTTACCGTAGAGGTGACCAAAGCCTAGATCTGATTACAACACTTCCTACATATGCCCGAAGTCGCGTAAATGAGAATGATTATCTCCGCATTACTCGACGGATTTTCTTTGCTCTTTTTCTAATGGGGTATTATCTTTAGTTGTATTGTTTTATTGAACCGTCTTGTTTATATTATGTTGATTAGTACCGGAATATGGTGCAATTTATATAACTTATTGTGTCGTATACATTGGTGGCTGATAATTTATATTGTATCTGGTCACATGTAAAATAAAACTTTCCTCTAACTTTGGAAATATGCTATGCCACTCTCACGAAAACCGGAACTATTATTAACCTTACGTATTTCTGTTTGTATAACACACACACACACACACACAAACCACAATTACAATATAAACATGAGTTAAGTGAATACTCACAGTCTTGAAATCTCGTCCTCTAGCAAGAAGGATTGTCGTCTGGGGGATCCATTAGAGCAACCTTCAGTTCTTCGATATATTCCACTAGGTTCTCCGGCTTGCATGGGTCGTAGATTATTGCCATTGATAAACATAAGGCAGCCGAGGACTTTAATCCATCCTTGAACAAAAGATTCGGATTAACTAAAACATTTATGGATACTTACACGAAAGTTGGTGAGAATTTCACTTAAACAAAATACGAACTAGATATGCAATAAAAACTTCTTATTCTTCATACACAAAGTCCATTCATAGTAAAGACGATACATAAATCTGGTATGTTGAAGAGTGTTCAAAAAAGATTCTGAGGAGATTACTGACAATAATGGCAGTTATGTGGACATCTATTAAGTTTACAATTAAGTTACAGTTCGTTTGGTTTCTCTTTTGTTTCAGGGAAGATAATAATTCTGCAAAATTTGTCACCATGTTGATTTGGACATTGCATGAAAATATTAATTTGTGTTACATGAAAATTTTCCAAAGCATTTGAGGAAAAAAGGAAAATATTTGACACTATATAAACTGATCAACCAAAATTGTATCACCACCTAGCCAATGTCTGGCATACTCACCTTTGGCTCGGAAGAGAGCAGCAATGCTATTTGGCATGGATGCAATGAAGCCTTAGTAGGTGGCTAAACGCATCGTGTAAAACGTTTGTACACACGTCACTCAATTTCTGTATATTCTGAGGAAGTCGATGAGCTCGGATCTGATTTTCAATGATATGTCAAAAGTATTCAATTTGGTTAAGATAAGGTGAGCTTTGAGACCATCCCAGCAATTGAAATTCGGTTCTATGTTCTTCGATCCTTTGTAATACAATTTCGGTCTTGTGAGAAAAACGTTGTCTTAATGAAATATGCCATTCCCAGTCGAAATATGACCGATATTAATGAGTATACGTAATCAATAGCCGTCATGCTATCCTCCACACACACTACTGGATCCATAGATGATTATATGTAGGTTACCTAACTGTAATGAAGCCAAAACTGGCCTGCATTCATCCTATTATGCACCTCTTGAGCTACTGTACTCTTGGAAGATGACAGATTCTGATCCAGCCAACCATGTGATGAATGCAGTATCGTGGTTTATAGGACCATGCAACGGTGTAAGTTTGTTTTCGATCCAATGGCGATGAGCACGCCCACATTCCAGTTGTAATCGATTATGCCGTGCGGTTAACATTGATCCATGTCTGGTACGTCGGCTGTGAAGGCCCATATGTAACAGTGTAATATATGAGTGAATTTTATATTCGGGCGCATTCCTACTTTGATCAATGTTAAAGTCTGCTGTTACTTATGCCACAGTTTATTCCCTATTCTCTTATATCAACCTCGACAGTCTGTGACATCCAACACCTTTAATGAAGTGTGTCTGCCCCATTTTTGTGGTTTGCATCTCTATTCATCGTCCTTTCCTCATTTTTGGATTATACTAAACAAAACAGCTCGCGAACATCCGACAAGTGGTTTTTTTCCGAGACGCCCGTTCTTAAACGTCTGTTCATCACAATCTGGAATCTGTGAAGCTGTGATATATAGACGGTCTTCATCTTACGCAAAAGCGTCACACTTACCGAGTAATTATCCTGTCATTGTCTGATGAGTGGTTTTGCTGTGCCTCTTACGTCAATTCAACTTATACGTTGAAAAGTAGCTGAAGTTACAACGATTTTGCTGGTCAGTGAATTCATATTGTATATTTTATTACAAATCGTAGACTTTTCTGTGTGTATTTGAATATACATATTATTCCTTTCATATAGTAGTCGAAAAAAGTTTCTGTGACAAGTGCTGTCGAGAATTAAAGTCGATTGTCACTCAGAACAGTCGTGCGACTGCAGAGAAAATGACGACATGTCCATAAAGGGCTGGGCTGCACGGGTGAAGCAAATGACAAGGGGTCATAACAGTTTAGCACAACGCCAATAGTGTCCTAAGTATGTGACATTGACCTGCTAATGATTGGCAATGCATGATGTGATTGGATGAGTTATCGTTCATCTTATTTTAAACCACAGACCGTGTTCATGTGTAACGGATGCCTTAAAAGTACATGATCCGTAAAAGTTTCCGGCTAATCGTGGAATATGGCTGTGGTTCTATGCTGTTGTGGGTCATAATATTCAAGTTTTCTGTGGGTTCTGTGACGATGCTTACCTGTAGCGTAACTGCACATTATTATATCGTCATTTAAGTTGACAATGTATATCTTACGGTGCAGATGTTGCTTCCAGCTAATGACGCCATATTCCAAGATGATAATATGCGCATTCACACAGCTGGAGTCTTTGTTGTGTGGTTTTGCGAAATTTTAGTAGAAGTTTGAGCAACTCCTTTGGCTAATCCAATTCCTGCACCTGAACGTAATTCAGCACCTGTAGTTCGCTTTGGAGACCCGAATCCGAACATTTTTCAACTTCAGTAGCTCAAATGGTACTGAATGATGTGTTACACATGTGATAATGTAATATTTCCCTTCCCACTACTCACGATCTCTATGACTTCATTCCACATCGTATCAAAGCTGTTCTGAGAGCGAACGGGGTCCAACATCATATTAGTCTTGTACGTTGCACTTTTCTCAGGTGCTTCTCTTTTTCTGGTAACTATCTTTACAAGGCCTATTTACGAATGAGACAGTATGGCCCATTGCCAAGAATGGGCTATTTCCGGGGAGATTTTCTTGTACCATTTTTCATCTCTTCATTAGGAAATTTCACAAATTTATTATGCACACACATTTGAATATGACACGGGATTTTCCATTTATAAATATCCAAGTAAGAGTAAGTTGTTGAGCTAGAAATAGGTAATTGCTATTTTAGTTATGGATTAATATTCATTAATGCACTTTTCCACTGTTGACACCGTATAATTCTATCGCAATGTTAAAACTTTTCTATCGTTGATTGACTTCTTGAGCTACGTACAGTTTTCAAAAGTTATCGTCCAGCCGCCAGTGCGGGTTATTCAGGACTGTTTTATTGATGTGACAAACTTGTATTATTATTCATTAGGATGACCGGAATATATATATATTTTTCTTGAATATTGTTTGAGTTAGAGTAGCTTGCGTGCAAAATTGCATATATTTTTTCAGCATCTTTCCCTGCCTCGAAAAGGTTAACGTTTTCAACTGCTGCAAGTGAGCTACAAACTTATCACGGGACGCACTTTTGTAATGTATATTAATACAGAGTGAACTGCCTTTTAAAGTAAAACACAAATTTTGCAAGTTTTCAATGTTAAAGTTTATATGTTCTCGCTCATTTTTATGTTTCAAGACAACAAAGACTCAAGCAGGAGTTCTAAAAATGTCTTACGCTGTTTTAAGCATATTTTTGTTTATCAACTGCATATCATTTTTTTATATCTCTGTAAATTTACGAGTATAATACAAAACATAGTTTACTGCCTCTTATTCAGAACGTTTTTCGCAGCTTTTAACTGATTTTTGATGCTGTTATACTCGAAATTGTTGACATCAGTCATTGTTTCGACCCATTGTACTTCAATCAGTTTGGAAGAAATAACATGTAATTCTTCACATGTAGTCAGTCTTTTTTAAATCGAACCAGATAATGTCTTTAGGCTGGAAGGTGCCCCATGGAGGAGCTTTACTAGATGACGGTGAGAAAGTTCGTGCATGCAAAATAGACACATAGCTTCCTGCAACTCCTTACTTACTTTCTCCCATAATGACATTGCCCCACTAAATCTACCTGTATTGACTTCATCCATTGTATCTCAATGCAAGTACCTCGAAGTGTCGGTTCCTCTTTATTCAAGAAACTGAAAAATTCCTTTCGCTATTTTGTCTCCATACCATGAAAGCGGAACATGTCCAAGATACTTTGAACCGGGTTCTTCCACTGATGTATAGTGCTCTTCTTGTTTGTCTCTTTCATAAAATTAGTTTCCAATATTCTCCTCTTCGTCCATCGAAATAATGAATGCGAAATCCATATTTCGCTCCTATGTGTTTCATCAAATCAAACGCTGTTATTTTCTTTCTCCCGACAAATTTTCTATTTATCTATTGTGCAAGTGACGTCTTCTGAAGTGCATCATATTTACTACAGGGAGTTGGGGATAGTAGAAGTTTTGAACAGGAAGCGGTATACAAATAGTGGTTATAACAAAATGAAACCTTGTTCATGCATATATTTTTAAGCTAGGAAGAAACGATTGAAGTACACTAGGACCCACACAGCGTTGCCAGATATAACCGAAGGTGTAAACCAATTTTTTTACAAGTCACGTAAATTGACTCATAACTCATACGTATGGATTTTCGGAAAATTTTCAGTTCTTATAGAGGGTGCAGCTTAGAAACTATGAAGTGGAAAAAATAATTTTTCATTTCCACTTATAACTAATCGGATGGGGCATCTGTAAGGGGTTACTTAGGAAAACGTGGTTTTCATAAATTAACATTCTGAACTGGCAACAGTGTTGATGTTTCAGTGCATCAAAAGGTGTTTTAAGGATCTGTCTACATTATGCAATTCCTGTAAACAATGAAAAAGAAACTTTGAAATTATCATGACAAAATTTTTACCTACATGCACCCGGCAACACTGCTATTCATTGAATCAAAAAGGAGACACTTCCAGAGTCTGCCGTATAACTGACAATTCAGTTCGTGATGAATAGCAATGTTGCCGGTGGCATGAAAGTAAAAGCTTTATTATGATAATTTCAAAGTTTCTTTTTCATTGTTTTCATGAATTGCATAATGTAGACAGATCCTTAACACGCCTTTTGATGCACTGAAACGTCAGCACTGTTGCCAATTCAGAATGTTAATTTATGAAAACCACGTTTTCCCTAGTAACCCCTTGCAGAGGCCTCATCCTATTAATTATCGGTGGAAATGAAAAATTCTTTTTCCCATTCCATAGCTTCTAAGCCACTCCAACTATAAAAACTAAAAATTAGCGACAGAACACCCATACGTATGAGTTATGAGTCAATTTACGTGATTTGTAAAAAATTGATTTACACTTTTGGTTACATCTGGCAGCGCTGTGTGGTTCCTAGTGTACTTCAATCGTCGCTTTCTAGTCTAAAAATGTACACATGAACAAGCCTTTATTTTGGTATAATCATTATTTGTGTATCTCTTCCGGTTCAAAAGTTCTACTATCCCAAACTCCGGGTTGCATTGTATATTGGATACCCTGTATATTTTCTCCGATTCTTGTGCGAAAAGGAACAGGAAATACGTGAGGCAGTAGCATGTGAACTTGAAAAGAACTTTTCCTTTTGTATCCAAGTCCAGCTTCGAATTCGGATCCAGTAGTATTGCTTAAATCGGTCTCACCCCACTCCGGTGAGCATAATCTTGGGCTTGTCACGTGTTGTGTTGCGTTCGCTCTAAGCTTCACAATCTTGAAAATTTTCAGACGCAATGAGAATCAACAAAGGGGTGGCAAATATATATACAGACTTCCAAAAAAAATGTTAAACACAAAATGGTTCATGCTTCTAATTATGAATTTTAATTAGAATATTTACCCATTAACAATAATAATTTCTATATAACTCATGTTTTCCTTAAAATGCATTATAAACAAAGTGTTCTACCTGGGAGAGAATTTATTTCCGATACTTTACCGAAAACTATAAGGCAAAAATGCAGATCCTACCTTTGGCCGCAGAAACTTTGACCGACCGTAGGCAAGAAAAGGAGTTAACAAAAAATCTGCTATTTTGCATGCAACCTACTCTAACCCAATAACAACTTATCCACAAATTGTCTAAAAGAAATTCTATTTTTTGACCTATCATATTATTCATGTTCTTCACAGATCTTACCAACCTAGTGTTATGATCAGCCAGTGTCTCAAATTTTCTACACTGGTGTTCGTTGATTTCGAAAGATAAGAATAGCATTTTTATAAGGACGACAAAATGTTAAATACGCTCCTGCATCTGTATACCTTCTGTAACATAATTTGATTAATTTGGAATCGAGCTTCAATGATGGCTCAAATTTTCGATCCTTTACGCTAAAAAATTATATAATGTAGGAAATATGGGCCATTTGTTATCATCGTATACTATTACGTACTCAAACACACAACTTTATTAATTACTTTCAAAACCTTACGTAAAGTGCTCTGAAGTTTGCCATACCTCAGTGTGTAATTCACAAAATAAATAAATAAATATCCACTTCCAGAATTTAAAAATGTTTATGTAAAACATGTCCTGACGTGTGCACGAAAATGAGACTAAAAACTATGTACTAAATATTCACAATTTTTAAAAGGAAAGTAACATTACTGGTTCTTAACCACAACAATGCTTCAGCACAATATTGCTTCAACGGAAACAGTAAAAAACTAAAAGTAATAACGTAATATCTCTAAAACCTTCTGACCACAGTCGACGAAAAGTTGTAGCTTGGTTGACCAGTGTGACACTGGACAAAACACTAATAATACGATTAATCTGTGGTTACTTCCATTTCTAAGTAAACGATAAATTTATTTTGTATTCATTGTTTCTCAGTAAATATCTTTGCGACAAATTCTTCAATATTTACTATCAAGCGACGATAGGAGAGAGGAAAATATGGTAATCACAAAAAATAGTGGTTTCGAGATTTCATCGGACGCTTCATAATCCTCTGCATGACGAGAAGGGGACTTTTGAATGTCTACCTGTGTGCTCATCCGTCCGTCCGACTCTCCGTCCATTCTTCACGATTTAAAGATACTGTAAAGTCTGCTTGTGAAGGAATAGGTAGAGCATATGCAAATCAAATTGCAGTCCGGAATCGTTTTTTCCCCACTACTTTCTTTTATTATAAAATCCATTATAAACAGTATATTACAAAAATCACTGTAATGTAAATTCTCTATACTGGGTTAACAGAGGTGACCCATGGCCTAAGCAGTGTGGAGAAGGTTCTCCACAGAGCTCCGAAACAAGCTAGATGACTGAGGCTAGGAGTTCCAACAAAGCTCCAAGCAAACTGAGTGGGAAGAGAGGAGGCCTAGAGTTCCGAGCAAACTAGAGGCTTTGAGTTAGGAATCTCCTTGATTCTCCTTGAATCTCGCTGTTTCCATGTCATTTGCAGCTATAGTAATCCGTAGTAAGACACACATGGTTGATGTTTGTATGTCGATTATTTTAAACACAACTATGTGGGATATTACAATATTCACTTATCTAGAGGCCATACGGTTTAATATATCTAGACCAAATTTAAAATTTAAAGTTTTCGTATGCTTCCCTAGAGGCAAGTTTTGAGTTTTCTTCCTTCACCAAAAATAAGTGTAGTTTGCTGAAGTGTGAAAATCATAACTTGAGATTTTTTTTTCCGAGTACGACTTGTTTCTCTAATAATCCCATAATATGGAATAAATCTTTTCCCTGTTTATTCTTGGGGTGAGTTTTTTCGGACGATTTTCTCAAAAACGTTCTTATTCATATTTCACAAATAAATATTTAATTAATAAATTGACAATATAGCATATCTCATTTGTCCCCCAAAAATCCATAAGAAGTAGATTATTATTAATGTTGATATTATTCAGAGAATTTTCTCACAAAACGACACATGCTATTTTTTTCATATTTCATAAATAAACATTTCGTTAATGATCTGACGATATGACATAACTTACTTGTCCTGAACAAAATCACAAGGCGCAGATTAATCTTGGGGGGTTAGTTTTCTTCCAAAGCAGTTTTCCCAAAACATAATTTAGTTTAAGAAAGTGGAAAGATAAAGTTTACTGCTGTGGTCCGTAAGTTTTATTTATATCCAAGCACCAGGTAAAAGATAAGATTACTATTGTAATTTTATATAAAAAAAAAGTGTTCTTACTAAGCGGCGTGACAAACATCTTGGCATTTGAAGGCGGCGCTACAAGTTCCTTTTAAATGCTGCTAGCAAATGAGAGGCCAACTATATTGCCACGTTTATTTTGTACACATCCACGTCTATCCCCTGGCACCTGATCGCGCTGTACTTCATCTGCTTATCCATAGCCACATCCCTTTAGTGCTCGGCAACGTCGCTTCAGAGCTTGCGTTTTATTCGTTTAGCTGAAATGCCAAGATATTTGTCACAGGCTTTAGGAGCATTTAGCATTGCAATATGTGTATGTGTGAGTAAAAATAACATTAGTAATTAACTTAAATAAGCTATTCCCCATTCGAAGCGAAATAACTTCGAGAGTCTTCCTGATGTAGTTCATACATTGTAGAACACTATCTGCCACTCAAAGAGTTCCCAAATCCTTTTGTTCCAATACAGAAATATGTTAAAATAAAGAAATGAAAATTTGTTCTCCACGCATTCCTCAGAGTTGCCAGTCATGCATAACATGTGAATATTTTATAGCCCAAATTCTTTATTTCTGCGATAATATTCATATTGAAAACTATAATTCACACAATTAATCCAACATTTTTGCTTGGTGGTTAACAGTTAGGGGTGATTTTGTTTTAAATGAAACACCAAGTGAATGTTTCTGTTGCAATGGTTCGGTGGTAATGGTAAGTCGATAACCCTCGACACAATGAAAGTTTTCACGTGTCCGTAATGCCCTTTGATAGTTTTATTTCTGATAAAAAAAATATTGGTTCAGTTTGTAGTTCTACTCTATTTATGTAACAATCGAAGGCAGTTGTTCCCTTCTTCTGCTACCCCTTACGTTGCCTCTACATTTAACTGTCTTTGTATGCAATTATTATGTGAATAAAAATGTGATATCAAAATTCCCTATTTAGAAGAAATGAAAAAAAAATCAAGAACTGTAACTATACGACCATACTTACCTTCTTCCATATTCTAACCTTTTCTGCCAAAAAGTGTATGAAAAGTTGACCAAGTCCTTCATTACTTTGAAAGAAATCAACCAGCTTAGCAACCAGATAAGGTAAATTTCTTATTTCACTCTGAATGTCCACAATTTTCATCTGAAATAACGATATTAATTTTTTAGAAATGAAACGTAGAAGGATTAATAAGTTTCAACTTTATATTTAATTGTAGTAATAATGTCTTCATTATGACGAAGATGTTTAGAGTATAGATTCTCGCAACAACCTGGCTGTAGCCCACTTTAATCTAGGTCTTAGTAGATTGACGGAAAAAGCCGCAGCATATGATTTACAACAAAGTGAAACATACTAATATTCATAACCACAGGAAAAAATATGATGCAGTTATAAGCAAACTGTAGACATGAGGCGATCATAAAAGAATTGTGATTTGTCCCATAAATGTCTTCCTATTCGTTACTAAAATTTAGTTCTAAATTTTTATATTTTACATCTAAAATTACTCAAGCTAGTAACGTGAATATCTACTTTTGTTTTTATTAAAACCATCAAATCGGATTTGGACATATATATATGACATCAGGGCAACAAATGTTAATGAGGTGAGTGGGAAGGAGTGAGTTTAGAATATTGGGAAGCCTTTGTCTAGGATCTAATCCTAGTGTTACCAATAATTATTTCCGTATTTGTAAAGAAGTCACTATTTTATATCAAACTATTACCTTATGGATTTAATAAGAGAATTTATAAACATTTTGAAGAAAGGCAAGTTATGTTGTAGAAGTATCTTATTTTGAAAACTTTGCGTTCTCTTTGCAGGAGTAAATAAATGCAACTTATTGCAGACAATGTGAAAGGGTATTATCCTTACTTTCATCGTAAAATGGAATGATGTTCAATAAGGTTTGACATGTTTGTTCGACTTAATTGTTTCAGCCTCAACTTAGTACCACGTTTCATTTTGGTGAATTTTATATATTCCTTTCCAGCTTATAACGAAAGAAATTTTCTCAATCAGAAATCTAGATGTAGGGACTGACGTTTGCACATAATATATATATATATATTAATTCTTGTTGGACGTGAGCTCCTTCGTGGTTAGCGTACGCGCCTTTGGCGTGGAAGACCCCGCTTCGATTCAAGGCGGGAGCTTATGTGGTTCGGATTCCACGTTAATCAGGCATGCCCGTCTCATATAGCCTCGCTGCTGAACGGGACGTTAAACTGAAAATCAAATCCACTCTTGTTGGACGTAATATATGAACAAATAAAATAATAATATAGTATTACTTTTCTCCTAGTTGACTTACTCAAGTCCTTATTCAAAATGTATATATATACATACATACAGGGTGTAAAAAAGGTTGTTTACAACGCTTGGTAGGTGATTCTACAGATGAAAACAAGTAAAAATGTCTAGGTAACACAATGTCAATCTCGGCCTCCTAACCGAGTTACGGACGTCCAAGAGGGTGGGAAAATGAACTTTGAAGGCTAACTCTGGCAAAACGACCAGATATAAGAGGGAGGTGTTAGGCGGCCCACACAGACTCTCAACATGGACTATCCAAGGATGCTAAGATTAGATGTGTACAAGGCGAGCGCAATGAATCCCGCAAAGGATGCGAAGCATGTCGCGGACGTTATGAGGGCAAAGTGAGGTGAGAGGATGTATGTGAAGTGTTCATGCATACAGAAACGAATAGCTGAAGTATGTATGCGTATGCAAGATGGCGGGATAAGTGCGTGGTTGCATAACCGTACAGGAAAGAAGCTCGATTTCGACAGGTTTATTCAAAGCATATGTTCGAGAAAGCAGAAAGGGCAGTCCGACAATGGGGTAGGAACATACAGCGCTCTACATAGGGTCGACAGTTGTGCAATTAAAAGGCGCTAATAGGGAGGTGATGCAACGTTCACGATAGAGGAACCGAAACCGGTTCCGGTGATAGTACTCGTAGAAGATGAGCTGCAGCTGATTACTACAATTGCAATAATGAAAAACTGAGTAAAGAGATTCACACAGTACGGCAAGATGCCGAGGCACAGCAAAAGTTTGAACTGGCATCCAAGATTCAACATGTGATTCTGCGCATGGAGAGTGAAAGGGCGATTCGATAAGCATTTAATAATAATAATAATAATAATAATAAGAAGAAGAAGAAGAAGAAGAGCTCCCTTCTGGCTAAGCGGTTAGCGTACACGCCTTCGGCGTGGGAGGCCCGGGTTCGATTTCCGGCGGGAGCTCATGTGGTTCGGATTCCACGTTAATCAGTAGGTACACGTCTCATATAGCCTCGCTGCTGAAAGGGACGCTAAACTAAAATCGACTCAACTCAATACTAATAATAATAATAAGAAGAAGAAGAAGAGAAGGAGGAGGAGAAGAAGAAGAAGATGGTAAGGAATACGAATTAAACAAATGTATTATTGTACTAGTATTTAGTATTAGTGTTAGTATTAGCACCGTCACTACCTGCATTGTACTAGCTACCTGTTGTCTCAACTGGACCTACATCGAAGTACAATGACTTCCCTAAATATTACAGATGTATATGTTGAATATGCCATGTGGATCTCAATGTTCTGTGCTCATGCGTAGAAAGATTCATCGAGACACTCAGCGTGTGTGTTGAAACTGTCCTCCATGAACAGCATTGCACAAGTGACATCGGTTAATAACAAAGTGCCTGGTACAGCCAAATACTTCCGGTGTATCGGGAATTCGCGCTGCAGCAATCGAAATACAAGCCACGAGTTCATCGGCTCTTTGCACAGGTGTTTCATAGACAAGCCATTTCATTTCATCCCAGAGAAAGAAATCCATGGGTGTGAGATCTGGCGAGCGAGGTGGCCATAATACTGGACCACCCCTATCATGCCATCGATTACCGAAAGTTTCATGCAGGAATATCCGATACACCGGTTTGTACAAGTTGGTCAAAATGAGTAGGTGCGCCGTCATGTTGGATCCAGAGCCGCTGTCTCAATGCCAAGGGTACATCCTCGAGAAGTAGAGGTAAGACCTCAGTAAAACGGTAAGATAATTGCCACCAGTCAGACGATTAGGTAGGATGTACGGTCCAATCAGGTGGTCATGTATGGTGCCACACCAGACATTGACAGCAAACCTGTTCTGATGCAGCTGCACAAGGGTTGCGTGAGGATTATCCTCAGCCCATACATGATTGTTGTAACCGTTTAGTACGCCTGCTCTGGTGAATATATACTCGTTCGTCCATAAAGTAACTGTTGAGAAGTCTGGATCAGCAACAGTGCGCTGCAGAAACCACTGGCAGAAGTCCACAGGCGGTTGAAAGTCTACAGAGGATAAATTATGAACCTTTTGAAACTTAAAAGGGTGCATTCGTTCCTCGTACACAACCTGCCACACAGTCGTATGACTTGTGTTTAGCGCCTGACCTACGGAGCGCGTGCTGGTTTCAGGATGAGACGTAAATGCTTCCAGCACGTTTTTCTCAAATGTAACAGTTCGCACACTTCGATTTCGTCCTACTTCTTGTCGGGGTTTCTGTAGTGATCCTGTGTCCCGAAGTCGGCGATCGATGGTTTGAAAGAAGACGTGCGACGGTAATCTCCTATTCGGGAACCTTCATACAGACGCATTGCCTCCCGGCTGTTACTTCTCGCCTCGCCATATATGAGATGCATCTCAGCAAGCTCAGTAAAAGAGTAGTCCGCCATTCTATCCGTTGCACTGTCGTTCAAGGTTTTGGGAGTACCACAATGGTAAGCGGTAAAACTATTTAAATGATTATTCTTTCTATTGTTTCTACTATCATTCACGTGCGAGTTATCAGTTGCGCAATTCAATACACTGAGGAACTAATACACTTTACGAGAACACTGACACACGCACACAAACACTCACACAGAAGCACCTAAAAAAGCATTTACTGGACGGCATCAACTATCAATGCAGCTCCAACTAATTGTGCAACTCAGTTACGAGCCCTGTGTATTCGATACGCCACCTAGTGTCAAACCAGAGACAGAACCACACATGTCGCTTAGTGAACGAAGAAACTACGTCACTTGCAGCCCGGGGACGCAATTTCATGTTGAATCATGGAGAAACTTACACACATACGGATCCTGTCATTCATATCGGTGTTTGTGTAGGGCAAAATTAACGAGTGATAATTTTTTTTAGAAGTACTGTAATTACATATGAATCTACAAATGTATTACTAGTTGCATGTGAAGATAGTTTGTTTTTCTTTTTTTCTGAGCTCCGCAAACGAAACTGAGCTCCTAAAATCACCTTTGCGACTACGTTTAGCTGAACGTTGAACAGCTTTGGTGTGTAGTAAATCTGGATGATATCTCATGGTGTGGATAAAATAGATGAATGCAAAATCAGCGCTAATGTTTTCGTGTTGAATTATTTTCGTTCCAGTGTTTTACTTTAAAAGGCTAGATACTTAAACATAGAGTTCTGCTATTTACTTAAGGCCCTTCTAAACGCTCCCCACAACTTTTCTCCCCGATATATAAAATTCGTGTGAAAACTGAATATAATATTCAGGTTTTGGAAAGTGGGCCACATAATAGTTATGGTACTCATAAACTAAGAAACGATTCAAATAACGTTTGTGACATTTGATAGGACAGCCTATGACAATCATTTGGCTGCCCTCAAAGGTATCGAATATCTTTTCTGGAAATCAATTATTTAAGATAACTTCATAGAGTTCCATGATCACTGTGTGGCCGAATTTTCAAAATTCGACTACTTTCATTCGTTTTCCCACAATTTTGAAAAACCGAGAAACGTTGTGGGGATCGTTTAGAGGAGCCTTACTCAGCAATGGGAAGTCCTTAAATTCCACAGTAACCTTGTCATGTCGTTGATAAAACTTCGAATAATTGATTTGCAGTGTATCAAAATATGTTAATAAATAGTAAACATCTAGCTAGACGTGACGCTTAAGAAACGCAACCACAGTTAAGCCATAGTCTGTCGGTTATAAAGAACTCTGCTTCTTCCTTTCGTAACGACAGGCAAGGTTGCCAGATTTCCAACACTCCTCAGAAAGCTATTCCTAAATCACCTGGTAACTTCTCGCTTTAGAGGTGTTTTACTGCTTCATAAAACAGTGGGCACTGTTGTTTGCCCGACGCGTCAAGTACGCGAGGGACCATTTATTATTATTATTATTATTATTATTATTATTATTATTATTATTATTATTATTATTATTATTATTATTATTATTATTACTTAAATGCTCATCGAATTGCCCTTTCACCCACATGTTCAATCCCCGATGCCAGTTCCCACTGCTGCTGTGTCTCGGCATCTTGCCGTACTGTGTGAATCTCTTTGCGGGTGAATTCCTATTGAAGAACACTCCATTTGTGTGGATAATTTCGTCTAAACAAGAAGTAGTTTAAAATTATGCAGTCTAGCAACATCTTTTATACTTCTAACTACAGTTTGAAAAGCTTAGTTACTAAATTAAACTTGCATTAATAATAAGAGACAAGTAGAACCAGTGTTCAAGCTCAGTTCATTATCAAAAACCGTAACTTCTCATTCAAATGCTCTTTTTATACAACAATGGCAATGGTTAGGAATATTTTACATTTTTCAATGCATAGTTCAATGCATAGGTAATATACAATTATCCGAATTCACAACTTTGTGTGATGCATAGTTTCGTTATAAATACCCTCAAACGTATTTTACATTCTAACGCAGTGGTCGAATTCAGCCTTAACTACTCAGTTTTTCATTCTTGTTGTTTGTATTGCAATCGTAGTAATCAGCTGAAGCATATCTTCTACGAGTAGTATCACCGGAACAGATTTCGGTTTCTCTTCGTAAACGTTGCATCGCATCCCCATTAGCGGTTTCTAATTACCCAACTGTCTACCCTATGTAGAGCGCTTTATGTCCCTATCCCACTGCCGAACTGCCGTTTCTGCTTTCTCGAAAACATACTTTGAATAAACCTGTCAAAATTGCGCTTCTTTCCTGTACGGTTATGCAACCATGCACTTAACCCGCCACCCTGCATACGCATACATACTTCAGCTATTCGTTTCTGAATGCATGAACACTTCTAACACACCCTCTCACCTCACTTTGCCCTCATAACATCCACGGCATGCTTCGCATCCTTTGGGGAATCCCTTGCGCTCGCTCGCCTCAAATCTTAGTATCTTTGGATAGTCCATGTTGAGAGTCTGTGTGGGCCGCCTAACATCGCCCTTCTACCTCTTGTCGTTTTGAAAGAATTAGCCTTCAAAGTTATTTTTCCCACCGTTTTGGACGTCTGTAACTCGGTTAGGAGGCCGAGATGGACATTCTGTTACATTGACATTTTTACTTGTTTTCATCTGTAGAATCAACTTCCAAGCGTTGTAAACAACCTTTCTTTACACCCTGTATATATATATTCTTTCCTTTCAAACCTTAGATCATTTTATAAAGATAATAGAAATATGCAAATATTTAAAATAAAAAAGTCACTATAAGTTTTATCCAAAACTGTAAAGGTAACCAAAAAAGTTCTGTCGCTTTTTCACCCACCCTTGAACATCAATATGTCACCTAAGACCTATCTGGAAGATCAAAAATAGTCCCCTTCAACATTGACGACGTTCTGAAAACATTCTGGAAGACCAAGGATTACCTCGTGGTAGAACTTGGTGGCCGTCAATCGAAGAAGGTATCAAGTGCATATTTTACATCTACTAGGGATTTGAACTGGCGTCCTCTAAAGTGATTGTCCGAGGAATGAACAGGTGGTAATCGAACGGTACAATGTCCGGGGAGTGTGTTGGATGAAATAGTGTTTCCCATCTAAGGCATAGAATGGTGTCCCGAGCCACCCTATCCACGTGGGGCTTAGTGTTGTCGTGTAACACGACGGCCCATTTGCGATTCAGAAGTGCTGGGTCAAGAGTTTTGATTTCTTTGAACACGGCTCAACTGCTGACAGTACACAGTTTCATTTATACTCTGACCAGCTGGTAGCAGTTCCTGATGCATGATGTCGCGAGCAGTCTACCAAACACACAGGAATACATTCTTCTGGTGCAGTACTGGTTTCGACTGTTTTTAACTTGTTCATGGGATGCAAACTAATGATGACGGCGCCGTGGAGCTTTATACAAGACCAACTTCTCATCACGTGTCAACACCTTGTCCAGAAATGTTTCCTTCCTCAGACGAGACAGCAAAGAAAAACAGGTGTCTGCTCTCGTTGCCTTCTGCCCCGTAGTCAAATCATGTGGGACTCCTCGACCCAACAACCCACCCAACACAAGTACATACTGGTCATGTGTAAAGAATGTTCCTCGAGGTACATTGTAATGTACATGATAGGTACGTGAATAGAGCAATCATGCGAAATACACGTGTAAGGAATAAGGTTACTTCCGCCCAAAAGTACGTGCATGACATATACCGAGGAATGTATCTATTATGTGTATACCACGTACCGTGTATGTACTTGACACATTTACTTGGCATGTGCCAGGAATGTACTAGGCATGTCAGTAATGTTCCTTAGGGCAGTGCTATTCAACCGGGGGTGCGAGTACTTAAATCCTAAAACCTTAAAGCTTCATTTTTACGTTCGAATGTAGAAACATGTACTTTTAAAAAAAAAGCCACGAAACTAACTCTGAAAATAGATTCTCTCCTCCGGCATCTGTGTAGCAATTTATTTATCTATCTATTAAAATGCTAGAGTAACATTTAAGAGCGACTTTTTTTTAATTGCTAGCCGAAGGCTAGCTCCCTTGCGAGGGTTACGCCCTCTATCCGGGGTGAGTGCTGAAAGTATTGGGGTAGTAAGGAGATTGGAGCTGGTCTATGGGATGTAGGAGAACTGGAACATCATGTATTTAAGTAACACTTTATTATGTTTCAACTTTATTTCATTTTATTATAGTATCCATCAGACATTATGATCTTGTGATCATAATCATAAGGGCAGGAAAAGATGATGGTGAGGTGCACTTCACAGGACAAACACAAACAATTTGTTAAAAAGACGAATGCTGGTTATCTTCTTGTCCAGGGGCTACTCTGGACAGTGATGAAGACATGTGAAGCCCTGTTAGTATAATGGATTTACAGTGCAGTAAATGTGGGTGAAACATGATGGGGAAGATGATCGGAAGAATAGGCAGATGCGACAAAATGGTCGGGGTGATCAGGTGGAAGAGTTTTGAGATAAAGGGAGAAGAGCAGAAATAAAGGACAGGTGATGAAATTATAACCCAGATCGTAGTTGCGATCGATATCCATCGTGTCCACAAGTAGAGGGTGCCGTTGCTGAAAGCGGGTAGTTATGAACCTGAGCCTTAATTTTTCGATGTGATGAAGTAGGGTAGGAAACGTTATGCGGTCATACAACTCCTGCGTTGGACTCGGAAGCTTGATTCTGTATGCTAGACGAAAAGCATGTCGTTCGAGCACTTTTAATTTGTTGTAGAAGTAAGGTAATGCACTAACCCAGGCGGGATGTCCATATGTTAAGACAGGGCGCAAAAATACCTTGTAGGTATTGAGTACTGTAGAAGGCTGTAATCCCCATGTGGTACCTATAAGACGTTTAAGAAGGTTTAAGCGATTATAGGCCTTGCGAGTGATTTCTTTAAAATGTGGGCGCCAAGTTAGATGATGGTCGATAGTGAGACCGAGGTAAGTGACCTGTTTAGTGGGTTGAATTCGTGTACCGTCGACACTGATGTTAAGGAGATTCGGATTTTTCTGTACTCGAGAGCGCTTGCGAGGTGGAATAAAGACAATTGCCTGCGTCTTAGTGGAGTTTATGTGAAGTCGCCACTTATTGCACCATCGAAAGAAGGAGTCAATTGCTATGCTGAGAGAGGAGTTAATCTGTTGAATGGTTCGGGCTGTACAGAGAAAAGCAGTGTCATCAGCATATTGGAAAGTGTGCACATTGAGAGGAAGTGCCGGCATGTCAGCTACAAACAGAAGATATAGTAGGGGTGAGAGAGCAGAGCCTTGGGGCACACCAGAGTGAATAAAAATCGGATGAGAGAAGGAGCTATTGATGGTTACATAAGAGAGGCGGTTAGAAAGAAAGTGAAATATGAATCGGAGATAAGAAAGCGGAAGTCGGAAGCGGTGTAGTTTGAACAGAAGAGCTAAATGCCAAACTTTATCAAAAGCTTTTTCGAGATCGAAAGGGATGAGACAAGACGGTCGAGCAGTATTATAATGATTGGTAATGAGATTTAAGAGTCTGAGCAGTTGATCGTTGATGCTAAAATTAGGTCTAAATCCAGCCTGATGCACAGGAAGCAAATTATGGGTAGAGAGATGGAGATGAAGTCTGGCGACGATGATGCGCTCGAGAATCTTGCTAAATACGGAGGTTAGCTGTATTGGACGGTAAGATGCAACAGAATCTGGAGGTTTGTTAGGTTTCAGAAACATTAAAGTAGGGGATGTTTTCCAGTCTGAGGGGAAGTAGCCGGTACGAAGTATAAATGCATAGACATAAGAAAGAAGAAGAAGAAGACAGTATGGTGCTTCTTTGATGTGGCGATAAGTTATCCGATCCAAACCAGGAGCTGTATTACGCTTGCGATTCACGACAGACGAAATATCGTCAGTAGAGATAGGAGCGGTGAGAGGATTATTGTCGGGAAGACTATGAGTTTCACTCGGTTGTAAGTAAGGTGCTGATAGGTTCAAGATGTCCGTGGGATGCCTCCGGGCAAAGTCTGGTGAAAAAGGAGTGAATGTAGTTTGCAGGTGGTCGGCAAAAGCGTTGGCTTTATCTTCATCTGTTTGTAGCGGACAGTCATTAATAAGCAATGGATAAGGCGTCCTGGTAAGCTTGCCCGTCAGCAGATTAAAGCGTTTCCAGTACTTAGTTGGGTGCGAAGTTTCTGCCAAGGTGTTGCAAGTCTTGACCCAGGTCCGGAGTTTATATGCCTTAACATAGTTTCGGACTGTGCGTTGGAGTTTGCGATGATGCTGCAGTGCTTCCAAGTTCCCAGTGCGCTGAAACTCTCGGAAAAATGCGCGGGAGCGGTGTATAAGAGGTAGATAACTTGGTGGTAGGCGTGATTGGAACCGGGAGATTTCAGTGGTTGGTATATGAAGTTCGGACGCATGACGGATAGAGTAGGTGATATCAGAAATGCAATTATACAGAGCATCTTCTGTGGTAGGCGGCTCAAAATTGGCTAAATCGGCAGTGATTGTTGAGCGATAATGTTCCCATTTTGCTTGGTCAAAACGTGGGACACGCCGAGATTCTGGTAAGGTTCGAGGACTATGAGGCTGTGGTTGATCAATGTGAAGTTTGATGGGTAGATGATCGCTACCAATGGAATCTAGTACCTCGAGAGTACATCGTTGGGAAAGGTTGACAGATGAAATCACTACGTCTGGTGTGGTTTCAGTGATAGGTCGGGTAGGTTTAGGTATGTCAAAGATATGGCCTGTGGTATGACTGGTGATGAAGTTAAGGAAACGTTGTTTCTGGTTATCTGAACGGCTATGAATATTAATATCTGCCATAATGATATAATATTTAAAGTTATTAGAGATATACTGAAAAAAGGAGAGGGGGATTGGGTGTCCAGGGCGCACATATATGGTGGCTATAGTGACATAAAGGGAGTGAAAATAGAGGGTGATAATGAGGTGCTCCGGTATGTTATATAAGGCAGGGTGGTATTGGCGATGACTAATGGAAGGATGAAAGCTAAAAGCCATTCCCCCATTTGCTCGGCGTGCAGCTACCGTAGAATCACAACGTAGTAATGTATATCTAGGTATTTTAAAAGACATAGCTGGTGTGAGGTGAGTTTCGTTAATGAGGAAGGCTTGAATAGATTCTTCTAAGAGAAGCTGTTCGAAAAGAGTATAATGAGTAGCGAGGGATCGAATATTAACAAATAAGAGCGAAATACCCATGATTACGGTGCAGTAGAAGGGTTGGAAGTTTCTGCGGAGGTATGTTCTTCGAATGGAGTGACATGAAAATACACGTGTGGACCAGAGTAGGTAGCTTGAAAGAAACATTTAAAGATCAGGCGAGCAGAGTGATTGACCACCCCGAGAATGTGTTGTCGAAGAAAAGGATGAATGTTTTGCATTGCGATAGTGAAAAAAGATAGTAATTGTTGGAGAGTAATAGGTTCGTCGATAGCTGGTGGTGGTAGCGCTTGCTGAGTTGGCGGTAAAACAGGTCGCAAAGGAACCGTGAGTTCCGGGCTGAGAGGCTCAGCTGTAGGTTTCGCTTTGCATTGATAACTATACGTCGGATGCTGCTCTGGACATGTGGAGCATTTAGGTGGTTTAGCTAAGTTGGTGCATGCCTTAGTATCGTGGGCACCGCTACAGTATCCACATTTGCTAGGTTGCGTACATTTTGAAGTCGGGTGGGAATTGTACGCTTGACAGCGCTCGCATCGCAATGGTAAAGGTGGAGGTGATTTTGATGGCTCGACGCGATGCTTTCTTTTATAAATGAAAGCGCCATAAGTTAGCAAGTCATCGATGGTGGTTTCGGAATTAGTAAGGACTCGTACCATGTATGTGGCTCCATGGTCATTTTTAATACGTATGCACTTAAGTATAGAGTGCCCCTCTTGAGTGAGTTCTTCCTGAATCTCATCGTCTGTCAGGGAAGGATCCACCCCCCTAATGACAACTGAAAGAGCCGGGGGTCTTCGTGGAGGTGGTGCCTGTTTAAACGCCTTTGATTCAAGTCGCTTCATTTCAGCATGTTTGACAAAAATTTCGAAACTGCATTTGTTTCGTACAGTGGTTAAGAATGATGAATCGTATGACTTGAAGATTATCCCATTGCGTGTATGAACAATTTGAGCGACGGAGGCGCGTGGTAGATATTTTATGAGTTGTTGGAAAGCCAGCTTGATATTCTCAAATTTGGGATCAAAGTTGGTAAGCAGGAATGAATGAAGACGAGGTTTGGGAGAATCCAGTATTGTCGGAAATTCATTAGCGTCGTCGAGATTCATGGATGAAACAGACTGCTCGGATTCACTAACAGTATGATGACGCTTAGACGGTGGCTGAGTTGAAGAAGTGTGATGTTTGTCCGGTGTGCGTAATCGGGATCTACCAGAATTTTTGCCTTGGGAAACAGATGGATGCCTTCGGTCAGATTTAAGAGCGACCGAGCTCTAACCTATAACCTTAACATTCAAATCTTTGATTTATGGTTATTTGTGATTTCACGTTTATAACAAAGACAAATATTTTTAAAAGAGTGTAGTTTAAATAAATTACTTAAAGAAATATTTTTCACAAAGTTTATCCTTTTAAATTATTGTTCAAAGGCCTTTGCCTTTAGTAAGTCTCCTCCGAAATAAATGCAAATGCATTGTGCTGCAATCTTTGGAGCTCTTTTATAATACGCACATATGTTGGCGGCCCATCCTTTCGACAATGAGATCTCAGAAACTACAGGCTCTAGAAAGATGACGTTTTCACTGATCGATTGCAAATTTCATGTAGATTGTCCAGCTCTAATTGAATATTTAAAAAACATGGGCACTATTTCTTTATTACATTTTTACGGGTACATTGGAAGTGTTGAAATTAAAAAAAAAAAATTAAAGCATCACATCCCAAGCATTATACATTCCAACACCACACTGTTGTATATAGGGGTTGTATATGTCTCCGGCATTTGTTTCCTAGCCAAATAATAATGGAAAAGGAAGGATAACCATTTCTCCAGTCTAAGATGAACCTTTTTTGGGAGTGTTTTGCCCAATGAACACCATATATAACTGACATTATATTAATTTTGTATGTAATGTATTTGCTTATTACATACTGCATGCAAGAAGAAAGAAAACACTGGTCATACATGAATTAGAAACTCCAACCGGAAGTAGGCTCAAATCTTGCAAACGGTGCGAGATATTCAGAAAAATAACCGAAAAATCTTCCCTTTATGATACCCCTTGGCTATTTTCTAATCAATACGTCTTTAACTTGTGTCTGTAAAGAGACATGTACAGATGTTGTAAGGAATGATAAGGCGATTTATGCTCATATGCGAATAATGCGCTGTGTAGAGAGCGCAGGTTCAGCTAGTTTCTTGCAAAAATTCTTCAATTGAAGATTTATAATCGCCACTGATTTTCAATTTTGTCGATATTATCTTCAAATTCCACAGAAGGTGAAAGAAGAAGCTAAATCAGTAAAAGATGTTTCACCGGTTTCAGGCTTATTGCCACTGAAAAGCGACATTTCCTGAAGGATGTCTATATTATCAGGCTGAATTTCTTTAAGGAGTTAGTTTATACTTAAACTTACGTCTTCCCGAAAACTTTATTTAACGTCTAGTTTTAACGTACAGGTTTTGAACTAATTCTCTGCTGTGTAACGTCACAATATAACCATCAATGCTAATTTTATGAGGACAATTCTGACAGTGGGGTTTAGAATGTTACAACCTAGAGAACGCATCAAAAGTCAAAAAATTGCAAAATGACACACAGAATATATTAAAATGTGGCTAAACTCAGAAAGTGGCTATAGAAGTGAAAAGCATATGGCTAAAAAAGCCACTATTGGCTCTTTTGAAATAATGTGACTAACGACGTTCTCAAAATGGCCAGATCTAGTCACAAAGTGGCTAAATTGGCAACCCTAGTCGCAATACGAAGCAACTTACGCACAACATGCCATGGTACATGGGGTATGTGCCATTCACATTCCTCACATTCCAGTGAAGCATGTAAAAGTACCTTTCAAGTGTCAGAAATTCCTCGAAAGGCACGTACCTAGCGACACATGCTATGCATATGAAATGTACATTTCTCAAGTACCAGGTACGTAAACGATACATATGGAACTTAAATGGCACGTTCCTAGAATGTAGCTGGTTGGGTGGGTAGTAGTGCTTCCCAAGTTGATAGAGGTGCTGCCGAATGGTTTCTCCACTCACACTGAATCGTAGTCCCAGTTCCTCACATGTCTGGCCACTATCCGTCTCAATTGCTGCCTGAGGATCTTAATTTTGTACATGTGTTGGTCTTCCGGCACATGATGCGTCTCCGAGTGTTTCGCCAATGTCTTTAAACTTTCTAATCGACCGCAGCACTGTTCGTGTAGTCACGACACCTTCAACAAAGGCCTGGCGTATCTTCCGCCCCGCTGCAGTGGTGTTTGATCACAATTTGAACTCGTAGAGCATACACGCCCTTATGACGCTCTGTGGAGGTCCCATGTTCACTCTGCCCTTACGCAAGTTTACGGTGTAACTGAACTGCCACAACCCGGTAGTATGTTGGACATACTCATACCAACAACTGACTTTCACCTTATCTCAATTTACATTCAACTCTTGGTGTGACGGCCAATTGAACACAGACCATCAGAGACAGGGACAGAACTGTCTTGGTTTCCTTTATATGTTCTAAAATCTTCAAAATTTCTCTAGGAGTCAAAATTTTTATTTAGTCACTCATGAAACTTGAATTTCAATTAGTGAAATTCCATCAGCAAATGTCCCTTCTGTATAACTTTTAGGACTCTGGCCTGTTGAAGAAAATTAAACATCCAGACTAAAGAAATATGGATCATAAATTATGGACAAAAGATGCTATTTTCTTTAGCAGCAAACTGTACATCAGTGGCAATTTAAAAAAAATATATGGAAATTACGAATGTAACTAAGTCTAAACTTTCACAAAATCGGAGGTGAAAAATGAGATTTCCACAATATAATTAACATGTAGAAGAAATTATGACTCATATTTATCTCGGGCAATATTCAACCTTACACTTTGTTTATTTACATATTTGCTTGTATTTTTAAAGGAGGAAACCTAGTTTTAAGGCATAAAATATTTTTTTAAAAAGTGCTATTGAGTGACAAACACATTGCTTAAGCTTTTAAATTTCTTAAAATGCCGTCTTAACTAATTTAAAGACTTCTAAGGGGGCTTGTGACCCACGAAATTCCGTGGGTAACGTCTTGTCATTGTTTATACATCATGGAAGCAAAAACAATACAACATATTGAATAATTTGCAAAAATAAAATAGGTGTTCAACTTAAAGAGTTTAACCTTATCTGAGCTATAACATACAAACTGACAGTGTATAAGGTTACCTGTTCTATTTCTTTTGCTATAATAGAAATTACAAATTCAAGGAAGATGTAGATTAAGTTTCTTGTTTCTAATGAGTTGTCGCCAAACGTCCTCTTGAAAGAATTTACGACATTCCTGAAGCATTCGTTGATACGCATGTATTCCTGTAAGTAAAAATCAAAGAAATACACACAACTTGTGAAAGATATATGAGAACGGGGAAACAAACAGCGATATTGTATTGTCATCTCATAAAGCCCAAACTGTGACGAAAGAAATTTATCTATTGTTTGAAGTAAATAACGTAATATTTTGCTGAACAATCAAAGTCAATATTACATTTCTATGTTCTCTTCCATGCTTTTTAACGGGTGAAAGACAGAACAGTATGGTTTGTTATTCCCCTAATAGCATGTTGGTTTGCAGTAAGTCTTTCACTATATTTGATTTTAGCTTGCTACACTTTCCGTGCACTGTACACCTGCTGCAGGCTTTCTGACAGAGTTACCCGCAAATGTGGTAATTTGATTTTCACTTGCTAGATTTTACTTACCTCGGAGGCTTGCTGCAACTTTGTAGCAAGTGTGTCAGCTCTAGTTTCTATCAACAGATGGCACAAAAGTCTAATCTTAGAAATCTCCCCGCCAGGCCGGCATTTGTAGTAGGTGCGAAGTGTGTGAAGCATTAAAACAAGTGGATAATTAAGATAATTACGTACGTATCCAGTATGTAGAGATAATTTATATTTTAAATGTGTATTGTTTGACAAAGTCGTTGAGAAAAATATATTGTGTTTATGTTCGTATACAATAAATGTTCGGTTTGTAAAAGGCATACAAAATCTATCAATTTCTACAGCAGAATATGTCTTTATATGCGTAAAAACAAACTAAAAGAAACATCTCAATTATCTGACATAATTCGTAATTCCTACTGTTTATTTTCAGTTGTTACTATGAAGTGTACAATCAGGACACTTGCAGCAGACTTGCAATACAAGTATATACCTGCAGAAGACTTACTACACTCACTTGCTGAAGACTTGCTGTAGACTTGCAATGCAAACATATACTTGCAGAAGACTTACTACAAATTCACTGTAGACTTGCAGTGCAAGTGGTATCCTTGCAGAGACTTGCTTTCAACCTACACAAACTTGCTGCCAACGTGTTGTGCACTTGTAGTGCAAGTGATATGCTTGCAGAGACTTGCGTCAAACCTGCACTAACTTGCTGCCAACTTGCTGTGCACTTGCAGTGCAAGTGGAAACTTGCAGTAGGTTTGCTGTGTAGGTAAACCATTTGAAGAAACTTGCTTTGCAAACTTACCAAACACTTGCACTGCAGGCGTGCTAAGTTCGAAGAGCGTCAACTAGGAAGTTTGCATTAAACTTGCATCAAACTTGAAGATTTGCATCACAAGTCTGATGCAAGTTTGCCAGACTTAAATTGGAAATCTGCTGCAAGTTTGTTGCAAGTCATTTTTGCTATCTGGGTCACTTTCTCAGGGCCGGATTAAGGGCGAGCTTAGGCTGGTTATAGCCCCGGGCCACCAGGTGGACAGGGCCCTCTACACTGATCAAATTATCGACTGACTACCTGAAAAGAATCATGAAGGTACAATCATCATCATAAAATAAAATATGACCACAATATGAAATATATTCCCTTAATTTTCCTACTGTACACTCACAGAAATGTATTAGGTGAAGTCAGAAAGGACCGCATATTTTTTCTAGCCACGGGCCTCCAGATGAGCTATCCATCCCTGCACTTTCTGCACAGGTATTTGTGTCAACATATACAACTGTTTACTGGACCAATTATAATGTCCTTTGTACGGTCATTAATATGTTTCAATATAATATAAGCCAACATTTGAACTTATAAATCGATTATCACATTTAAGCCCTACTTGCTCTCTAAATTACTAAAGTTATCTCTATAGACATGAGATCAAATTACGAATAGCGCGGGGACAGTCGTTCAGTGCTAGAACGCTTATTTCTGGTGCGTGGGGTTCCTCGTTCGGTCTCGAGCTAAGTAAGTTTGAGGTGGACAACATCGTGTCCGTGAGTTTTCTCTGGGTACTCTCGTTTCCTCCCACATACAAACACCGTGTGTGTGGGATTTCTCGGGGTTATCCCGTTTCCTCCCACTTTCTTCATTCCACCATTTTCATTCATTTCTCATAATCCCCGTCTCCTTTAGCCTAACCGGCATAACCGTGGGACGTAAAACTCAAAGATTTCAAAGATTTTCGTTTCCTCCCACTTTCTCATTTCATCAATTTTACCATTAGAATTCACTTTCCTTAATCATCATCTCCCTTAGCCTAAAAAGAATAATCTTGGGACGTTAAAGTGAAATATTTCATTTCATTCCAAATTACGAATTCCACCACCCGATACAATGTGACGACGTATTTGCTTTTATTTCTATCAATTATCTTTCTTTAGCATGCATTTTAAATTGATATTTTAATAATGAATTCTATTGGTTTTATATTATACAGTGACTTCTCGACTTCAAAGAACTTGCTCGATGTGAACTGTGAAACCATCTCCTTTTGACATATATTCGGAATTCCACAATGTGGCAACGTCGCAGAGTAACTTGGAGCCATTAGCATTCTACGAATACAACAAGCAGTTGAATCGATTGCTACACTAGTAGGTGATCCTGGTGTTAATTAATATCAACTTTAGCTGCCATCTGTAAAGAATTGATATAATTATTTGATAGATTGACAGATCTAATCTATGGTTCTTTATGTTGCGACGTTGTCACATAGTGCAATTTGCGCCTCCAGACGAGTACTCAAAAGGTATATATATATATATATATATATATATATATATATATATATATATATATATATATATATATATATATATATATATATATATATTTGCTTTATTTTGACTTATAGAATAATGCTCTGTGGTCCGTGGGCGTCATTTTTAGAACAACCGATATATATAGAGGAAGGTTACCAAAGAGCACGCACTTAATATTCATTTTCAAATAGCTCTAAAAGTAATGAAGCAAAAATTATATAAATTGTACAAAATTTTAATTGAAGTTTAGGCTACATTGTAAGAAATAGAAAAGTTTACTACTAGATGTAGAAATGGAGATATACGTTAAAAAGTTAAAAAACTCAAATGCGTACTCTTAAGGACCAGTGTCCCAAAGAGTGCGTTTTGCGGTCCCTAAGAGGGCGCACTCAACACCTATCATACTTGAAACCTAAACCCCTTAGTAAACTTTAATTTATCCTAAGGTTTGCTTCCAATTGTTCGCATACAGGCAATTCTAAACTATTTTGCTTCCAACAATTTCTTCATTACACTTCCATGTGGTTTTAAAAAATTTATTATGAACGTACACGAAATTTAAAACATTAGAGAAAATCTTCGTTTAGTTTCACCCACAAATTATGATTTTTGTGAGTAAAATTAATGATGATTTTTTAAATTCTTAGTTCGTGGTTTCATTACATTATTCCACCAACTGGAAAAAAATCCTGAACAACACCTTTAGTGTATGTCTTTTTTAATTCTTAGATTGTGGTTTCATTACAATCGTAATCGAAGCCATATTTTACTCAGAATTTTCCTCCAGAACACTTCCAGAATCTTTATTTTGATCATTTTCTCACTACTTAGGACGACATCATCATACCATGAAAGGCAATGGCAAACTACCATGGACCAAAGGCCTACCTTCGGGCAGAACACCACATCATCATTGTAATTTAAGAAATTTTGTGAATTTAAAATACTTCTTATATGTGATTTACAGTTGGTGCTTGAATCGAAGACAAACAATTACAAATAATTCTACAATCCATTCAAACATCATATTACACTCCGAGAGTAACTGATGAGAATAACCATAGTCTGTAATATGAATGCCGCTACCCACACACGCTATCAAAGAAATTCTCCCAAAGAGTACGTGCGCGTTCTTTGGTAACTCACTAACGCGCACTCTTTGGGAAACAGCAGTCAACTCGAGTAAAATTCATCCACGCGGCTGCATATGCAAGACCCCCGAAACAAAGCCATGGTAAACAATTCTATCTGCATTCATGTTTCCTACCATGCAACAAGAGTACTGTAGTTAGCTGCTATATCAGAATAATTTCTTAACTAAGAGTATTAAAATATTACATCAAGAATTCAAAAAAGTTATTTTTAGCTGTATTTTCTGTTTGCAGCGATCCGTTAACTTCCCTTTTCTTCGTATCAACTCTCACACAAAGACGCATCAAACAGCGTAGCAATAACAATTCTGTGTGTTACCACTTCAGCGTAATTGGCACTGCGCGCTCTTAGGGCGTGCGTACTCTTTGGTAACCCTCCTCTATATATATATATATATATATATATATATATATATATAGAGAGAGAGAGAGAGAGAGAGAGATAGATAGATACATAGATAGATAGATAGATAGATAGATAGATAGATAGATAGATAGATAGATAGATAGATAGATAGATAGATAGATAGATAGATAGATGCTGAATCTCAGCTTCAAATCTTGTAACCCTAGTAAGTCAAATCATGGCCAATGGAAATTATACAACTCACCTTCCAAGGTATATCATAAACAAATGTTCTATTTTTTAAACTATCATAAAAACTGAACACATAATGCATAGTAGAACTAGATAGATTTTTACTCGGGTAAACTAACGAAGATCCATCACTTTCAAAAAAAAAAAAAAAAAGTGATTCAGGTGAAACGGATATAAATTACCTCTAATAAACGTAATATGTTAACGTTATTGGATTGAATTGTTCACTTTTGTACAGTTTTATCAATATTGCAGAGAAATAACATAGTACGAGTTTCAGGGTAACGAAAAAGATCAAGTTGAAGTTTGAAAATCTACAAATTCCATTTCTATATTATAATCAAGAATTTTAGTCTTTTCGATATGTTTAGGGTCTAGAAATTATTATTCACCTATAGCCTTTGTATATTCAGTTATACAGAATAGACAAGGTACCCGAATTGACTGTGTGTAATATTTCACTGTATTAAAAATAAAGGAAAGAAGTATTCTCTATGATCGTACTACACTTCTCATAGATATAATTATGACCAAAATGGAGTATGAGCAAGAATAAAGTCGTATTTTTCAATTGTTTCAATGAAGAAATTGAAGGTGAAGATATTGTTGAAAAATCCCTATCTTCGTTTCCTATGTCAGATCGCGAAGATAATGTGGATTCTGTGTGTAGTGATGTGGATGTACGTGTAACTGTTGCCAACGTAGATGAAGGGAGTGACTCAGAAGAAAACTTGAATTCAGAAAAGGAGGATGATGTCAGTATTCTACAAGATCCATTTTATTTAGTAAAGACAAAACTATTCTCTGATATCAATCCTTAATTTCAACAAAGAAAGATATAAGAACATATAAAGGCAAAGCCATTGTAACGAAGCTCCCTTGACCAGTAAGAGAAATTAAAATTTGAAGGATAAATTGAGTGTTGGCAAGCATTTTTACAGATCAAATCGTACAAAAAATAAAAAAAAAATAGAAATAAATAAACAAATGTCGATTACACAAATACCAAGACACGTAGTGTTCACGATAAGTTTGCGCGTAAGCGAGATTTAAGGAAAACTGATCTGGTAAAAATACATGCCTATAATTTCTGTTTCTATTTAGCAGAAGTGTGCCAATCGAGCGCATACCTGCTACGCACTTTGAGATTAGAATAAATACGAAGATTGAGAAATATTGCGAAACTTGCAAACTTCGGGCATACCTTGTCAGCAAGTGTGATTCTGTTTAAATATCTCTATAAAGTTGTTACAATTTCAACAACTTCAGATAAGAAGGTTTTTTGAATACTTACAATAGAAATTAAGAAACGTTTTGGTGTTCCTAAGAAGTAAACACTTCAATACATCTGTAGCGAAAATAACTAAATAAAATATGTTTAAAGTAGCAATTTATGATCAGTTATTCACACATTAAGCGAATCCCCATACTGCGTGTGCTTCAGTGTAAAACTCGATATAAAACCATGGCCAAGCTTTAGATAAAGAGGGAATAATCTACTTGTGACAGCAAGATTTATCACCATGACGTATCGCTAGGAATAGTCACAAGTGGTTGTTATACAAGATTTTCGCGCTTTCACCAGCTCAAACGTGTAGCCCTAACTCTTCTGATTACAGCCCTATGATCTGAATGAAGCCTTTGAGACTCTCCATCTTGAGTTTATGTGTGTCTCATATGCCAGATTCTGGAGTCGCCTCGAGACAGGTATGGATGATGAGGTCTTTTTTTTTAGTTATTTCTCTTTTCATTGTTGTAGTATTTATGTCAATGTTCCATGTTTGCAACACATTTTGTTTCTACTTATGCATTCCTTGTCACTTCTCACCAGCAACTGTCAAATTTAAGTCTAACGCTCTGTAAAGGTGAAAATGAACCCAACAAACGAATAAATGCAAAGTTTTGTTGTTTCATAGTGGGCAATGGCTGCTGGACATGGTTTGCCTTTTATTAGATTTTAACTTTATGTTTTATTGCATGCTAAATGGTTTTAGTGTATCGTTTTTGCTTAATAAATAAATATGTTGTATATAACAAATTAAATATTTGAATATTTGGTCACAAAGCAAATGTTTTTACATAATAGCTATTTCACACTTACCAGTATTGTGAAATCTCTGAAAAATGTTATTACTTTGTTAATCATAGTAAGCAAGTTGCTCACAAGAGGAATTACAAGGACATTATGAATTCCAAACCCATTCCTCTGGATTGCATCCACTTCAGAAAGATCACACAGCTCAGAGATCGCCTTCAGGATAGGGAAAAGGAACTCAGTCACTGATTCTAAGAAGAAACATAAGCAGTATTATTTTGGTGCAAATTACTATATAATATTTCATACTAAAGTTGAAAAGTTCTGATTGAGATGGACAAAAGTAAATTATACGGAGCAAGAAATTTAGTTTTGTACTCTGAAGAAGTAAATAGTATGACAGAGACCTCTCATCGTAAGTTCTTGTGTTAATGCCTGCAGTCAGTGGCGTATTTAGGGGGGCTTCCGGGATTAAGCCCCCCGAATTCTTACTATATTAAAGTATATGAAATATCAGGCAAAGCCCCCCCCCCCGAAAGTTAACAAAGCCACTCCCGAAACAAAATCGTAAATACGCCACTGTTTGCAGTTATACTAGAAAGTTAAATTTGGACAAAAACGTGATTTGTAACGCAAAGCATTTGTTAGAAGCTTTAAATGGATACCAATAAATTTACCGTTTCATGAAAATGTTATTCATACAAAAGGCTTAGAGAAATAAATTTCATTCATTATTTATATTTTACCTGCGTTCGAAAATTATAATTAATTCAAAAGCTTTTCAACTTAAGGTAAGCGATCATGGTCTTACATTTCTAAAACACTATATATTGAGCGTACATGAATGCAAATTGTTATGAACATTATTTCTAAAACCGCAGAAAATGTAAGATATATGTATATACACAACTAAAAATGAGAAGAGGGCTCCTCATTCAACCTCAAATCATGTCAGTTTGTGGTCTATAACATTGTATCTGTAGTTACTCTCGAGGTTCTCCCTTGTCCTCTCAAATTATAATTTCACTAATTTATCACAATCATTGACTTTAGTTATTCTTTTGTCTTCATTAATCTGATGGTCACAATTATGTATGCTGCATTTAAAAATAATAAGATGAGCAAGGACCAACGGGATTTAATAAAGAAATAGTCTTCAAAGCCAATAGCTTCAGCAAGTTTAATAACAATAAATGTATTAACGAGGCAACATATGTGTTTATTTTTATGTTTATATGTGTATTGGTAAGTTCTGCGAAGCCATTGTTTAGAAGGAAAACAAATAAATAATAACAATCCTTCAAAGATTAGCGCCATGACTCACGATTCGCATTGTGAACCTCAACACGATTTTTACCATCAGAAACTTTGAGCACGATACATATTTATTTGGTTTTCTTTGGTTAAGAAACCACGAACTTCTGTTCCAGTTGCGTTATATTTTGTTTCCTTATTGCAAATTTGGCTTAGTAGAGAATTTCATAGCAAAAGCTTGAATACGAATTGAATTTTAATACCACAATCGCTAGCCAAGATGGCACCTCCACTTACAAGTCTCCTTTTGTTTACTCTTTGAAATCAACATGGTCATACAGAATATTTTGAGTTCAGTTTTCAGAAATTTCAGAGGGAAACTTCTTATATTGGTTCATTTGTAATGGCAGTATTGTTAAAAGAATGCGCAGAGAATCTTATTAAATAAGGTTGATTAATTGAAACCATTTGTTTATTTATGCTATGAACGAGTTCCCGAAATAGTTAGGTGTCCTTAAAGCGATATTAACAAATGTGATGTCAAGACAAAATGCTGAATAATGTTCAATGAACTACCAATATATATAGTCCTCGTGGCACTGGAACGTTGACGAGAAATTCTCTCATTAAATGTATGCACAGAAAAAGTTTATATTGTTTACACTATAATATATTTCATAATGTTCCGAACATTCATCCAGCGATACTTAACATTTTATTTGCGACTTGTCTATATTATGTGTTCTACTTTGGGGCCACGTGTGTTATTCCATGAAATAACTTACATAAATAAAACTATTTTGAAAACTTTTGGTTGTTCAAAAAACGCACCGGTTTTGTTACATCAAATTATGAACTTTAGTTTTTCAAAACACACTAACAAACTCCATAAACATGTTCATCACACATTTCTGTTTCAGGTATGGTGAATGACTTCGGACTATCTCGTCTACTACATAGGCATGCATTAACTCTATCCGATTAATTTGGGCAAACAGCCACATTGTCACGAACCACCGCAACGCTTTCCTCGGAACGACCACTACGACGACGTCCAGGACCTTTAATGTTCACTGTTGAACCTGTTTCAATTAACTTTTTCATAAGTCTACGAACTGTTGATTCATTCGGTGCCTCATTTCGCCTTGGAAGGAGCGAACTCGCCTAACAGTTTCTGCATAACATCCTCCGTTCTGATTAAAAGCTTTTACAGTTAGCACACGTTGCGGTATAGTAATCTGCTCCGTGGCTAGACACAGACTGGCGAAATGCGAGAAATTCAAACTAAGGCGACAGTCGGAATATTTGTGGGTAGAGCAACAACAAAAATAAACAATGTCGGCAACGGAGAAAGAAAAATTTGCCAGACGATCCGAAACCGGCGCGGTTTTTGGAATCTCGTAATTGATACAGAAATTTATTATACAGTTGGTGGCAGGGATTTCGACGTCGCTCTTGTGAAACATTTCGACCATGTTACAAGTGGTGGTCTAAAACACATAGTAGTCATGCTAATAAAACCTTTAAGTATATTGAGCTCTCATATAAATAAGTCTTCGGGAAGTAGTCTTTCGAACAGATACTGAATGTCTGATTGGCGGTCACTTTAGGCTAGCGCCAGCTAGGCGCCTTCCCACCATATTCCAAGTACGATATACATTGTTTATGTCCAAATACTTAGCAGAATAGGCCACAAGGATTATATGGTGGTTTATTAGCTAAAATAAATAACTCGGGCGTGCGAAATGTGCACCTTCTTTACCGACATAATAGAAATATCAGATGTGAGAACTGTAAGAAGAGTGCAAAACCTGTCGGGTTTCTCAATCACCTGAACATCCTTAGGCATTATCACGAAAAGACTACTATTTGTGACAGAGAGTACTAAATTTTCTTAATACCATCGTCCTTTGTCTACTTCGATTCTATGGCATTTTCTAACACAACCGAAGACGTTTTCAGTTATGAGCAACTAGCTATGCTATATTAAGAAACATATCTATAAACAATTGCATATAAAAACAAGCATAACAAATTTTAAATTTTTATTCCAGTTCCAAGTACCTAAGATATGAGATTATAGGTCCAAAAAAGAGCCATTTAAATAACACTGGGAATTTCTTCATCGCCCCTTGAGACCTCCTAAAAACTAAAAATATCCCCCCAAAAAGATTATATTATGTTAACTTTAACAGTTTTCCGGAAACATAAAGTAAAGTAATAAGAATGAAGGGAACATTGACATCTTTGTAAGTTTTAAGATGAAACGCAATCTCGCACAATCTTAACATAAATACCTGAATCACCAGGAAAATGAAATTTGTTTAGATGCACTACAACAGTATGACAGAAAATAAGAATAACTTCTATCTAGTTAAATGATAAGTGATAGTATGCTTTTCATATTGTTCTCTCAAAACAGACACGCTAATGCAGAGCATCTACCAATTTTCGAATACAATGTAGGTAGTTAACACTTAGTTTTCGCAATGGCACCCGCAATTGTAACCACAATCGGATTTGCCTTCGATTGTATTAAATACAACAAGGGTAGCCTTAATTTCAAAGCTATAGACCAGAAAAAATAAGTTCCACTTTTACTAATGAAGATAAACGGATATCATATGAACGAAAAATATAAACGAAGATGAGATTTACATAGATTCAAGGGACAGTCATGACTGGTGTAAGTCTCCAAAGTACGTGGAAGAACAAGGGTATGTGGAGAGCTTAAATGAATACACAGAGCCAGATAGGAGCAACAACATATTCAAGAACTTAAAACATAATGTTCTTTTATAAATTCGTATTTTGAATAAAATGGGAGGAAGTCATTATATGATTAAAAAATGTGTCACTCCTTCGTTCAAATTATTAAAGTTTTAAGGCTTGACTCTATCATTGACGTTAATGAATCTGTCAGAAATTTTTCCAATTGTAATTAGATAATTAGATAAATTTCAAAGGATTTATTCTCTTCTAAACTAACATTCATGTGTTTTATTATCAAATAGAAGATTAATCCTTAATTATTCACCTCAAGATTGCTGATGCATTTTAACCCTCGAAAGCAAGTTATAGTTAAAGTGGCTCGTAGGAATTCGAAATATCTGTTGCAAAAATATTCATGTTCCATTTACATTCTTTTTTTAAATGTGTACGTTTTATCTGTTTCGCCTTAAAGAAAAACCTAGAACTTTGAGTCAGTACTTAAAATAGTATCCTAAAACTGCAATACTTTCAATATTTGATTAGAGAAACCCAGCAAAAGGCCCTGCATACTTTCTTTTTTGTAAAACAGACATATTGCTGATAGCTTATCACTTTACTAAACATGATGGAAATTTTGATATTCCAATCAGAGTAAAATATGATAATAAGAGACGGGACTGAAAAGTAAGGTTGCAATGACTACTATTCATTCAAAAATATGTGTTTTTGACAAAATTTCTACCACAACGTATTTAGTGATATTCTTTTTTTTTTTTTTTTTTTTTTTTTTTGACAGAATTGCCACCATTGTCCAAACGCAAGTTATTTTACACTACTAGGTTCTGTATCTTACAGTCACAGCATTCTACCAAAGTCTGCTTGAACCACATTACAACTTCAATCTTGAGCTCTTCACCGTCTTGGAAGTGTTCAGCAAAATGTCTCCATAAACGAGAACAAGTTGTTTCTGGCTATATATTGTACGCTCACCCTGTACTCGAGAAAGCTTATGACGGAGTGCTTTTTACATTAAGCGGGTTCTCAATCGGCGTATAAAGACCTAGAGATGCCCTGATGTGAGATCTTCGATGGTATCAAACTCGCATATATTGAATCGATCTGCCATATTGGAAGAGGATAAACAGGCGTTTTTCACGTAAGACTACATAGTAATTAATGTCTGTTTTATTGTTGAGCATCTGTGCTCCTAAGAAAAATTGTACGACAAAAGAAAATAACTTTTTTTGGAATTTTATCGTATATCAAAAATAAGTCATTTGCTTTCTTCTTTTACCCTGTAACAATCAATAATATAACGTGGTTGTGTACTTGTTATAACATTGGGTGAAAAAACGCATTGTATTTGCAGTGTCAAAATGCTCGTAAAGACTACTACCTAGAGAATTGTCAAACTTTTATGAAGTTTGCTTATTTATTGAACTATATGTTTTTGAGTTGTTGCAAACTTGTCAAAATTATGAAACGTACAAGTTTTCTGTGACACCTCTTCAAGGCAGCTGTTTTGTTGTAGAGAAAGTAGTCCTACTTTGCCTACTTTAAAAATTGCTAATGATTGCTATTACTGTATAAAATTATCCTCACTCACTGTTAAAAGGAACAATAAGCCTATCTCTCATACAAGTTGCACGTTATTTATCGATATTCTGTATAAAAAAGTATATTTGTAAATGGGTTCAGGTTCACTTTAGTAGATGGTCCTACCAAATTGAAAATTTATATTTCGTATATAGTATATATATATATATATATATATATATATATATATATATATATATATATATATATATATATTTGTTTTGGCGGAATTTATTAGTTAAAAATCACCGGCGCTACAATTTACCTTTAAAATTGTAATTTCCGATTTAGTGTCGTAAAGCGTAGAACAGATAACGTAAAGAGTTGTAGCATTTGGTATTGTTCAAAATCTACCGTAATTTTTAGGCACTTGTTCCAAGTTTACCTTCCGCAGATTTTACTCGTATTAACTTCCACTTCGCTTACACCTGCAGCGCAGAAAAACTTTACAAGTAGTACAATATACAGCAGAGGTGTAGATAACTAGCCCACTATATGTGCACTATTAGTAAATGTAGTATTTTCTAAAAGGTGCAATGATCGAATGTTTACTAATTGGCTCCTTTCGCAAGGTTATTTTGAAGTTTATGCATTTCTCACATACAGCGTTGTCTATAGTTTTGTATTACAAATTAGAGAGCTCCCAACTGGGGGTCCTGACCATTATTTATGTATGATTCCCACCATTATTTCTATGCTGACTGAAACTTGTGGAATACACCATCTTGGGAGAGGATATCTCGAATCGAACGCTACAACCGAGAGCACGCTCGAATCAACACTGCAACATAGGGAAGGGTATCTGCAGGTCTTTATATTATCTTAATGATTACAATACACTCCACATAGCAAGCGTGAGAGGGAAGTGGAAGCTGACAACGAAAACTAGAATATCAGATTTACTCATTAAAATATTACTTTCCTACCAACGAGAGTTCTAATATTACTTTACAGATGCACCTTATATATGCAGTAATACTGTTTTCTGAATTTATTTGCATCCTAATATAAATTTGTTACGTCTCTTATTTTCCCCTGTATCGGCAGAGCGCTATTTCAAATACTTGCACATAAATATGGAGAGGTTATAACGTTACATTTTCTTATGAGTACTAATGTTAATGTTGTTTGGTTAAACGCCTTTCATTTACACTTAAATGATAAAAAATAAAACATACCTGAATCCAGTAAATTATTTATGATGAATAAAAGTTTCCAACAAAATTTCAAATTTGATTTGTTAATTGTAACCATGTCTTTTGCTAAAATGCATATGATCTTCAGACAGTTGGAGGCGAGAGCATTGGACAAGTATGGTAGAAGTTCGCTAAAAGGGAAAAAAAAATAAATAAAAGGCTCTATCTATTACACCTTGGCAAAGGACACATGACATACTGAATAGACCATTTATCATAAAACTCCCTTGTAATTTTTAAACTAATAAATCAAAACAATTAAATTGCCTATGATGCAAATATTTACAAGAGGACATCGTTTAAAGTACTCCTGAACGCCAAGAGATTAATAGAGTTGCCAACACAAAATTGAGTTATATTTTTATGAACCTACCTCAGATAATTAGACCTACTATCTGGCTTAAACCTCCTGACGTTTAAGGTGTGCCCTCTCTTTTACAATACCCACTGAAACCTAAGAGGGGTTGTCTAATACTCGATGATTAGGAGAAATATTATTAGCAATTAAAAATATCATTGTTAAGAGAATGTTAGTGTATGTTTAAAAGAGAAAAAATCGTTTCTAAATAATTAGAGGACAAAAGCATGATTCTACGTAATACAGTGGTTCATGATTTTCTTGTAAGATTATTTCTTCGTATACAAGTCAATCTAAACCAGAGTTTATCCTTTCACCTTCTTGGTTTGAAGCGTTTACTCCGTTCTCCCATCTGTGTTTCACGAAGGAAACATTTCACGTTACACTTGTACACGAAAGAAAATGAAATCTGACAACATCGCTCTTACGCGTCATTGGCTTCCTTCAAACATTAGGAAGTTTGAGCCGGACAATATCTGCGTAACATCATGAAAGAAGTAGATTTTTTTAGAAACAAGCATCTCGCGAATTTAAGTGTTTCGTGCGCGCACTCGGGTAATCCGCAAAGTTAAAAGGCCATTCGATATTTTTTCACTTTCTTCTGAAACAAAGTCAAAACAGTGCTTAAGATGTGAGTGTGAAAAATGAATAAATCAATTCACTCCAAATTAATTTAATTTTTCATTTCTGTGATCATATTCACAAACAGATTTGAGTAAAGTAATTGTTTAAATATGTGTCGATTAACGTAATAGATACTTCACATGTATTGTATTTATGATCATTATGATGATTTGTTTAGTTGTGTTACTTAGTTTAACCAGGGGCTGATTAAGGCTTTGGGGGCCCTGGAGCCGACTATTTCAAGGAGGCCTTATGTTACGAATAGTTCCAGCGCATAAATTTTCTCAAATAGCTCACTCTCTCACAAAATACGTACCTTGAAAACTCTAGAAGAAGAAGACAACTTTAGCGATACCGCAAGCGTAACGAGCGAGAAAAAACTATACATGGGTCTGAAGCCTATAACATAATATGTTTATTGCTATATATTAGTATTAAAAACAAGGATTTCTGGGGGCCCTCTGATCCGGGGGACCTCGGATCCTGGGCTTCATTGGCTCCGCTCTTAATCCGCTCCTGAGTTTAGCGCAGTGCAGTGGAACATCATCCCGCAAACTTAGACAATAGGTACTTAGTTTAAATTTATGTAAGCCTTGTAACCTCCATCTCCGGGGCTTTTAGCATAGGAAAATTAAGCCAAAAATGGCTCGAAACGGGAAAAAAATATTAGAAAGCAAATTTTCATTTTAATACATTCTATGGATTCCCCTGATACTCCGCAGAAAAATCTCAAAAAATCCCACGTGGGCAACCACCTGAAATTACGTCATTAATATAGTGGCCACGCAACTACGACTACTCATGCTTATGCGGTAATATCTCACCACAGAACTGAGGGACAAACTTCGTTCTAGTGCCAAATTAAAGATAAAGCATTTTTTAAGTGATTTAAGCTAATATCGTTCTTGCGTGTTGCCGCCATTTTCAAATATGGCGGTTATTATCTTAAAAATTAATTTTCTTCGTTTCATTTATTTGTTTTATAGTAGATTACTATGAAATTACCAGATATACGGAAACACATCTCGAAGTAAACGTTATAGAGTTGAGTCTTACCTTTCTAAAGATACCAATATTATTTCTGTATCTTAACAATTAAGCGAAATAATCCATTTTTGTAGCGCAAGATATTGAATATCAGCACTTAAATCACGGTAAATATATGCAATACTTTTAATGACGAAAAACTTTTGGAAAGCTAATTTGCATTTTAATAATGTTTTTGTGCGTCTGTTACTCCATAAACACCTACCAAAAATAGAAATGGGCAGTGGCATGACATATCATCAATATGGCGGCCAAACGACTGCGATAAAACTCTTTCTACATAAATTTAAACATGAATTTTTTATATTTTAATTCGGTTCAGTTTGCTCTAAATATATTTTATTTTCATGAGTAAATAAATATGACTGTAAATTCAGAAATATTGAAAGACAATATCCAGTACACTGTTGTCGGTTCACTTTGTCCACGCGCAGTCTTTGTTTCAGCAGCAGTCTCACCGTTCAATTCGCATTCATTGCCAGTTTGTGAATCAACTTCAAGTGTAAGTAAACTCTCTTACATCTTGTGCTACGACTTCATCGGTATCGTGTTGCTTTAAATGGCATTTTCTTTCAGAATGAATATCAAAAATCCCGGAAATTTGGAAGAACGTGAAGATTTAGTGAAAAAGTGTGTTTTTTGTGGTAAAAGACTAGAATGTCTTCCAAGTATAAATGTTAAAAGAGGTTTACAGACCATAAAAGATGTCAGCTTAAGCGTAATGATGGAATTGGTACCAAGATCAAGGATTTCGAACAGTTAGAGGTTCATATTAAGTGCAGGAAGGACTACACACGTTATCTTGATCAAGTACCTGGACAGAAACCAACCATTTGTGACCCGATGATAATTTTAAGAAATAAAGTTTCAGAATTTGATTTTAAGTTGTGTTGTTTGTACTGTGGAAAGAAAATTGACAAAAAAGCTGCAAGAAAACACCCAGGTCGATACTCACGAATATGCCAAGTTGAAACACTTGAGAAAATATCCACTATACGTTCTGTATGCGAGAAGAGAAATGATGAATGGGGGGAAATTGTGAAAAGCCGGATCGACGCAGAATTTGATCTTGTAGCTGTCGAGGCACAATATCATAAAAATTGTGATTCTTTGTTTGCTCAAATAACTTCGAGTTTGCCAAGCTGTTCATCTAAGCAGATACCCGGAAAACCATGCGATAAATCCAAGACTGAAGCATTCAACAAACTTTACAACTTTCTTGACCACAATGACAACTGCCAGTATTTTATGTCAGATCTCTTGCAGAAGATGAAAGATTTAGATGAATTGGATCCACGTACACCAAAAAGTATTTAAAGGAATTGTTAATTAATCATTACGGTGATGCAATTGTATTGTCACCTTGCATAAAGATTTTTGGGTATGTTCTTTGTTTTCGTTCTGTAGCATCTCGTATTCTGACCGATAAGTGGTACTCTGAAAGAAGAAGAAACATCGAGGAGGAAATGAAGCGAATCTTGGATGCCGCTAGCATTATCATTCAAGAGGAAGTTCGGTCTCAAGTGTATGATTACTCTTCATATCCCACTTCCAATGTCATATCTAATGGAGGTTCAAATCAAACAGGAGAGCTGCTTTACTACCTTCTTTCTGTTATAATGAAACCTGTGAAAGGAAAAGCTAGTGTAAGACAAATTCTCACTGTTGGGCACTCTATCACAGTGCATCCGCACCTTCTCGATCTTTTGTGTCGGCGATTCAGGTAGGCATCGGCATTTTTCTTCACAAGCGATTTCGCTCAAGGTATTTGATCGATCTCTTCCATAATTTGGGTATTTCCATTTCCTACAATGAGGTTTGCAAGTATGAAGCTTCTATTGTTTCTGAACATCACACGAAGTAAATGAGGAAGGTTTCTTGCAATTTGTTTCTGATAACGCCGATCACAATACTCGAACTATAGATGGCCATGGTACTATGAGCAAAATAAATGACGCGTCTCTTTATTTTGAAGTTTTTTGAAAATATCTCTGGTTTCTTTATATGTTCGAAATTTCGGAAGGTTTCCCCAGCAGGAAACGTTAATAACAAACCAGTTTTTAATATTTGTGTTACATATTAGCTTAAAATAAAGAAATTAGAAGCAAAAAAACGTTAAATCGACCGAAATTACGAGAATTACCAACTCTGCTAAAGTGGAAAATTTTCAAGAACGCGAGGGAATTCTGCAGTTCAACACGAAGCAACGACATCTACATCAGTGAGAGAAATGTGGATTAGATCTACAAACGAAACTTTTAACGAAACATTTCTAATATGTCTTGTTACGTGTATTATCTGCAAACTCCAAATATATGAATCTATGCCAAGTATTAACGTATAGAAAGAGCAAATAGTTGAAATTACCTATGGAAAAGCACGAATTGGTAGCACGATCGTAATGAAAAATCACCTTCACCATAGAACAGGTTTAATTGACGCAAGAAAACGAATAGCTCAGTTAGTTAAAGCAACAAGCCTGTAAACCTCAGGTTGCTAGTTCAAACCCCTATAGAAGTACAATTGTCACTATTTTACTATGGTTATTTTATTTATTTTTTTATTTGGTAAAGAATCAAATTGTAACATATGTGTAAAACTCATGACAATACCAAATAAGAAAAAAGTGTCGTTGTCGCACTTGCGTTAGTGTCCCAATTTTTTTTTTTTTTTTTGCAAACAGTTTCGTAGTTATTTTTCCTGTGCTCACTGCTCACAATATGCTCGCTGGTGTATAACGAATGTTTTCCAGTAAACGTTAATTGTAATTTGGAGAATTTTATAAAGTTTCACAATGTTTATCATTAAATAGTCTTCTATCTTTTTGTTTGGAGATTTTGATAACAGATTTACCTATGAAATGTTTAATTTTCCTTATATATATTTAATTACGGGAAAGTTGTACAATGTATTTGTTTTAAATTGAAATTGTTTTGAATTTACCACATGAGGTAAGTAGCCCGAGGGAGGAGAACTGAAGTAGCTGATATTCTACGTAAAAGAAACCTATTGTAGAATGATGATGCTTCTTACCTTCAGCACATAATCTTTACGTTAGAGAGTCAGATGGAGAAAAATCCTGGTTTTTCCGCCCCTATGACTACCCATCTTAAACCTCTAAATACCATGGTTCGTCTTACACAATTTCGGTGCTCCAAAGACATTCATATAATAATAATAATAATAATAATAATAATAATAATAATAATAATAATAATAATATTATTATTATTATTATTATTATTATTATTAATAATAATAATAATAATAATAATAATAATAATAATAATCCTGAATATGCCATCCTTACCTAACGTAGTAACCTTAGACATCTTACTTTAAAATGGTTTCTTTAGTAATAATTTGAGCAACCATGTGGGAGGCGGCACGTCGTTTTTTGCTCCTCTCATTTCAGTACCCTCCCAACAGACAAGGACAACGTTACTGACAAACAGGGACAACGTTACGTAATTTCTGATAAGCAGGGCAGACAAAATGAATAAGAAATACATTTAGAGCATCCTCTCCCCTTCTTGATTGGAATATCACGTAACATTTTTCATTCTTTCGAAGATGGCCCTGTGCGGTTAGGGGTAGGTAACTAAAAAGATACCTAATACATAGCACCCCTTGATTGTAATATTAGCGCTTCTTTATTTGTTCGAGGGAGCTCCTACACAACCAAGGCTGACAAAAGGAATAGGAAAAGTGTCTATTGATTCTAGTGGCTGATCCAGCACGGACTCCTGGAAGGGGGTGCAGTGAAGTGAAGGATTCTTTTGATGATGTGAAGCTGTCACAAATTACCACTTAACTAAATTAAACATAATAGTGTGGTTAACCGGAACCCAGTCAGTTCAAATTGATGTAAAAGTTTAATTTTTTACTTCATATTAAAGTTTTGGTTCCAAATGACAATTTCAGTCCGAGTGGTCAATGATCAAATCTCGGGGCGCTCTTCGGTAGAGGCTATGACCCCTTAATGGGAAAAGGCAAAAATATTAAAATTCTTAAAACGTTCGTATCTTTCGTCTATTTTAAAGGGATTTTTGGCTTCATTTTAAAGTGTTTGTTCCAAATGACAATTCCAGTCCGAGTAGACAATGATCAAATCTCGGAAGACTCTGCAATGTAGGAAAAATAATGACATTTATATCGTGATCCTGTTGGTGACATCACGAGTCATGACGTAAATATAGCACAAAGTAAACGCCAAAACATGTCGGCTCTCGTAGCTGAGGGAGCTAGCGCAACATGCTAGTAAGGAAGATCGGTTTCGGTGTGTGTTCAAACCCTGCCTAAGGACAGTTATTTTTAAAAAAAGTTTATAACACTTCTTTCGTTAAAAAATATTAAAAATAATATTCAAAAAGTGATTTAAAGGTTATTTTTTAAAAAAGTTCCATTAAACTTCTTTCATTAAGATAAGTTTGCCCTTGTAGTATACAGATCCATAGCAAAAGTTAGTAGTAAAAGTAGTAGTAGTAGTAATAGTAGTAGGAACGGGTTGGAATGTAATTCAGCATTCATTTGTTTCCATGCGATGTTGCCAAAGGTAACTCGTTTACAATGCCTTCTGGCTAGGCCTTAGTGTGTTTCGAAAATATGCTTGTGTTCGGGATGAAGTTCCAAGGTTCAGCATTGAATAGGAGTTTTTGCTATTAATATCCCTTCTAACAATATTGGCAGTGGACAAAAGTTAGACCGTGTTGAAGCTTTTTGCTCCTAATTTAGTTATTTACTTTATTATTGAACGAATATATTGAAAATATATTTGTCAGCAGGCACGTATGCACGAATTTATTTAGGGAGGAGTCCAAAGCTATCTGGGGGTTCCGACTTCAATATTAGGATAAATTATAATAATTTTTTTAAAAATAACCCCCAAAATTAGGTTAAATTTACAGAAAAGTTGGTATTTCAGAGGGGGGCCGGACCCCCTGAACCCATCCCTAAATGCGTCCTTGTTCGTCAGTAATGTTTCCTCATTTTGAAACCCTCAGAAACTTCGAATATATATATAAAAACGAGTTATTTTCGATAAAGTATTACTTCAAGGAGACGCGACATTTTTATTGCACATGGTGGTACCCCACCTTAACAATAGCAAGAACTCCTTCCTTTTGGTTCTCTGCCATTGCACTCTATCGAAAGGTTAGGTTTGTAAAATATACTCCTAAGAACAAACGTGTTGCCAGAGAACCGTTATACTGAACAGAGCTCCACAGAAATGCATGCTGAACTTTCGTTTATAGCTACCCTTTGGTGTTTTGCCCTCAAGGTCAATCGAGTGATAACTCAGTTCAGTCTCTGTTCTTAAGCCGTGTTCGTATTACTTCGAACAGTTTTGACGTGTGTTTTCCAACCACCACATGAACAGACAATCAGGGCAAATCATAGCAGACAATACATTTAAGAAAGTATATTTGTCACGAAATTATTATACACATTACCCAAAGACACTTAGTATATGAATCTATACATTTATTTATATAGATAAAGCAAACAGTGGAAATTACCTTTGGAAAGAATAAATTAACAGCACGATCATAATGAAAAGCATGCCTCGTAATATAACAGACTTCTTTCGCGTAAGAAATCGAAACTCAGTTGGTCAGAGCAACTAGTGTGTACGAATTAGGTTGTTAGTTCGAGCCTAATACGAGTAAGTGTTTTTATTACTATTGTTTTTCTCTTTTTTATGTGAGGAAAAATCAAATTGTGACATCGCGATATCAAATGTATTTGGATAGGTAACTTTGTCTTAGCAAAATTTTAAATATCAGTAACCGTCGAAATTATTTCACTAACCGATCAGTTACTGAACATTTCAATCACATCAAACCAGTAGCATACCATGAAGCTTAACCTCACGTCCGGAGAACTTAGTTATGCGTCTATACTTTCAGGGGCGGACCAAAAGCCGGGCAACCCGGGCAGTCGGCAGAGTCAGAGGGGCGCCATACGAGCGTCAAAAAGTAAATTTTATAATGTGTTTCCTACTGACTTTTTTTGTTTATATTATTGTAAAGTAGCGGCAATTACATAATCTTTTTCCATTTCACCATGGAAGAAGAGAGTTTGATAGCACTAAGGGGACTGTATCGACAAATGGAGAGATGGCATGTAGAATAAAGAGTGGAGGGGAGTAAGTATTGTTTGTTTGTTTGCTTGAGTTTAGCGTTCCACGCTTATGCCTTAATGGCCAAAGGAGATGTGGATACTGATTATAGTGGAATCCGAACCGCGTTTATCGTTCAACAGTAACCCACCGGGAATTGGACCCGGGACCACAGAAACAAGCGTGCTAGCCACTAGACCAAGCTGGGGGGAGGTGTTCGTATTGCTTATAGCAGGCCATATTCTTTGTGAAGTTTTCCTAGGTAATGAATGTCTTTTTGAAAAATGGGTTTAAACTATTAAAACACTAGGATAAAAGGTAAAATATAGGCTAGTACTAGGGGGGAGGGCGGCAAAAAGTCACTGTGCCTAGGTGAAAATTTGGCCTGGTCCGCCCCTGCCTACTTTCTATATATTTTTTGGCTTTGCAGCTTGTGCGGTCCCCACGCCACAGGGTTGTGGGGACGCTGTTTGCGCCAATGCTTCGAACGTAATTCAATAACTGTTTCAGAAATTCTACCATCAGCGTGGAAGCTGGAATATATATTTTTCTAATAGTCCCATAGAACTTTCACCCAGAACACCAGATGCAATATTTCAGAATGGGCTCTGGCTAAGTATAAGGAGGATCTGATGTTTCGAAAGTAAGTTCCTTTCAGAAAGTTTCTATTTCTTGAACGGTGTTGTAAATAAACATACTCATCGTTATTAACCCGACACCAAACCATCTTGGATAAATCCCTCTAGAGCAATGATCGGCAAAAGTTTATTCTGGCTAATTTTATAAGCGACTCAAGGGTGAAACACTTGTAAACGAAAGCAATGCTGTGCATACACTGCCATGCTTCTGACAAAATATAAAGTGTTTTGTAATCTTTAGACACTTTTCCTATTCTTTTCGTCACCCTTGGTTGTGTAGGGCGGCCTCGAACAAATAAAGAAGCGGTAATATTACAGTCAAGGGGCTCAATAAATATATTAGGTATTTCTTTTGTTACCTAACCATAACCGCCTAGAGTCATCTTCGGTAGAATAAAAAATGCTACGTGATATTCCACTCACGAAGGAAAGGATGCACCAAATATATTTCTTATGCATTTTGTCTGCCCTGCTTGTCAGAAATTAAATACTTTCTTTTGGGAGGGTTCTGAAAATAGAGGGGCAAAATAAACGTCGTGCCCCTCCTACATTTTAAATTTTGTTACGTGATTGCTCAAATTATTCTAAAGAAAGCGCTTTAAGATGTCTAAGGTTACTACATTATGTAAGGGTGGCATATTCAGGAATAATAATAATAATAATAATAATAATAATAATAATGATAATAATAATAATAATAATAATAATAATAATAATAATAATAATAATATTATTGTTATTATTATTAATTATGAATGTCTTTGGAGAGCCGAAATTATGTGGCACGAATCATTATATGTAGAGCTTTAAGATGAGTGAAAAAAACAGGACTTTCTGTCTGACTCTCTAACGTAAAGATTATGTGCTGAAGGTAAGAAGAATCATCAATCTATAATTGGTTGCTTTTACGTAGAATATCAGCTACTTCAGTTCTCCTCCTTCGGGCTACTTACCTCATGTGGTAAATTCAAAACAATTTCAATTTAAAACAAATTCATTTTAAAACTTTTCCGTAATTAAATATATATAAGGAAAATTAAACATTTAATAGAGAAATCTGTTATTAAAGTGTCCAAAAAAAGTAGATAGAAGACTATCTAGTGATAAACATTGTGAAACTTTATAAAATTTTCCAAATTAGAATTTACATTTACTTAAAAATATTCGTTATGCACCAGTGAGCATGTAGTGAGCAGTGAGCACAGGGGAAATAATTATGTAACTGTTTGCAAACAAAAATTAGGGACACTAATGCAAGTGCGACCACGACACTTTTTGTTCTTTTTTGGTATCGTTATGAGTTTTACACATATGTTATAATTTGATTCTTTCCCACATAAATAATAAATAATATAACCATAGTAATAAAAATGACAACTGCACTTCTATGGGATACGAACCAACTAACTCCCGCATATAGACCTGTTGTTTTAACTAACTGAGCTATTTGCTTTCTTACGTCAACTAAACCTGTTCTATGGTAAAGAAGATTTTTCATTACGATCGTGCTGCCAATTCCTTCTTTTTCATAGGTCATTTCCACTTTTTGTTCTATTTATACGTTGATACTTAGTGTAGATTCGTATATTTGGAGTTCGCAGATAATGCATATAATAAGACATATTAGAAATATTTCCATAAAATTTTTGTTTGCAGATTTAATCCACATTTCTGTCAATGACATAGATGTCGCTGCTTCGTGTTGAACTGCATAATTCCCTCGCGTTCTTGATAATTCCCACTTTAGCAGAGTTGGTAATTCTCGTAATTTAGGTCGATTTAATGTTTTTTGCTTCTAATTTCTTTATTTTAAGCTAATATCTAACCCAAATATTAAAAACGGGTTTGTTATTAACGCTTCCTCCTGAGGAAACCTTCCGAAATTTCGAACATATAAAGAAAACGGAGATATTTTCAAAAAAACTTCAAAATAAAGAGACGCGTCATTTATTTTGCTCACAGTTGTACATTTCATATTATGGGAGAAGTGAAATTGCGCAACGCCTGCCTCAGCTGTGAAGACGGAAATGAGTGTGCCGTTTTGATTTTATATATATAAAAATCTACTTATACATAGGCATCATATCTGCCTACGAAACTTATATGCTTTGGAAGAAATATCCGTTATAGATCTTAAGTATAATATATTTCTAATATGACAAAATATGGTATTGATTTCTATGTATATACCATATATTCTGCATTCTGAGCTTAACTTCTGGATTTTCTAAAAAATATTTCTTTCATAACTTAACAGAGCATACTCTCCTTCAACTGTTGGCTAGAATTGTCATTCTTATTTTGATTCGTTAGCACCGCAAACACACACTTATTATTTTTACAAGAAGGAATATATAGATTATAGAACTTACTCCGTAAATGTTTGCCTCAATATAACTCAAAATTTGCGCTTTAGTTTACGATAATCAGCAAAACAGTTATAATTGACTTTTTCGTTTTTTGTGTTGCGTTACGGGGCCCTATAATGGGACCGGGGGCGGGTACTGCTGTTAAGGTATTTTTACCGTCCCTGACATGGGCACACTCCTGCACAACTAGATTTGTCACATTTTTTGTCATTTCGGAAATATTTCAGGTCTTAGAGTTAGATGAGACACCATATATATATTAACAACCTCCTCACGTCGTGCCTATTGAATTCGGGGATGATTGCGTGTTGACGTAAAGAAGTTGCTTCTACCCATTGTCTGAAATGAGTAGGTTTGAGCAAATAGAATTACTAGCGAGAGGATTATTTAGTATATTACAGAAACACTCCACTTCATTCAGAATCTCATGTATTTGAACTGTGAAAAAAATGTAATTGTGTAAGTGTGTGGAACTAGTGGATATGACTTAATCGTTCAGATCACAGTACTTCAAATGTCTGGAGCTTCGATCGCAAGTAACACCTATAACTGAGGTACACATACCTTGGATGTTCAAGCTTCCTGGGACGACGAATATCCAAATCTGGGCTTCTCTCTGGTCGACGTTGGTATTGGCAAATCGGCTTTATCACATCTAGCCGATTAATAGCCAACCAACAACAGATGGTCAGTCGTAGTACTCGTAATTTGAAACTAGGAGTTCGACTTCTGATCTCCGATGTCTGATCGTCGACTTCTGATCATAGACTTCTGATCCTGATTCCATCCAGATCTGTTTTTTTGTTCTCTTCCCCAGACGATGGAATTCGTCATTTCATGATTCAACTTTGATTACCTCAGCTATTGGTCAAACTTTCGTTGCAGACCGTATTACACTGTGACCGAATTTCCAGACTATCAATCTCTGCGAATCTGAATATTATGCCATATCCGAATTGTGTCTGTGTTAACAAATGGTTTCGTTACATCTTTCAAGCTTACATTCATTTTCTTAATTTCTGTTTACATAATCCTGCGAGTTAGCGTCTCGCCAGGATTTCATGAGTATCAAAACATAAACATAACCATGTGTAACTGGTTACACAAACAGACAGACAATAACAAACAATAACACGTGCCTACATGTCACAATTTAACATCGTTGTAATTTCTCAACTTAGATTCGACTTTAAATTATAATTATCCCAATCACCTAATAAAATCTTATAATCTTTTAATATATATCTACAATATATTGTAAATTTCAAACTAAATTACGCTTCTTCCTTAAAGGATAATTAGCTCTTTAATATAACACTAACCTCGAAGCCCAGTCAAGCAATTTCCAACATTCGTCCAGAGCGTTAAACTGTGTATTCGTACCATGAAGCCAAATTGTCAGTTTGATGTGCATACGGAGGGACTGTTCTAGAAATTCATCTGTAGACCGATGATTTAGCAAAGGATTGTTCTGTGCCAACCTCTGTTCAATATCAACCTGGAAAGTAAAACACAATAAAATATTAGATATAAGGAAATCTAGTAGTATAGTTTCTTACAAGGATTCTCTAAAGCGAATTTCCCTGCTGTATATTTAACCATATCGAGAATCTTCGTAAAGAATGTTCAAACTTTTGTATTAAAATAGAGATAAATAAGCAGACAAGAGCGTGCCACTATCTTCCGTTGTAGACGATATTTTGCGGACCTCTTTCCGATTCGTTCATTCTGAATTTTAGTATATGTATTGTATATTCGAATTCTCTGAAACGAAGTCATCAAATTTTCTGAATGTCAAATTTATGTTCAAAAGAACCATTGTTATCCACAAATTAGATCTTCAGTTAGGATGGAATTTACAAAGACATATAATTTATTCAGCCGTCCCTGTATTACATATCTTAAATTCGTATAGATGTGTAAGAAATACGTATGTGTATCAAGCTTTGTGCCTATACGTGCAGCGGTTCGATTTATGCTCTTCATAAATATCACAGTATTCGTAGAAGTGATTTATATACTATTAGTTTCTTTAAAGGAAGACACTCATACACAACATTTCCCGCTTTTGTGTCCAGTGTGACGAAAGTAATATGTCTTAGTAGTAAGATTTGACATCTTGCCCTTTCGGGACATACATATATTTACAATTTTTGTTCAAATAATAATATATAAATTAAGGAAATGACGTTTTCTTCGGGATGTCGCACTCAGCAAATTGACACTTTGCTTTATGTAATAAACAATCATAGTGCAACACTATATTTCAAAGGGAATAGTTTAGAAAATTCAATCGACAACTGTTTTTATTAACTGTTGCTGCTTTGTCACTTATGAAAGGACATTCAGGAACTACAGTCAACGATACCATTTCGTCCATGGAAATATATTTCGAAGCTCTTTTGGAAAACTCTGTTTGGCAGTGTAAACTAGATTAATTGTTTGTTACATAAATATTTTCTTCCTTGCTTTTATTATTTTTGCCATCGCATACCTGCACATAAAAGAAATAAAATTTCAATCAGCTTAGGAATATAGGAGAAATCTCCAAGTCGGTTGGTTTGTTTCTGATAACATTTTTTTCAAATAATAGAATTATTAATCCTTTTTATTTTTTTTAAATATGCTTTATATATTTATATTCATAGAATACAAACATATAAGTGCATAACACTAATTGTTAATAGTAAACAGCCACGCTAATAAACATCACAAGCTGTTTTGTCTGTCTACCTGACGTCATTAGATTTATTTATTTATTTGTTTGGCATTATTTTAAATGGCGAAGTTAAGACTAATCAAGCCTCGTCTCCCACCATACAATAATTGCAATTAATATTAGAATAACAAGTATTTATAGAATAATAATTGAAATGACACACATTTACAGATACGGATACAAAAATTATTATACGTAATCCAATATGTATAAAATATATTTTTTTATACACTGTAGTTAATAATACAACAAACATAAAGTACACTCACGTACCACATCCACACATAGATGACTACAAATAAGAGTATAATATAATCGGATACATTTAGAGAATAAAAGAACAAACGAAAGGACAGGAGAATAAAAATATTTTTTTTTTCGTGAGATATCAATAAGACTAGCGGGGCTCATGGAGGGCTTGCTCAACCAACTTCTTAAAAAGATGGATTGAGTGGGATTGTCGTGTGTTGGTGGAAGGTCATTAAATGTGGAATAGTGGATGCAAAACATATTTTAGAGTAATATTTCGACGAGTGTAGGAGAAGAGAAATGAGTTTATTTACACTTGATTTTGTATTGTGATCGTGGCGAGCATTTAATGGTTGCAATCGCTGAAATAAGTAGAAAGGTTGCAGAGAGCGCCAGTCCTTAAAGAGAAGTGTGAGGCGATGCAAATATCGTCTGTAGGCAAGTTTCAGAAGACTCAGCTTTTTTGTAGTATGTAGTTAAATAATGTGATCGTTTGATAATATAACCAAACCATATACAGTCATTTTGGATACGTTGTAATCGGTACGCTAATTTTTCATTTAAATCAGATAGTTACATCACAATATTCAAGGTTACGAAGCATTAATGATTTTACAAGTAGTAATTTTGTTTCAGTGGGTACAATTTTCTTTAGTCTATTGAGTGAATGCAAAGACCAGAATGCTTTCTTGCATACTGCGTTAATCTGTGGTTTACACTCAAGAATTTGATCTATTGTTATCCCGAGATTTCTAACGGTTTCAGAAAATTGAATAATTGTTCCATTTAGATGTTGCTACGGTGCAAACAATTTGCCGATTTGAAACTATTGGGACAATTTAATTCAAATTTAAATATTGATTTCTTAATTTAATTATTTGGAAATAGGACAAGCCCATAACAATATGTAGGATTGAACATTAATATTTACCGTATGTAGCCGCAAGTTTGTTCATAGGAAAAAAATGAGTTAAGTGCAAACAATTAGAGTTATTAATTAAGCAGGGTTACGTATAATTTTAACCTACGGTGTACGACAGGTCGAAGGTTCGGGTGTAACAACTAGTACAGTTTGATACTCTATATACCACAAAACTGTTTAACAATGATTTAAATAATGTTATGGACTTGGTTTGGGGAGTAGGGGTTTTAATCACTATTAAATTCCACCTGAGCGATAAGTTTAGTGTATAATTGTTTTCTAATTTATTTCAGGTGTAGTGTTTTCCATTCCCGAAGAGAGACCCTTGAAAGTTGAACACATGAAACTAGGTTTAAATCTCATATGGCCACGATACTAAAAAAATATTAAACTAAAGTAACAAAATTTATTTAATTTGCAAAAGTTTTCAGCTAACAATACGCTGGTGAAGAAAACGTCATTTCCGTTTCCTGTTCAGCTAGCTGATTACAAACAAACCAGCTTTGAGCGGGTTATATGAAGTTTACATGGTACTCGTCTTTGAAAATGATTTGTTTCATTTTCGGATATAAGCATAACAGTTATTGTACTATTTAATATATTAAAGAGAAACAATAAAACAAAGGCACATTGTACAACAAGCGATATAATGTTTAATTATGTATTAATTATTTCTTTCCTTGCATATTCTGCCAGAAAGAAATTATAATACACATATTTTTAGCAAAAGCTCCCTTGCTCTATATTTTATTGTTTGTTTGTTTGTGACATTTTTAGGATAATTTCGCTAACAGTTTAATATATATTTATACTCAGAACACTGTAAAATCTTTTCTTAGTAAACTGATCATTGAATCGCACATTTAAAGGCATACTATAATAGTCAAACAGTGCCTGCCCCAGCATGGAGTGTGATACTCGCCTGCCTCAGTTCTTTTCGATCCTCACCAGCATAAGTTCGATAACAATTTTACCTTTGTGGTTACATATATATTTAAAAATTTGAGACTCTTGATACAATTGAGATTTGCAGGCAATGGATAATTTTAAAATTGTTAAATTGACGTTACACATATATGTAAGACAACCGCATTTAAGTAAGCACAAGCTAACTTAACCGTACCTTACCGCATATGAATGTTGGTAAGAGTACAGTACAGGCAATGCAGAAAAGTTTAAACCGGACTTGGTAATTTGTCTCATCTCGTTTGAGATAAATTATAATTGCTCCATCTTTTCGATCTACGCTAAGTACGCAAGAAAAATACGGGATCATTTTTTTGAAAATTTATGTCTAATTTACGAAAATAGTTCTGTGCAATAAAATTGTTTATGTAGAGGGAGAACATAAAAACAGCGATAAAACGTGTCATAGTTACGAAGAAATTGAAATACAAACCACTTATAGTGATTACTAGCACTGGCTAGTGTACGCTTTTCGTACCTGTCTTTCTTTCCATGCATACCCAACTTCACTGATCTGCCTGCTCCCTACAGATTCACCCATACATGTGTTCGAGTTTCAAGCTGCCCTTAATCATCATAGATGTAGTGTTACGTAAAGTTACCACCCAGCGTAAGTTGCTACGTGTTTTCCTTATGAATTTTAATACATGTATATGGCTGGCATGTTACAAATCTGTACGCCGATTCTGGTAGACGCAAAGAAAATACTTCAGATAACATTAGGACATTATATACGATAGTTAGTGAGTTATACTTTTAAAATAATTATTTCTGGTGACGCATTTCAACTTTGCCAGAGCCGAGCAGGGAATGAACACCTGCTAACAAAAGAATGAAGAATAAATTAAGAAATTATTTTCACGAAGAGATGCTGTTTCTGAGATTAAGTATTCGTAATTGTATGCCTTAAAATGCATTGGTTATTCTAGCGCTGCACTCACTTGCTCCGAATATCTGATCACAAATTTAAAAAAAAAAAAATTCATGTTTCTTCCATATTAAACATTTTCACAACAAACATCATAATAAAAGTACATAGCATAACAATTTTCAATAATTTTAATTAAATTCAATAGGAAATTATTATTAAGGGGCGCTCATGTACTGTATATGCTTGGGATTCTTACTCACTTGTTGTCCAGCAAGTTATTGGTGATTGCAGTAATTAAAGTGTAGAGTAATTTTGCTTCATATTATGATAGATGTAGGCTTCTTAAACGCATAGAGTAAATATATTCACTGCTATTCGTGAAAAATGTTGCCTTTTTTTATAAATTTAAGTTCGAGAACCACAGTTGCTACATACAACGTTATTGAAACTGCCTTAGTAACCACCCTAGCAACAGATTGTTTGTATTGTCTGTTTACTGTAGCTTGGCGCTATGTTTTGACACAAAAGCTGGCTAGCAAATCTTAGTAGTCCTTCCCCTCCATTCCCCTTATCGCAATGGCAACAGTGGCACCAACTAATCAACTTTAGCACTAGTGGGGTTTGGCATTTTCAACTTGCATAAATTTCGAAACAAACAGTTTATTTCTTTGTGAATTTATTGATGCAGCATGTTAATAGTGAACTATATCAGGTTGATCTATTTAGAAACCTCGCTCCTTAGAAATAAACACGGCCTTACAGTGAGAATATTATTCGGATTTTAAGAAGGCGGGGAAAAGAGAGCGAGGATGAGAACGATGAGAAGAAAGGAAGAAAGAGAATGAAAAAAACACTTGTTCATTTACTTCGTAATGCACTTAAGTAGTCGTGAAACGGAAAAGGGATATCTGAACCCACTAGCACAATATTTGCGGAAGCGGTGGCAACATGATATTCTGGCGGAATCAATCCCCCGCCAATTCTAGAGATTCAGTGTTTGTGAACGCGCGCCTTTGAAGAGGTTTGATACTTCGTTTGTGCTGATGTGCATGTGGTACTTAATATAGTGTTATAATTGTGTATTAAGCATGAGTGTAATATCGAACACGTGAACACGTGACACAAAGTGTTAAATAGGCAATCACGTGAAATCGTATACAATGTGTATCTATTTATGAGAAAAGAATGCCACTCGAGTGATGCAGCCGTGCAAAGGACTGCCACAGCGACGAAAGTGTCCGCAAGTACCGTGCGACGCATAGTCAAACAAGGAGCGTGCGGAAAATTCACTACGCCAAACAAAAAGCGTTATCGGCGAAAAAAGTACGAATTAGACGAATTCGACATATCAGTACTGACTCGAACAATGACAGACTTTGTTCGGCAGGAAAAATGTTTTCCGTCAACAAGGCGTCTTTTGTCAACGATGAGAAGAGCAACAGGATTTGCGGGAAGTCGTACAACTTTGTGGAAAATAATCAAGAAATTAGGTTTTCGATGGCTTAAAATAAAATCTAATCGGCCAGATCTTTGCGAAAGAGAGGACATTAGAAATCGGAGAATTCATTACCTTAGAAAAATAAGGCCTTATCGGCAAGAGGGTCATTCAATAGTATATATAGATGAAACCTACGTAAACAGTTCACACTCCCAACCAAAGACTTGGTACCACCCTGTGTTTGTTAGTGAACTTAAACCTATTAGTAAAGGATCACGTCTGGTGATAGTGCATGCGCGGGGTGAGATGGGTTTCATTCCAGGTGCTTTGGCCATTTGGAAGTCGGACAGTCGGTCAGGAGACCATAACATGAACGCAACGAATTTCGTGAAGTGGGTGAATATACAACTGATCCTAACCTGCCGCGAAACAGTGTGGTAATAATGGACAATGCGTTAATAATGGACAATGGAGAGCGTTAGCGACTACGCTACGCGGGGCCACATTATATTGAAAAGAATATGGTAATGTACTAAAAGGAATATCCGTAGAAAAAAACTGAAAAATATGCTAAATATATTGAAAAGAATATAAAATATTGAAAAGAATATGCTAATATATATATAAAGAACTGATATAGCGATATTCTTAGCAATTGCTAAGAGGATATTACGCATATCAGGAATATTGTGAACATATCGCATATTCCGGTGGTGATGTGCTTAGTTTATCCTGAGAATATATACTTGTGTTGTGCGGAAGAGGAACAAGGCTGTGCAAATTATATACTCTGGCCTTACAGAAACTCCCGTCTAGGCATTCACCTCGTGGGACTGAGAAAAACCTTAATCTTCCTGACCAGCCGCAGCCCACGTTCGCAGTTCGTTTCCACGCTCGATCTACCTACTTTACTACGTTTTTTTTTTTTTTTTTTTTTTTTGGAGAGTCTGGTAAGGGCACCAAGACAGTGAGGACAAATCTGTACTGCTTAAAAATGTTTACATGTTAAAATTTGCTTTATATTGTTCTTTCAACCCGTAATTCAATGTGTATTATATTCTTCTTACAGCAGTATGCTTTATTTCCTAATACTTTAAGTCTATGGTTATTAGTTATTATAATTATTGCATCATAATCCTCCTTCTCAAAGCTCATTCAATTAGTATGAAATTCTAACCTTGGCAGTTTGCAACATTGCAAACCTTCACCAACAGGCAATATGTGGCGAGAATATTTCCATCCACACTCGCATCAAAACTCCCAGCCTTTGTTTACAATCAGTACAATATGTTTCTGTCGCCTTATCATGAAAACAACGCTATCCAGCGAACGTAACGGTCTTTTGCTTTCTCTGTTTATTGTTTACAACACAAACTGTAACCTCCAATATTGCCAGGCGTACATGGCTTTCTTACAGTTTCGAACAAGAACACTTTTACAAAATTGAGTGAGCATTATATGTATTACATCATAATTAAATCTATGTGTCATAACATTAATGTTTCAGTCATCTCAAAAATAACAATTTATGTAGTAATAATAATTTATCCATGACAGTGAAGAAGTAGGTACATTCAGTTTGACGATTTATGTGCCTGGCAACCATGAATTAACCATGTAATTTGAGAAGCAAAGTTTTGACGCTCGCACTACAATTGTTGTTTGTAAACAATCCTCCATCCTAGAGTGAACGGACAATAACCAATATGGCTGCGCCCAGTAAAATTCACAGCAGACGACTACACCAGCGTATAATTGTGTTTCGTTGTTGATTGTTTATACTACATTGTACTTCGGAATGCTATTTTTTCAATGCGTTCTTTTAAACCAATTTCTTTGGTCCAAATAAGACACATACTTAATTTAGGGCAAATTATTTTTTTTTAGCAATGGTAAGTTTTATAACTCTAGAAAATATTCTTCGTTTTGCAAATAGGAAAGTAATATAGAACAAATTTATCTGTGTACGAGAACAGGGTACAATCTACACGCAGATATATATATATATATATCTTGACTCATCACTATACCCCACCTTAAATCTACCCTAAGTGACTTAACAACTCACTCAAGTTCAGGGTAATTTTCGTTTCTCTCGAGACAAAGGGGCGTATGTCGTTTTTTTAACTTTTTCAGGAGACAAATTTAAAGATTTTATCATAATATATTCTATCGTATCCTGCTAAAATTTAACTTGATTTCGTAAGTTATATTCCTGAAACGAATGAAATAAAACTAAATTTTAAAAGAGAATAAATAATGGCAAAAAGTTTAAATTTGTCTCTTGGAAAAGTTAACAACATGAGTATGCCCTTTTGTGTCGAAAGGGACGTTTTGATCTTTATTTTAGTAGAAACAATATACATTCATGTTTATACATTATTTGTTCACAGCCAACAATGTTGGTGCTAAAACAATCAAACTTTACCAGGCCAGTGGTTCCAGTATGACTGTCACTTTAGCGTGTTCTTCTAACACCATTGATCCGGTGTTGGCCGTAACACAGGCCTGATATTAGCGATTTGATGCCCAGGTATGGAGCGGTGTCAGTGAACTAGGATAATGGTGGATGGATCGCGGAAATAGAAAAAGCAGCATGAGGCACCATTCTCTGCCGGTTCGCGTCAAGATAACGCAAAATTTACGTTTCATTTTGTGAAAGTAGTAAAAATTGCTTATTGCATTATTTGGGTTGACTCTGCCGATTGTGTGAAGATTGTTACGGAATGCTGTCATCTGTATTCTTTATGTGTGTACCATGTGTTCGTAGTTGCTAGGATGTTGAACGCAGACCATTAGGACATCAATATTAATAACTATTATTCGTCAGTGGTCAGCGAGAACTAAAAATATCCTAAAGACAACGATTTAGGAAAGGTATCACAAACTCTTGCAATTACTGCATATGAGATAAATACATCAGTACTCTAATTTTAGGTGTGCACATCACCTTCCAAGAATACTAAAAGATATATCTAGCAACTGATATTTAAAATCTGTAATAGTTTTTATCTTTTGCTACTAACAGATCTTTATGCGGTACATTTAAAATGCATACCAAATAACAAAATAGTATTATCTTGCACGAAAATGATTTTGGAGCATATAAATTTTCTTACAACATTTACAAATGTGGTAGTGCTTTCCATCTGTTGTCCTTGTATTTTCTCTCTTCATATTCGTTGCTGACTGTATTTTGTTCCTCATAGCCACTCATAAATCAATATTTCAGCCACATTTTATTATTCATCATAATAGTAATGTCGGTTTAATAGCAAGTAAACTATTTCCCTAAAAGTTGTTATTCGGGAACTGCATGTAAAACTACACCAGCGATCTGCAGTAAGATTATTTCTTATCATATCTGATAGTTGATTTAACGACAACCGTTGTAACACTTTACTTCAGAAAGCAATGGAGTTGAAATAACATCAGATTTGTGTCAAAATTTATCAGTAGTTTGGTAGTAGAGAGCCAATGTGTTGAATTCACACAGCCATTTCTTAGGGTGTAAAGTTAATATTTTATTTATTTATTTATTTATTTTGAGATTTTACAATTACACACTCAATGAAATTTTATATCTTTGATTTGAATAACAAAATACTATTTATATATTTTTCTATTGTTTTCCATCCTTACTTTCCCAGTAACATTTCAAAAAAAACCAATTAATTATTGCAAAACAGTTACGCAAACATGCGACAGTTGCTATTGAACTTCACAATTGTAAAGTTCATTAGAAAGTATTTTAATTTTCCATTCATAATACTTTCTATATAAGAATCGAAATTAAACAGAACCTTCAAAGATTACTGCGGATTTCACTGATCCTTGAAACGATATGAGTAAGCCTCTATACTCCGAGAAACATAACAAATCTTTCAGACCTCCATCGTCTGACACATGAAGAGAACTAAAATTTGGGTTCGGTCCTTTGCCATTCGCATAAAGAATAAATGTACGTAATTGTTTGTTTTATAAATATTGTTTCTTCGTATAAATTAAAAAAGACACGTGACTTTGTGACTACATTCTAGATCCGCCACTGCAACCATTTTACTCGAGAAGTTTAGAATACCATGAACAGGAAACTGGAACGAAAGTTATCAATGCGAACAAACACAAAATCTAAAACTACTCAGAATTATAATACAGATAACAAATTCTCAACAATATCGTTATTCCCCTATTGCTGCTTCCTTGTTTGGATGTTATGTCATGAGACTGTAGCGGTGAAAGAAGGAGTAAACATATATGAGTTTATAAGCAACATATTTCCATTTGACACCATCTGTGAAACTTCTGTAAGTTAGCCCAATTAACCCGAATACTCTGTAGATAAACCACATTAATCAGAGCTATCTTACCTTAATGATTCGCATTATTGTCCAGACCTCCAACACTGTGAAGTAATTCTCAGAGAGTACTATGTCCTTGCTTTCTTCATGACTAAATATAGCTTCCAGATATCCAAGAGCAAGCAAAGGCTTTGGCTCATTGTTATCTCGGGTTTGCTCAAGGAACCCTCTTTCGTTTCTCTGCAAATGAATGGAAGATTTCCATTTTCAGTCACAAACGCATAGTACACTAACATGAAAGTATTTAATAAAAATGCATTATTGTTGACATATATTTACAGGGTCACTATATTTATGCTATTAAAAATACGAAAGTTACATAAAAAAATAGGCACCTACCTACCTTTAGGAAGATTTATTTCTTTGCGCGTAGACATGACTATATCACACATAAGTATGTACACCTCGCTTCTCAACAATTTCAAGTATCATAGAACAAATTATATCACGTATATAACTTATTTATCTCTTTCGAATGTGACAGTCAAACTAATTTATTACACTCTACTTAATATGTACCTGATTAAATTGCCTTATATTTTGTCAAAGGCTGTGCGAAATCAATATTTTTAGGGAAATGAAGACAATCATTTTTATTTTTTTAAATGCTAGTTCTTTCGAGCAACCATCAACTATTTTGTCACAGGCGGATAAGCCTATTTTGCACTTTTCAAAGGTATGCGTTAAGCCATGTATTCGCGTTACTTTTTAAAGATATTGATTTAAAGAAAACAGATATTAGAAGGCAATAAATGTAAACTATTCTATGCACAGTTCACAATTAAGTTTACTACAACTACAAACACCTTACAAATTATTTAAAGTTTAAATGTATATTGTCATTTTTGAAATAAAGAAAATCACATCTTCCGTTGATCTAACTCTCCCAGCAAATCAAAACGGCACGTGCGTTGTGTCTTAGTGACGCATTGCTGCCATCACTTAAGACCTTACACATTTGGGTTTTTGGAGATTGCTTCTAGTTGTAAATGTGCAGTTATGCTAGCCTCTTTGTCTTGCAGAAGTAGATGCGGGCGACTAAACTCGTAAAGCAGGAAGAGAATGGCTAGATATTTCCGTCAGAGTTTGAGTCCGGTATATGCACTCATTAGTCAAAACAATATAGCTACATGCTTCTTTTTCAATGAAGTCCTTGGACTGATATAGTATTTACGGAGCGCATCTTAGAAGAGTTCACCAGACAGTGAAAGGGATCTTATTTGATCAGTCAGTGTGGTGATTGTGCATAGAATGCAGAAAGTATGCGATATATGAGAATTTGATAACGGATAAATTTGATGGCCAAAAAACTGAGAACGAGAATTTCTGAAACTGCGTAAGTTGTCGGGTATTCCTGAGTACATAAGGATGATATTTTCGAAAAGTGGAAAAAAGGCAGCTCAACCAGAACCAAATGACAAAACATGAAATGGTCATACGTCACTAAATATGTTGAACGTCATTGAGTGTCGAGGTTGGTATAGAAGAATCTGGCACAAAACTTGGAACAATTAACAGCACACTTTAACAAACTTTAACAATGGAAAAGTACGAGTGTGACTCAACACACAGTTCACCCTACACTGTTAAATATCGGGCTCTACAGCCGAAGTAACACATATGCTAATGCTAACAGTACGCCATCATCGAATACAATTGTAATGGACAAGTTATCATTGTCATTGGGCAACAGAGCAGTGAAAAAGAGTCGGATGAAGCAATGAATCATGATGTTGCCTGTATTATGTCGATGACTGGATCAGAATTTTTCGTCTTCCAGGACAACAGATGCTTGTGCTTAGGACTACGACAGGCTGCTGGACGTTCCATTATGATTTAGGGTACTTTCACATAGCCATTCATCGGTTTTGAGGGGGTGGGATGTTGCAATTTATTATTTTATATTTTTGGTATAGACGTTGTCTGTTGTTTGTGATCGAATCACAGTAAATGGCTTGGAAACAATCTTGGAACGTAACTCCTGCCTCAAAGTTTTCCTCATGTCACATTGATCAAAGAACATATCCCAGTGAGGTTGAAAAATACAAAATATTTACCAAAAAATAAAGTATTTATGGGCTTTTATAATTACATTTTAATTGAAATGTAGATCTTAATGGGGAAAGAAGTTCAAATGTCTTCCATGAACATGTTCTTCCGATTCAGAGAACCAGTGCTTAAGCTAGTTTGCATATAAAGCTTTAGGGATGTAAGTGCTTGTTAAATTTGTTATTTATCCCTTCATTTATAAGACAAAATGTATGTATGTAATATTTCAAAATGTTAAACTAAAATACGTATCAATTGTTTTAAAGATTATTCTTTCCCATTATTACTTTTTATAGAAAAGTATAATTTTATTTAAATACATTTTGTACTTATAAATTTCATATAATACATTTTCACATAATTAAAGTATTTAAAAACGTAACTTCACAAAGGAAATATAGCTACAATAACAATAGAAAGAATTCATAAAAAGGTGTTTAACTTTTGCAGACACTGTTTGTGATTCAGCGTCGTTTCTCATTCGTCACTCAACAATTCTATCTACAACACCTTTCACAATCTAGGACAATGAAATCTGGAAAATATTCGTATTTGTTGGTTCCTGCTGTAGACGAATCTTTCGCCATAAAGCAAAGTTTTCTTGATGTAGTTTAATTTTTTTATGAAATGTTTTCCTCTGACATACGAGGCACGTCCAGAAAGTAAGTTCCGTTTGGTAATAAAATTAAATTGTGTACAGATACAGAAAAATTATTTATTGCACAAAACTCTACAACTCTTAAACTACTTTTCCACATAACTGCCGAAATTTTGCAGGCATTTGTCATAGCGTGGCACAAGGTTTTGTATACCTTATTCATAGAAGTTTGCCGCCTGGTCTTCAACCAGTTGGAAACAGTTTCTTTCAGCTCGTCGTCATTGTTGAAGTGTTGATCGCCAAGGAAAGACTTGAGATGTAAGAACAGATGAAAGTCGCTAGGAGCGAGTTCAGGGCTGTACGGAGGATGGTCAAACACGTCCCAGCCAATTCCCTGTAGGAGGTTGTTCGTCACATTTGCAGTATGTGGTCGTGCGTTGTCGTGAAGAAAAACAACACCTTTTGACAGCAATCCTCTGCGCTTATTCTGTATTGCGCGGCGCAATTTCCTAAGTGTCTCGCAATAAGCATCTGCTGTGATTGTTTGACCACGCGGTAAGAAATCAATGAAACCCAAATTTCATCTCCTGTGACTATCTGTGTCAGAAATTATTCGCCGCCTTCATCATAACGGGTCAAAAACTGAAGTGCACTACCCATCCGTTTTGTTTTGTGTTGCTCAGTAAGAATCTTTGGTACCCAACGTGAGCAAAGTTTACGAAATTTCAGTTGTTTGGTAACAATTTCATGAATTAGTGATCGTGAGATTTGGGGAAATTCCATACCGAGAGCACTAATTGTAAACCTGCGGTTTTCCTGGATCTTGTCATCAATCGCGTGAACCAGTTCTTCTGTAACCAAAGATGGACGCCCACTTCGTTCTTCATCGTGCACGTCACTACGTCCTTCATTGAATTGTCAGACCCATCTTCTCACCATTGAATCACTCATCGCATTTTGTCCATAAACATCGCAAATTTGCCGATGAATTTCACTTGGTTTCACTTTCCTCGCATTCAGAAAACGAATCACCGCTCTGATTTCACACCGACATTGTAAACAAGCACAACAAAGCGTACGTGACTGACAGCGATCTCCAAATGGCGCACGTTTCTTCTCCTTGATACAGAGCGTCTACCGCGCATGTGCGGAACTGCGATCGCAGCGCTGCAGCGGAGATAAATTAAAACGGAACTTACTTTCTGGACGTGGTATGTACCATCAATCATTAACACCATTTTTTTCCCCATACTATTTCTCAAAAAAAATATTTGCAGGTTGTTCGAACCACTGATCTCGAGTTTTGTTATTTTTGTATTTTCCATGGAGCTTAGCATTGGACTATTTTACCACTGAGCGTTCACTTGTTGCTAATTCATGCAGAGGGACCACAGTGAAGATTTACTCCATATAGGGCCTATACTTATACAAATCCATCTTATGATACAGTTTTTACGATACCGCTCTATCGCGTCTAGGTAAGATAATTTCACGCTAGAAAAATAACGTCAAAGAATCCATGAAAAAAAAAATGTTAACATTACAAGTTCGAATGATACCAGGGATGGAAATTATAGTTTGGATTCACTCAAGGTTATGCATTGGATAAAATTATACAACGTGAAAAATATGATGAAGGTACACCAGTCTGAGACAGTTAAACAATTAAAGGTACCTGTTAAATTAAATATGAATGCAATTTTGAATTTTACTTGAATACTTTTTTTACCTCAGAAAAGCAAAGGAAGAAGAAGGAACAGAAGGAAATATCTTATTTGCTTTCATCGGAACAAGTGTGATCGTTATTAAGTGCAATCGTTATTAAGTACATAAATTTAAGCTATTGAACTTCTGATAGGAAATGTTGTTATAAGAACCCTACTTTCTTTCAGTCCTCAGATATTATTATTTTAAAATGCGTAAGGGTTATTTTCACATAATGAAACATCAGAATTACTTTTGCATTTTAAATATTACAAATTCTCTTCCCGGAAAAAGGTAGAATTGCCGTGAAACTTAACCTAAAATACTTTTGAGGTCTAATTTGAAAATATAAATATATTTTTGTATAATTTAACGTCCTTCGATCGTTTATGCATCGACGCTAAAGGAGATGGTGAGTATAAGATGGAATATAACGGTAGAATGAAGAAAATGGGACGAAACGAGAGAACTCTGACAACATGAACGCTCATGGTGTTTGTCCACCACAAGGTGGCAGACCCGGGAACGATTCCCGGAGGGAGCTCATGTGGTTCGAAATCCACGTTAATCAGTAGGCCCACGTCTCATATAGCCTCGCTGCTGAAAGGGACGTTAAACTCACAATCAACTCAATTTGTCCAACACAAAGTCCAAGGACCTCACGGATTAGAGATAGAAGGAAGAAACGAATCATTATGTGACTTATGAAGATCCATAATTTTAAATATTTTCCTCATCGTGGTTATATGTTTATATTGAATATTATAATTACAGTGTTACCTGCTGAAGGACTTTACATAAAATAAGTTACAAAAATCTTTATCTGTTGAGAAGGTAATTTGTCTTTTCCTCATCAAACTTTTTTTTGAGGTTTTATGGGTTGTAATACAGACATTGCAAGTAAATGTCATTTTACTTTGTTTCCTGAAACATAGTCCCCTGTCAACCTCCTATGCAAAAAACAGGTCGGATGAATCATATGTTATACCAAAAAGCAGCAGATTTTTTTTAATCTTCTTTCTCTTACCCTGCTGATTTCAATGAGTTTTTCATAAATTATTCCGTAGTTTTGACTCTAAGGAAGGCAATTGGAAAATGAAATTAAATTAAATTTTGAAGTTCTAAGTACAACGGTTATGCCGGCTAGGCTAAAGGAGACATTGATGATGAGAAATGAATGAAAATGTTGGAATGAAGAAAGTGGGAGGAAAGGGGAGAACCCCGAGAAAACAAACGCGAACTGTGTTTGTCCAGCACAAAGTTCACTTGGCGTGAGCTGGGATTGAACCAAGGACCTCGCGCACTAGAGGTGAATGCTCTGCCACTGAGCAATCGCGAAATGCAACTGGACAAAGTGTGTTTTAGGAACACTCAAATTTTCATCTAATCAATTAGAAAATCGTATGAAGCAGATGGTTAATCCACTGGCGTCGTTACCTTTTCAAATCTGTGGGGTCGGACGAATCAAAATCAAAATAATCTTTCCGGCAAAATTTATACATACAAAGTAGTATAGTTTCTTTAAATATATTTGACTAAAAACTGGGGTGACGTGTCCCCCGACCTCCTGCTAACGGCGCCCCTGGTTAATCATTGTAATGTATTTGTAGTATATTCGGATTTTCCTTACATCCATCACTTGTTCAATCGTTCTATATTAAAAATAAAAAAAATAATTTATCATATTTGTGACTTACAATTATGTAATTTTCTGCAATGTAGCTATTTTGTTTGTCTTCAGTGAAATTACAATATGTATACATTAATATTATCATTCAATATGCACCCCTAACTGTGGAAAAACTGCAGAGAAAAAGAATTCAGACCAAAGCTAGTTCCTAAGAATCTATGGTATTTTCGGACGTAATCTTTGGAAGACAGTGCCAATCACTGTGACCAGATCTGTACCAAACTCACCAACAGGTTTTATTTATGCGTATATTTCCACTTAAACTACGCGTGTCCTTTCCAACAATCATATGTGCTATATACACAATTAAACCTTTACAGCGGAATCTCATTATTCCAGTTTTATACACTATTTTCTTTAGGGGTTGCTTTCCGTTGCGTAGAGATTATAATGAATTGCCTATTTTTCTTATGTTCTTTTTTTAGTTTGATCATGGTTTGCCAACTTTCACTCTTTGCAAAATATTAAGTTTCAACGTCATTACTGACTTTCTGTTATTTCGGTGACATCCATAGTTTTCTCTCCCATATCTCCGCTCATTATGGTCAGTAGAAGCTCAAAGATTGATGATCGCTATTTCATTATATGCTGAATCAGATGTTGTACGATTGTGTTGGATTTTTACAACAACCATACGGAACTTTGGTTGTTAGATGCCCATAAAAGTTGTGGGGTGTTATTGAGAAATACTGCTCTTTAAGATTCTCTTATCAAAATTGATCTCACCGCACGGCGGAAGTGAGAAGAGCTGAGAAATCATTAGTATCCTTTATATCACTTCGTTCAGCCAGAAAAAAAAATAGATCTGAAACAGAGCAAAATTCTATTGAAATCCAGAAATTGGAAATTGAATTTGCAAGTTTAGTACTGAGAAGAACTTTCCACGCAAAATCCTCACAAGGCTATAAAATATAGAATTTGTTCTCAGCAGTTAAGTTGGAAATTTTGTTTCAGAATATTCGAATTTCGAGGAGGAATTTCTAAAAGTGTGAACAGGTTCAATTAATGTTTGAATTCACAAGGAAGGCGAAAGAACTGATTATAATAATTGAAACGTGCCATGAATGCTCCTACATGGTACATATCAGCAAAACCGAAGAAAAGAGCACAAGAACAACTGTTATGTGCTTGCATATATCACAATAGTTCGCGCAGAGTTTGCCAGTATACCAGTGCCATACCTTACATAATGGAGACACTAGTCCTTCAGCTTATGTCAGTCATGTTCTGTAGAGCTTGATTCTATTCGTAACTCAGCAAATTACAAAATGTGTTATACTGCGTTATTTGGGGGAATGCTTTAATTTCTCCTTTGTGAACGCCCTATAAAATTATCTCACCTCTTATGAAGATTGTCGCGATACGAAGATGAAGTTACTGGAGATTAATAGCACTGATTTGGGCGAAATCGATCAACTATCGACCAGACATTTACTGTTCGCCAAATAGTCGAAAATAAATTAAAGCACATTACAGAGTTAGCATAAATGATTCATTCGTTTTGAAAAGGCTATATTTTCAAAAGTGTTATACGTACACACATGAAAGATATGTGAAAAGAACCACAAATTCACTAAGTTTGTACTGTGTGGCGGCACGAGTCCATTATCTTTCCAATCGGACGTGGCAGTGTGCAGTGTGATATTACGAGGTTAGTACCTCTCTAAAATGGAGGGAAAGTAAGAAAAAAGATTCTTGTGTGCTTGAATATGCTAGATGTTTGTCTGTTATAGCTGTGCAACGCGCTGTTAGAAGAGAGTATCGAAAAGAACAACCATGTAAACAAATCATTTTGTGGTGGTATCGGCAATCCAAGAACACTAGTTGCTTGTGTAAAGGAAAACGCACCTGGCCGCCCAGGTCTCCTGATTGCACGCCCTGCCTCTTCTTCCTGTGGGAGTACGTTAAGGACCTTGTTTCAGTACCCTCACTACCACAACCCTTAGTAGAGGTCAAAGAACGCATCAGTGCTACAGTGCATACAATTGACAGGACTATGCTACAAAATGTATGGAATGAACTCCAGTATCGTCTGGACATGTGTCGTGTCACCAAAGGAGCACATATTGAACATTTGTAGAGGGTGTATAAACTTGGTAAGTTTGTGGTTCTTTTGATATACCTTTCATATGTGTACGTGTAATACTTTTGAAAATATAATCTTTTCAAAATTAATCAATCGTTTATGTTAGCCGTGTACCTTGGTAAATCATTTATTGATTTCACAATGGGCACTACTCACTTAGGAGGAGAACAATGTGAAATATTCTGACCGAATTCGGTATACCGATAAAGTTTATTAGATTAATAAATATTTATTTAAATGAAACTGAAAATAAAATGCGAGTAGGCAAATACCTGTTAACGACTTTTCACGTTGAGAATGACAAGAAATAAATAGTTGCCTTGTTACCATTATCATTCAACTTTGTCCTGGAATGCATTGCAAGAAAAAATAAAGATAGAATTCAGGTCCAGAGCTGAATGGCACGCATCAGGTTATATTTGTGCTAATGATATAAATTTAATAGGAGATGATATGAGGACAATAGAAAGAAATAAAAATATTTCATTAAACGCCTGCAATTACATGGGCTTATAAGTAAATACAGAGAGAATTACATACATGGAAGTTTGCTGTGATCGTAATCCTGCAATTTATGTTAAAGTTATATGGCATATTCGGTGCACGTGGGAGTAAAATCCAGTTCTTAGTCATCCTGGACGTTTTTCTTACTTAAGATCCCTAAGAAGCTCCTTTCAATGTCCAATTATTTCATATTCAGATATTGTTATAATTTCTTACAATGTAAAAGAGAAAGAAAGATGGAAAGAAAGAAGGAAAAAGAAAACAAAAATAAATAAAAAAGAAGAAAAAAACGTATACTTCTCCGTCTGCTTAAGCATTAGTACAAATTTTATGGCTCTTTCTCTTAGAACTTTCATAATGAGACTTAATTAGTTTTTACTCCGAAAGTCGCAAATATCAAGTAATAATTTTGACAGTATAACAAGTGGATAGCTTCAATTAAAGTAGACCAAAGCTATATCCGGTGAAGAAATTGAATGTGTACTGAAAGCGCACTATTCATGTTATTCAGTACAAACCCTTTTATCTTCGTGAATTCTCTCGAAACATCTGATACTTGAAATATGTAAAACGATAGTTGTGCCTCTTTTACTGTATGGTTGCAAAAAATGATCGTTTGCTTTGAGGGAATAACAGAGAATGGCAGGTCTGAAAATAAAGTCATGAGGCTAATTTTTGCAGCTACGAGCTACAGGAATTAGGAATGAGGGAAACTTGATGATGAGAAACTCCATAATTTATATTACTTACCAAACAGTATTAGGGTCATTAAAGTCTAGGAGGCTCAGGTGGGAAGGTTATGCAGCTAGAATGGGAGAAAGTGGATGTTCTTTCAAAATTTTAACTGGATACCCGATCAGTAAAGGACTATTTAAAAACCTGGGCTTAGCAGGGGAAATGTTAAAATTGTTATCACAGAAATAGGAAAGCCAAGTAGGAACTAGATTCAGTTGGCTAAGAACAGAAATCAACATAAAACTTTTCTTATTACGACATTCAAGCTTCGGTTCCCACAACCTATAGATTTAGTTCGTTTAGGAGTAGCATTATTTTACTTACTTATTACATTATTTTTAATATGCAGCAACCAGATAGAAATATTTTATAAAACATTCAACTTGCAGAATAACAGCTAGTGTTGGAGGTATGAAACATGCATAGCACATAAATTAATACACAACTCTTCTTTGTTTGAAATACCAACCCTTATTTTCTTTGGTGAATTACATGTGTTATTGTCAGATACTCCTGAATGAGGTATATTTTCGATAATTATAGCTGACTTCCTGTGTAATTTTCAAACATGCCATCCCTATCACTACTAAATTTTAATCTGTAGAGCATTAGTATTTGATTTTGAAGTTTCCTGCTGTTCATAACGTTGAAAGGACTTTACCTTCTGAGTTTATACACGTAGACTTTTTGTTTATTTTCTTTCCATAGATTTACCCATCGAGTCTTGAAATAGGAATATCAAATTACTCTGTATAAGCTATGTAATAATAAAATTTTATTTATTTTTCTTACCTGTATTTCCAGTGTGGTTTCATGAATGGGCCAATTAAAACCTGCTAGCATCCATTTTTTAATAATGGCAAATATATCGGGTGCTTTCCGCCACTGGCATAAGCAAGTGATAAGCAATGAATATCGATCTCTAGCTGCATTTGCGGGCATCGTCCGCAATTCCAATAGACAGAGGTCGATTAGTGTTCCTAGAGCATCTTTAGGAAGAACTTTTGTAAGAGCCAAAACTGAGTTTATTCCATCACTGCCCTGCAAAGAGAATATAAATTACAAGCTCATAACAACGTTATTGATTTCTCAAATGATTTGCTTGGGTAAACTCAGTTCAGAATAAACAACACACAAATGAAAGTCAATCGGAAGTACTGTTTCAGGCAAATTTCTCTTTAATCATGAATTCGTTTTCACTGTATAATTTATACGGTTTACCAAACCTTGTTAGGGTCATCAAGATTAGGAGGCTTAGGTGGGCAGGTCATGTAGCTAGGATGGAAAAAGTAGAAACGCTTTCAAAGTCTTGATTGGAAGACCAATAGGAAAACGACCATTAGGAAGACCTAGGCGCAGATGGAAGGACAATATTAAGATGTATCTCGCAGAAATAGGAATACAAAGTAGCAACTGGATCCAGTTGGCTAAGGATACAAGTCAGTGGAGAGCTTTTGTGAACGCGGCATTGAATCTCCGGGTTCCATTGGCCATAGAGTTAGTTAGTTTTCACTATATATAAATAATTTGTCCTGATGAATAACAAGTCTCTAAGTCCCTCTTGAAGAACCTACCTATATATTATCTAGTATATGTATGTACACAGGCGAGTCAAAATTATCTACACTTTTGTCATAACTAGACTTCGGATTTTAAGGCAAATGCCTATTTTGTTCCCTTTATAGGAAGTAAAAAATACTTCGGATCTTTACGAATCATGAGGAATTAAGCCTATTAAAACACTTTATAAGTGCCCTAAAAATGCCTAAAATGGAGTTTAGCGCCTATTTTGGCCGTTTTGGCCTAAAAATGCCTAAAACTGCAAAAAATACAAAATTCCTGTATTTTTTAAATAAACTTTTTTTTTTTAGTGTTGAGTGAAATTTAATTGACAAATCTGAAGGCAGAGTGAGTGTGTTTGTCGAGGCTAATTTTAGTCTAACTCGTATGAAGAAGTGAAACGCAGAGGGTGGTTGTATGTAAAAAATTGTTTCTAAAAGTTGAGCTATTTCTGCTCAAGGTCAAGCCCATTTGTGAAAGACAAAGACAAACCATCCCTTTGCATCCTGCAGACACTGTACTGAAAGATCTCTATCTCTTTCTGTCTGTCTCTCTTTCCCCAGGGGCAAAACCAAAGCTATTGCTAAGTGCATATCGCAGTAACCAATATTCCCCTCCCTGCCGTTCTGCATTCTTGGAACTATTCCACCTTTTCTCTTCTGTAGCGGCTCACTTCAGCTCTTCTGTGATCCGTTCAGCTCTCTGGAATTTGGACAATAGTTTACACACACACATTCACAAATCAACACACAGCTCTATTGAAGCAAGAATCTCTTCGGGTCTTCGCTTTCAATATTTGGGAAAAACCAAAGTCCACGAACAGAAACGATTCATGAAGTGACGCGGTTCAGTTGACTGGAGTATCCATCCATGTATCATTTTCGGGTCAGTGCAGTGATTTATCTTAAACACGTAGTTCAAGAACGATACATCGTCTCTACAACGCATGAACAATTGGACTCAACGGCTTACAGCCCAGTCACAGATCTTGAGGATTCTTAAAAAGAAGTTTTGTATCATACGCAACAATGCCAAAGGAGAAGTCTTCAAAAAGTACCTTGATTCGCCAGTGGTTGCAAGAATTTCCAGATCTAACATACGATGGAAGAATAATCTTTTGTCCATTGTGCAGCAAGCAGGTAAGAAAAGCTATTTTTATTTACAGAATTTATAAATTTAATTAAATCAATTGTACACCCCCCCTCCTTGTTTCTGTATAGCTACTTTATCAATGGGAGTAAAACCTTTATCAATGGGAGGTTAACTATTTTAAGAGACAACGTTACTGAGCTGCTGAACTCGTGAAAATCTAATTTACATGGAATTTAGATCAGTTAAGAAAAAACATAAAAATAATCCTGTAACACAGGAAAATCTTTAAAATGTAAAGACTTCTAGCAGCCTGCTTAAATGAAATATATGAACGATGGTTTTGAAAGTGCTAATGGAAGAAAGTGTCTAGACTTACACATTCAACAGTTTTAGGGATTCTCGGGGATCTTGAGAAAAGCGGACATGGCATTCTCGGTTCTTTCCGAAGGACTCCCCCCCCCCGAAAAAAAGCGGTAAAGGTTAAAAACAATGTAAGTTAAAGTTGACATATTGTGTCAGTAACTCCAAAAGGGGTCCTCTTTTCGGAGAAAAATGTTTAATGCCAGCAATTTCAGTTTCAGGAGCTTAAGAAAACATATTTTTGCTATCTCGTTTTTCAAAAGAAAAAAAAAAATTACGAAAGAAGTTAAGAAAGGCGGGATTCAATTTTTTTTAAATGCCAACAGTTCCAAAAGTTTGAAAGAAGAAATGTGCAATGCCAATATTGATTATCTTTAAAAAGTTAAGGAAACTGGATATATCCTTTCATCCCGAAAATATCTAAAAACGAGGATTTCAGTTTGAAAGAAAAACTAGAAATGTCAATATCTTGAAAAGCATAAAAGATAGGAAAAATGTTTAAAGGCCATTTTTTTTTTTTTTTGTTATTTTTCTCGAAAAAGAAAGAAAAGATCTGTTAATAGTTAAATAACGGCGTTTGAGGTTCATAGATTGTCTCAGAACTTGTTTTACGAAGCAGAAACTTGTTTGTCTCTTTGTTTTTTTATTTATCAATTTTGCTCGAGGTGCTACTGTCTATTGTCTTAAGATGCTATTGATTTCCATCCATAGTTACAGACAAATAAATTCCACACAGGGGCAAGAAAAGAACAGTCTGACACTCGTCTAACAAGAATTACAATTGCGGATAATTTTATTTTAGGACAGATCTTAAGAAAGGAAGAATTTGTCTCTGATGTTCTCTCCCCAAAGCCAAAAAAAAAACAAAAAAAAAAGGAATTCTAATCGATTGCTCTCTCTCTCTCTCTCTCCTGATGAAGAATATCCATACACCTTTTGTCGCAGGGCCGCAAGAGACAACTAATTTCCAAAAAAAAAAAAAAAATTAAAAAACGCCAATTTTATTTATTGTATCATGCTGATGTTCACGCTCAACTAAGGCATTGCTAATACTTTATTTTCGTTCTAACTTTGGTTTCTGTCAGTTGATAGTTGCAAAAATTTTGAATTTTTGAAATTTTAAAACGGCCCTTATTTTAAATTTTTGACAGGTCACTGATTTTCACACTGAAACATTTTAATCATATTTTGGGGAAAATTTGGTTCAAATCAGTTAAAAATTTTGTAAATTACAGTTTTAAAGAAAATTTTAAAGGGACGATATTTTGAAATTTTTCATGCAATTATTTTGGCATCCAAATCTCAAACAAAATATTGCCAAATTATGTTTTAATTTTTGCCAAGTTGGAGTGTGTCAGCATTCGAAATTAAATAAAATATAGTGCTTAAAATTAAATTAGTTACAGTGCTTAAAATTAAATATTATTTCTCAGATATTGATATACAATTTTATTGCTTCTGTCTGTAAATTGGGGATTATTCTGAAGTAAAATGCTCATCGATTAGTCTTTTATTTGATCTGTTCTGATTCGAAATGGGACTGGGGTATATTGGTCTTTAACGAGGTAGACCAACAAGTTTGCCTTTTTGTCAACTTTAAATCAATAATGTAACGTTCACCGATTAAAAAAAAAAAAAAAAGCACATTACGACCAGAAAGGCAAGCAAACAGTGATGGTAGTTGTCGCAATTAGTGCTCTCAATCGGGTCAGTTCGGGTCGACTTTTGGTTGGACACCCTCGAGTAACGGGTCGGGTCAGGTCAGCCTAACTCGGGTCACGGGTCGGGTAGCGTTAGACCAACTCAGTTCACCGGTCGAGTCGGGTCACCCGAGATAGTTTGACCCGACCCGACTGGTGAACTGAGTTGGTCTAACGATACCAGACTCGTGACCCGAGTTAGGCTGACCTGACCCGACCCGTTACTGAGGGTGTCCAACAATAAGCTGACCCGAACTGACCCGTTTGAAAATACTAGTCGCAATGTACACGAAGAAAATTAGAGAATTTGAAACCGAAATTAAAGTTAAAACGCCACCATCTTCACTAGTTTTGTAAGAAGCATTTGAAAATATATTTCTAAGCGTTTTTTTTTTTTTTTTTTTTTTTAAGGTTTCTCAGGAAAAGAAGTGCCACTTAAAGCAACACATTGATGGTGCTGGACATCTTGCCAAATCTAAAGCGAAGAAACAACAGAAACAGACACAGTTAACTCAGCCTTCTGGATCTGGATCTGAATCTGGAACTGCGAACACATTTAATGCGGATCTTGCTAGAGCCCTTGTCGCTGCCAACATCCCATGGAACACACTTCAAAATGAAACATTCCGACAGTTTTTACAGAAGTGGTGCCAGCAATCGATACCGTGTGAGTCAACACTCAGGAAAACGTGTTTGGATTCTGAATACAACAATACACTTGATACAATCAGAAAGGATATTGGCGATTCCAGCATTTGGGTAGGCGTCGATGAGACTACTGATGCATGCAATAGATACATAGTGAATGTTGTTGTAGGAAAACTTGATGAAGATGGACCTTCAACTCCTCACTTGTTAAGTAGCAAGGAAATTAAGAAAGTGAGTGCCCAGACAATTGCTTACACCGTGAACAAAAGTTTGCAACTTCTGTATCCTAGTGGTGTGGATGATTCTAAAATTCTTCTTCTTTGCACAGATGCAGCTTCTTACATGATTGCTGCGTTTAAGAACCTAAAACCTTTCTACCCCAACCTCATCCATGTTACCTGTGTAGCACATGCTTTTCATAGAATTTCTGAAACAATCAGGAACGAATTTCCTCAAGTCAATGCCCTCATTTCTAACATGAAAAAAACTTTTTGCAAAGCCCCATCGAGAATCGCTGTCTTTAAAGAAAAACTGCCTGGCATTTCTCTTCCTCCACAACCTGTCCTAACGCGCTGGGGAACATGGCTTGAAGCAGCTTTGTATTACGCAGAGAACTTGGACGCTATTGCTGGTGTTGTTGGCGAACTTCCTGGTGTGGAAAACATTGCAAGTGTTTCAGTTTTGAAGGAACTTTTCAAAGATCCCATTCTCAAAAGAGATCTTGTATATATCAAGTCAAATTTTTCATTCTTACCTACGACGATCACTAAGTTGGAAGCTACGGGAAAGCCACTTAGTGAACAGGTGTCAGTAGTTAACGAAGCCGAAAAGAAAATCCAAAGTGCTACGGGGAAAGTTGGGGAAAAAGTGCAGTGTAAGTGGGAAAGTGTAGTGAAGAAGAATGAGGGATTTCTTGTGTTGGCTCGTATAGGGAAAGTTTTGATGGGAGAGGATGAAACCATCCCCGACGAAGTGGAAATGAAAAATGTATCGAAATTTAAGTATGCTCCTGTAACATCTGTCTCAGTGGAAAGATCGTTTTCGGCAGCAAAGATGATCCTTACAGACAAAAGAGAGAGATTGACAGTCGAAAACTTTGAGAAACTGTTGGTAATTTACTGTTTCCAAAATTACGAATGAGCAAGTTGTGTACTGAATGAATCACCTGATTCACTGAAAACAAAAGATGTTAATAAAAAGGGGTATGTAATAATTTATACTATTATTTTTAGAGCCTATTTTTAATTTTTAGCGCCTATTTTCCTATTTTTAGTACCTATTTTAGGCGCCTAAAATTAAACTTTTTGGTGCCTAAAATTCCGAAGTCTAGTCATAACTTTTCTTACATTGCACACTTTGTCTTTTGTCCTCGCATGTTTTATTGTTATACTGTTGTGGTAATGCTGTGAAAGTGTGATCTTAATTCATCTATTTTTCTTCCTTCTGTTGCAGATATATCATGGCTGCTCCATTAGAAGTTTGCACCAAAGAGGAACAACGAGCAGTGATCCGATTCCTGTGATTGGAGGGTGTTAAAGGGTCAGACATTCATCGCAGACTATCATCGCAATATGGAATAAGTGCACTATCACGTAAAACTGTGTTTTTGTGGTTCTAGAAGTTTAAAAGTGGTCGAAAAAGTGTAACGTATAAAAAGGATGCAAGACGGCCATCAACCTCCAGTACAGAAGACAACATTCAGCAAGCTCGAGAGATGATTCTGGCGAATAGGCGAATCACTATCGATGAGGTAGCAGCTGTTTTGAACATCAGTCATGGCTCTGCCCATCAAATCATCCACGATGAGCTCGGTTTTGATAAAGCCTGTGCACGGTGGGTACCAAGAAAGCTTTCTGCAGAACAAAAAACTCACTCGCGTTAGGGCCTGTCAACGCTTACTCACTCGCTTCAATAACGAAGGTGATGCATTTTTAAACAGAATTGTCACCGGCGATGAAACATGGGTTCATCACAATGATCCAGAATCAAAGCGCCAGAGTATGCAGTGGAAAAACTCTGGATCTCCGGCGAACAAAAATTCAAGACTGAGCCATCCGCAGGAAAGGTTAACTCTGTTTAAGGACTCACAGGAGATAATAATGGCAGAGTTCATGGAAAAGGGAAAGACGATCAACAGTGCGAGTTATAGTGAAATGTTGGAAAATAATCTGAAGCCGGCAATTCGTAACGAACGCCGAGGTTTGTTGTCGAAGAAAGTTTTGTCGTTGCATGACAATGCACGGCCACACACGGCTCATCACACTATTGAAACCACCAACAAGCTGAAATTTGAGTTATTGGAACACCCTCCCTACAGCTCAGACCTAGCTTCATCTGACTTTCACTTGTTTTGCGTGGTCGCCGATTTGCCTCAGATTTAGACTTGCAAGCTGCGGTGCAAAAATGGCTTCACGACCAACCGAATACCTTTTACTTGGAAGGAATACGTAAGCTCGTTCACCGTTGGGCCAAGTGCATTGATAAGGAGGAAGATTACGTAGAAAAATGATGTGCATAGTACAACCCTATTTCATGTAAATAAACTGTAGAATGAAAAGTGTAGATAATTTTTAACTTTCCTCGTATATAAGTGTGATTTACATGCATTGTGCAATATAAGTTTGAGATGTATGTGAATGACATGTTTAACCCAGTTTCAAACTGTCCTTGCAACTTGCTTGTCTTTCACGTTATGAAACAAATATTAGTCACAAGCTGTGAACTTCTATTACTATAGCCCGTTTAAATAACAAACAATATGATGATACAACTTTGGTATTCCACTTGAGTTATCTTGAGTGAAATTAGTACTTATATTTGAATGATTAATATAAAATTCTAGTGTGGCCCAATTCAACGTACCATGCACCTATACTTTACACGCTTAGCTGTGCCCAGGCATTAAGCAAGGAGTTAGACTGACATACTCTCATGTCAATGGAGTTTCCATAATTAAAATTACACAGCTGTTTCAGAAATGCTTTCATTATAGGCAATATATCACTCTCACTTCATGAAATTACAAAACACTCTTGCCTCACTTTGTCCATTGTATGTGAGCAAATGTTATTTCAGCAATTATTTTAGCTTATAATCCTCAATTTGATCAGTTTGATGGGATAAGGCGATTTCGAAGATTTGGATAGAGATATGAAAACATATTTTCTTCAATTCCTCTGTTAAAGCAGACAATGAATGTTGTTACATAGTGTGAAACTAAGACTTCCGAACTAGGCGAATTCAATAGTCGAACTTGCAGAAGGGCATTTATAAACACTGGTTGCAGTAAGGTAATAAGGTCAAAAATAGAACCTGTTCCTTTGACGCTGAATTCATATCAAAAGCCGTTACTCGCTATCCTTTACTGTGCTTATTCTATGGTGATAAATATTTAAATAATAGCTTATTTCAACCACTTCCAATTTGAACAGAGGGCTACAGAAGGAAGTATAACCCATTCTTGGGACAATGAATCGATTGCAAAAAGCTACTTCTTGATACCTTACCGTTTTCTGCTCTACAAAAATCAGTACTGAAACCGGAAATAATAGTAAATTTGAACCATTTCCGATTTTGCTAGAGAGTTGTGGACAGTCACGATATGTTGTATTGAGACACTAAATCGTTTGCAAAAAAAAAAAAAAAAAAAATGCTTCTCCCTAACTACTACCGTATTCATTAAATGCAATAAACATTGAAACGAGAAATCGTTCATTTGAATCACTTCCGGTTTGAATACAGGTTAACGGAGCAGATGGAACCCTATTCTAAGAACTTTTACAAAAACCCGCATCTTGAGAGAAATTATCGTTTTTCTCTGCAAAAATCAGTATTGAAACCTGAAATAATAATAAATTTGAGCTACATCTGGTTTTGCTAAATTATTGTAGATAGTCATGGCATGTTGTTTTGAGTCACTGAATCATTTGCGAAAACCCTCTTCTTGAATCGAAATCAACAAACTATATTCCGATATCTCTTAAGGCTTTTCCTCTGATTCCTGTCCACAGAGGACGGAAGAATGGGCGTACAAAGCCGTTCTATAAATATTCCGACATTTTTGCGTAGCATAATTTGAAAATCTAGTAAAAAATTAAAATCAATGAAAAATAAAATTGCGTAATTGAAACAATAATAATTTTTATAAAAGTGGCTGTTAATTACTAAATTTCTTTATCTATTGCACTTACTTTTATTATAAAGTAAATTGAAATTCTCCTACAATAATGAACATATGTTAACTAAACTTCTTTGGTGAAAGTTTTATTTTATTTTTTGCTTTAATGAAAATTTGTTTGGAAACATATTGTTTTGAAGACTGTAGTGTACTAAGTTATGTAAGGATATGATATATGGTCCTCACATGTTTGAAAAAAAAGTCTCATGTATTGTTATGTTTTCTTTTCTTCTTATTTTCTTTCATCCTTAAATTTTCATTGATCATTGACCCTAACACAAAGGTGATTAAAAGTTTTAATACTGCGTTGTGTCCTGCTCATGTACTACTCATTTTATTCGGAGACTGATTTGTACCGTTCTGATTAAGAAGAAGCATCACGTCACCTCCCTTCCAATCAGTTAGTCATAGTAAATTTAAGTGCAATGACAAACTTTATTTTGAAATAGAAGAAATCGCTAAACTCCTGCATAGTCGCGGGAATAAATTGTACGTAATCATAAAGTCAGCCAAGGAAGTTTGTGGTGGACACTTAGTGTCTGTGGTTTTTCTCTTTGGGTACTCAAGTTTCCTCCCAAATTCGCATTACACCAATTTTTTCATCATCATTCACTTGCGTTAATAATCATCTCACTTAGCCTAATGGGCATAATTGTGGGACGTTGAACAGAAATATTTCATTTCATTTTGCAATGCTTGCTGACAGTTTGTCGGTGTGTCCCCATTAATACCTTTTAATACGTTGCATTATTATTGCTATTATTTGTAAGGAAGAAGGGGTCCTATGAGACTCAAAGTGTGCCGTAGTTTTCAAAAGACTGCGAGCTACTGTTGTAGGTTGACAATAAGAAATCCTAAAGGTACTAACTGGATTCGATTTGTGAGTCTTTTAGCATTATTAGTCGTGTTATGGACAACAATGGTTCAGTTATTTTTTAATTGATGGAGGAACGGGGAAAATAATTCTACAGTGACTAAGTAAAGAAACTCATGGTCAGATAGCAAAACCGTAGTGGAAGCATAATGCGTCGAAAAATAGCACAGATAATTTTAATTCATATTTGATAAGGTCTAAACATTAACATATGAGCATATTTATTGCCGATATTTCGTATTGGCATAATTAAAATTACGATTTAGCAGGCGTTTGGAAATAATTTCTGCAAGATCTACGGAATCAACAGCAGTGAACTAAGTTGCATCGATTGCTTCATTGAGTCAGTAGCTATTTTTTAATCTGTAAAAAAATCAGTGAAAAGTATTTCCAATTCGGAAGAAATAGATACAGGGATTTATTGAAAGATTCTTGACAGTGACGACGCAAATTTTATTTTCTTGCATGGAAGCAAACGGAAGGACAAAACTTTTGGGAGACAGCATTTTTTTTTTTGTATGCAGAAAGGGTAATTTTATATTACTTTACCTACATTACAATTCAATATGACTGCAGGACCAGGCATCATCACCGGGGAGGGACACCTGTCCTCTTATTCCCCTCTGGTGTTGTCACTAATTCTTACCTTTTAGATAATCCAAGGCATTGTAAAAGTATTAGAGAATGAAAAGTGGAAGACCACTGCGAACAAAGCTTGTGTGTGAAACATCTAGTAGGGGAATTTTATAAGAGTAAGACGAGAAAGACAGTCAGTTAACATATCTAGCAAAGAAAGTTAAGAGGTACTATTAACAGTGAATTAGTTCAGGAATATAAACACAATAAGGATATATTTTAGAATTAACAAAAGAAAGAAAGATCAGAGATAAATTAAAGTAGTGGATTGTTCATGAAATGCAAAGCATTTCACTAATTACACTCACAAAAGCTGCGTTGTCCCATACACTATACACATCTCAGTATTTTCCATAAATGATAAGTCATGCATTCAAAGAATACGTCTATCGGAGTGATAGTTTTTCTTTCAAGGATTTGTTCTGCGCTGAGACAAACTAGATCAATCAAACATATATGCCTCTTCTTTTTATCAATTCTAACAGTATTTTTCTAACTTAAACACTGTAATTCTCATCTATTTTTCTCAGTCAACTTTTAATAAAATACCCCACTAATTCTTCAGATTCTTTGTCGGTTATTTTTGATTGTGTATTAATGGAATCTACGAATAAAAGCAGTGAACTTTCCCTTTTATCCGAATCGATCCGACATTTTGTTTTCGAGTTATAGCTTTTTTGCATTTTTCCGACAAATTTTCGGCTGTTCATACACTGTAAAAAATTTCGCCTTAAATTTACTGACCGATTACCGTCAACTCTCGCTGCCATCTGATTACCCTAAATTTTACGGACCACCGTTTTTTCATAAAAACGACAGACCGTATATTTAGAAGCAAAATAATATTGACCGTGTTTAGATTCTAAACTTTAGAAACAAATTTGGTAACGTATATGTTACGGTAATTTACCGTAATATTTAGGAGTCGTTTTTTTTTTTTTTTTAAGGCACAGGTGTGTTATTACCGTACAAGATTTATGGTAATTATCACACCGATTCCCTATCTAGAGGCCCTTGCCGGCCCAGCATGCCCTCTTGCTAGATCCAGTAAGAATTCTAGCTGGACAATATATATCGACCCAATTTTCATCGAATTGCTGGAAATTGTATCAGTATACACACTGGCTAGCAATAATTTTTGCTGGATGGATGCAACTAGAGTGCACACTGGTCCCTGCTGTTAAAGACTACTTAACTAAAGAAAACAAAATGAACGAAAGAAATGCTGCACCTACGACGTGCATAATATCCATAAGAATAAAAGTTGAAATTAATTCTTAGTTTGTAATATCGACCCCTTGTTCTGATATCATCTTGAACATACACTGCTTTTTCTTTTCAAAATTACCAATTTTGTCATGTATTGAACAAAACACCAGAAGAGGATTCGATATTACATACAATATATATGTTGAATTTTATAGCTGTTTTCGCACGCTTTGAAGATGTAGTTAGAACAAACATCCATGCCCTTTTAAGATATTCATAAATCGATATTCTGTTGCAGTGTTAAGACTAGCTTTATTGCATGCATTTTCACTATGAGTACCAGTAGACTAATAGACCTCAAATATTCTAATCAGCGATTCATTTGATTAGTCGCATTATTACGGTTTCAGATAACCAAGCAGGCACTCGACAACATAGCTTAGAATGACCAGAAGTACGACTAAACAAGTGTAAAGCCATATGACTTCTCACAACATTGCCTACAGTATCCAGTATCCGCTATCCCAAATTAATAAATACATGTTTGCATAATTATGTAACAGTAGCATCAATGCTAAAAAAAAGGTCACCAAACTTCCAGAGTATCAAACTTTTGCATGTTTATTAAAGGCTCAAATGTATTAACATTATACCAGAACAGATTATAGGTACTCAGAACAAAATTAAAGATAAAAACATATACAGAAATATTTTTCAAATCTAACAATTCATTTATCCAGGAAAAATAATGACAGCATGGGAGCCCGATGAAAATTTTCTAGGGGACTCAACTCCCTGGTTACTATATACCCTATTACATTTGATATTTTTTTTATTTGTATTAAGAAATTTAATACCTTTTCACTACCTAGGGGAGCGACCCCCTGCCCCTCCTTCGGGCACACATGAGTGACAGTATACTTTTATTTCTGTAACATGAAAAATTCCATTTGATGCAATACAAATTATGTAGTGCTGTTACGGTAAACTACGAAGCACTTTTCCTAAAAGTTTTTTTTCTCTTTTTTTTTAATGTATTTCAACATTGTGATTCTAATTCTAGCTTCACAAACCACTCGTAGTTGGCTATATTATCATAAGACTTTAGTATATACATCCAGCAGCTTCTTGGTTTCAAATCGTTGCACTTTGGAGCGATCTGCTTGCCACGATAACCAACTAAAGTTTTGTTTGTCACCGAAAAAAGTTCAAATATTAACATGGTGCTTTCCCACATACATGACCTTGCTTAATGTTGAATTTCCAGGATATCGTCAACAGTAGTAAGCCTACTGTATAATATATCACTCCAGAAAACCACACACTAAACAAACAAACAAACAAACAAAAGAATGAAACAAAACAAAACAAAACAAAGCACAACACATCCGAACCTACGCGCCATAAATCCTCGCTTCGAACATGTGCTTTTTCTCTCCAATGCGCATGCCCGACACAAGCATCTGACAGGAAAACGGTCTCCTACCATTATTTTAGAAAAACGGTAAACCGTATATTTTTTATGGTAGGAGGCATTTATTTTCACGGTTATTGGTTACAGTGTAGTGCCGAAAGGAAGCACTTGTGCACCCATGTAGGCCTATATTTTCAAAATTATCTTGGGGACAGGAGTCACCTCCCAAACGTTGTCATTGTAGTTTTGAAACACCCTGTATATACACGATTAGCACTCAAAGTGTTAAAGAAGAGCATTAAACACGTAGAGAGGAATAGTCCCTGCAGTCCATCTCATGTGGGCAGCCATTGATAACTTACCTGAAAAAACTTGAAGAGAATTGGTAGCGATGAGGCTGTTGTCTTTTCCAATCTTCTTAGATGATTTTCATTTTCTGGAAGATAAAACTCCTCCTCTCGAATTTCTAATATGATACTTGCAATATCACTAAATTGTTTAATAACCATTTTCTCCTTCTCCTTATTTCTTTCAGCAACATCAGGCATCGGAGTCTTTCGTTCTATATGAAAATAGTAAGAGTGACATTAAATTAAATGATAATGATATAGCCTACAGTAAGAAGTAGCAAGTTACTAAAATGAATGAACCTTTCTGATCTTTTGTGAAAGTCATCGTTATTTATCATGCATCATCATCAAACATACTGAAGCGAACTATCAAATATTACCGTTACCCACATAGAAAGTATTGGTATTCTAATAAGGTAATCCCAAAAATCAACTACTGACCTGTGCAATATTTCTAAAGTGGTATAAGATTTACACGAAATTGTAACCTGTCCTTAAGCAGTAACTTCACAAGTGAATTTAATAGCGAAGAAAAATGGCATTAGGAAAAGCTCTGCTAAAAGCATCTGGTAATCATGCCATTTATTCCTTTAAATCCTGTGCGTTAATGTTGTGTGAATTTTACTAATTACATTTTGATTTGGTTTGATTTTAGTGTAGGGGCCGCGCTGGCTCAGTGGTAGAGCGTTTACCTCTGGTGCTTCGGGCCCCTCCGCCAAGTTAACTCTGTGGTGGACAAACACCGTGTTCCCGGGCTTTCTCAGAGTCCTCCCGTTTCCTTTCACTTTCTTCATTCCACCATTTCATTCACTTTTCATCACCGCCGTCTCCTTTAGCCTTGCTGGCATAATTGTGGGACGTAAAACTCAAAGATTTCATTTCATTTTTTGATTTTAATGTCTCTTTCAGCAGCCAACTGTATGAGACGAGAACATATAACTTAACGTAGCATCCGAACCACAAGAGCTCTCGCCGCCAATAAACAAGAATAATGCTCCCAACGTACTTTGACGATGACTACAGTAACTTCTTTTTAACCACCACTTGAAGTCGAGTCCGGAAAAATAGAATTGCACATAGAGCGTTTAAGTCAAATCTGTGACGCAGCAAATATTAAAAAAGAAACAAGAGTTTGAACATTCTTATCTGTCATTGGACAAAGTACGTATAAACAAGTAAGAAATTTAACTTTCCTTTCCGCACGACACAAAGTAGGAAAAAATAAATGAACCCATCAAAAATGATTATGGTGTATTGACCCATGTGATCACACAATATTAGAGATTCCACAGATTAAGATAAGCACATCATCAGTCAGTTATACAATTCATTTTGACTTAAAGTACAGAATAATCTTTCAGTAGTTTTAAACAATATATGTATCAAGTACTCAAGACCAGTCAGTATTAGGAATCAGTAATGAAATCCCTAGACGGCATCTGATAACAGCGAAAGAAAACTGATATTCCAAGTATCCATCAGGATAGCAGTGGAATAAACTGGGACTTAATAGATAAAAAAATCATCACATGATCTACAAGAAAAAAATGGCTATTAATGTAATAAAAATATCCAGTAAGAAGCAATCTGGTCATAAGAAGAGACATAAAAGTCGAAACACTTGCCATCACAGTCAAATTCAAGAAGGTATAATTAGAAAAGTAGTACCACTTCCAACTCTTCTAATTCCTCACGCTATATATTTATGAAAGAATGTACACTGAGATCAACTGTAAATGGTACTGTTTAGGTTTTATGTCCCACCGTTATGTCGGCTACGTTAAAGGAGACGGTGATGATGAAAAATATGTGAAATTGTGGAATGACGAAACTGAGAGGAAACGAGAGAATCCCAAGAAAACTCACGCACACGGTGGTTTGTCCACCACAAAGCTCACTTGGTGTGAGCTGGGATCGAATCAAGGACCCCATGTACCAGAGGTGAACGCTCTACCACTGAGCCACCGCGAACGTAACTGTAAATGGTGTTGTAAGACGCGCGCTAAAGGCAGATGCTCAGCAACAGGAAAAAAAATGCTACTGTTGCCATGACAAGCCTCACTTTGCAAAGCATGTTCTTTAAATGAAATATAAGAGAAAATAATACAATGAATTAATCAAATGTCAGTTGACAAAGACGCTAAGATTATAGGGAATCTACCCAAAAGGCATTTTTTACTATATTAATACGATCCATCAGTAATTAAACTGTGATACAGCTTTACTAATACTCCTGTCTCCTTCATTTTAAATGACTAATGGTATCAACATTCATTTGTGTACGAATGTTTTTTTAAGTACATTTGAAGAGCTCAATTACTTGTAAATAAGAAGTGAAGTCCCTCTGTAGACAACAATTTACTGAAGCTTCTACATATAACAATAAACATAACTGCGTTATAGACTTCCAACTGAAATGTAGTTGCGTACATTGGAAGAAATTATAGCTAATATGTACAAAACAATATTTAAATTTATTAGTATATATTCTTGCAATTTGAATGAAAAGCATCGTGTTTCATTTAGAAGTTAATCCTCGCAATTCTTCAAAACGTAGTGCAGACTTTTTTTTTGTATGACATAATCTCTGAGAATATAGGTCGATTTTGAAAATTGAACTTTTCTGAACACGATGGGTGAGAATGTTGTTCGGAAAAGGGAAATAGAATGTAGAATTTAAAAAGCAAAGTTCACTTATCATCTGGTAAGAATACTGTTCTCAGTATATGTATTCATTTAAGTACAAAATATCTGTTCTGTCGATAATCTAAAAAACATATTTTTATGGAATACATCATGGCAACTGAGAGCTATGACTGTCTTGAATAGCAAAATATAAAACAGTCTTTGAGTAAACAAATATAATCACGGATTGTCAAGCTAAAACCAAGATATGTTCATTATATTGAGTTATTTTAATTAATTTGCTATATCAGCAACCTTGATTAATTACGAGATTAATAAGATCTCAAATGCGATGCTATGTGTTCTTATGTTAGTTGTACATTACAAAATATTTCTTTAAGGAATATAATTTCCTTAACACCCTGAAACAAAAGAACTTCAAATAATAAACTATAATATTTTAACTATTTTACATATACCAGCTGGCCACAGTTCCTCCAAAGGTGTCGTTTACAGTCAATTTAATATTATAGTTATGAGATTTAATGCATATAGCTTCGAGATATTGACAACTCCAAGAAATATTATGAGTGCACATCATAACATAATTATATTGGACAATCACGAACACATACTTCATAGTACTTTAGTTAACCACACAAAAACAATTTTCCGATGAAAGGAAACCGATGTTTTAATGGGGCTTAAACAAAAGCATGATCCTATTCTTTACTAAACAATATAGTTAGGTTAGTTATGGGCCTGGTTTTACCCAACCTCCTATCTTCTACACTTATTCAAAGGTTCTTTTAAACATGTTTTCTAATACGAAATATACACGAAATTTTCCGTACGATCAATGTATCCTTTTAGGTGAGTGAAATTAAATATTTGAGTTATATTTTATGATAACTACCTACCATAATTCGTCGTTACATAACTGATTCCATTCACCCGTTTGGTCGTGTCTGTGATTCGTAAAATGCCAAACTCCTGTCCACATTAAAAATAATACGCAAAGAAAATGCTCTATAAATTGAAACATAAATAGTAATATTGGTACTTGTGAACAGAAAAAAGTACGAAAAACAATCATTTTATTACTAACTTGATTACAACAAATACTTCTGAATTGAAGCTATATCCTCATTTCAAACATGGAAATTTACATTTTCGCACCTACAACATTTCTCATGTCAATGTTTCATTTTGCTTACAAGCTTAGTTATCACAATACCAATTAATCATGGGTCTATTTTGCAGTTTTTGTAATATTTGTATAGAATTTATAAAGTTGTTTTTATGATTATACACGTATATGACAAATTAACTACAAAGTAGACATAATATGATAAACATAAGACTTATAATGTGAGAGTTTTGTTTCTGCTTCGCAATAAGTATAAGTTGTAGGGAGCACTTAAAGAGCTTGTATGTATAGAGGTAGGTGAACTTATCCTTTGTAAATTAGTACTTACCGCTATCTTCATGCTCGTTTGACTCTTCATAGTAATTTTCATCGACTAGTCGTCTCCGCTTAGCAGGTGGCTCCTTAGATGCAGGCATCCACCTGCTGGCCAAATATTTTATGTGATTCAAAATTGCTATTACGAACATGGTTGCTTCATCAAGTCCAAGATGTTTATGGCAATGCTGATAAAATTTCCTACATGCTTGAGGATACTTAGTAAAAAATGTAGCACATTCTTCCAATATCACAGCTAGTCCTTTGTCCACCGGATGAATTTTATCAAATATCAGATTAGCTGCTCTCTCAGAAACAGCAGGAAGGTCCCTCTCCAGTATCCTATATAAGTTCTCTAAATCAACAAGTTTTAAAATATCAATTTTCGATTCTACTTTTGCAGTGAGCAGCATGTCTAGACATGCTGCTCTGACTCTCTCGTCATAGTCATTAATTGACACTATAGACTTAGGCAAAATTCTCTCAAGAAAGCTAGTCAACCGTGGATTTCCCACAATCTTCTCAATCCCTTTAAGAATTTCTAGCCTAACTTTGATGGACACAGTGCACTGAAGGAGAAATTCATTCTGAATGCTGAAGATATTTGCTACCACATCATGCGGTATTTTCTCCCACCATTTAAATAAAATGTCTGATACTTCCTGTATTGAAGAAATAAATATAGTTTATTAGGAACAACAAACGTGAAAAAAATACTTAGGCTTAAAGTCAATACTAATAAAATCATTAAATTTTAGTTACATGGTTATAAGATAAATAGCGTGTAACCCCGCGTGTTACCGCAGAAGATATTTATAATTCTTCTTCGTGCACACCATTCCTTCGTCTTCAATATTGAATTCAAAGTAACAATACAAACACGCCAAACTATGTAAGCCCTTCAAGAATATTTAGTTCCGAAAACATTACCTTATTTGCGGCCTGTGGCAGAAGAAGTTCCATAGAAAATTTCAAGGTTGTATGTCTAATAATTTTGCTAAATCTGGTGAATACTCCCAAATATTAAACTCTATCCCCCTTTAGGATAAACAATTCTCAAAACCAGACTCTTTTGCAGCCTAGAGTTCAAGGAGACTATTTATACAAACTTCAAGATTTTACATGAAGTACTTTCGGAGATCTGACGCACTCCAAAATAAAGCATTTGAGCTCCCTACTCAAGTTGGATTTTGTTCCTGTTAGAATCAAACAATCAAACAAATCCTGTTAGTCCTATTTTTCTTTCTTGTTTTAATTTTGAGTTTAACGTCCCTTTCCATCACCAGAACTCAATGGGACATGGATCTATAGCTTAATGCAGAATCAAAACCACCTTAAAGCAAACACGTGGCTTCCGGGCTGAATGCGAGGATACTATTATTAAGCCACAGAAGAGTTCGTTAGATCGAATGGTGAACATCATATTTTTCTATCGCCTATTTCTTGGTTGCTCTCGAGTTTGTTCCTTTGCAAAGTTAGTTTAGTTTAGCATTTAGTAAAAAAAAAAAACTTCGTATTTTCATTATAGTAAAACAGCTCCAGTTATTTTTTTAATATTTTGATATTTCGAATCTTCACATTTTCCTAGACAAAAGACATAATGGGTACAACCTCCGAAAAGCCCTCTAATCCAACCCTCAATTATGAGGATCATACAAGTGAAATAATACTATACTGCTTCTATATTATTTCGCACGACAACTTTTGAACGAAATTGATATTTAAAAAAAAAATCTCTTTCTTGTAATAACTTGAACAATTACTTCTAGCCAGTTCATTAACAGAGGCAGTACTGTGCAGATTAAGAATATGGGCAAAACCATTTGTTTACGTCTGTCAGTCCACCCGATATTCCTTGAATGAATCCGAATTTATCTGTTCTAACTTCTTTTCAACAGATAACTGGATTAATTGTGTTTGCTGAGTTTGTTAATGAGCTCAATTTCGTGTGGTTTGTAAATATGGAGAGCACTTAATTATTTCCGTTACTCTACAGTGCAGTTATCTTAGTCAAGTTCGTTAAAGGAGTCGATATCAGTTAAATTAAAAATATGGGGCTTCTTATTTACATTTTACATGATCCTTCTTACTGTTTTACCAAAGTTTAGTTTTTGTTTGTGCCACTACCTATTATTTTGTTAATATGAACTAAAAAGAGGTTATAAGAATATACAGAGGTATTAATTAAATATACCGACAAACTGATAGAAGAGATTAATCATATCAAAATAAGAAAAATAAATCATATGCATATATGTGGAAAAGAATTTGAACTAGAAAATAGAAGAGCTTTGAAAATATAAATCACAACACGCGTGATTTCAACCACTAGAAAACATGAAACGGCTGTCCGCATCGGTGTGAAAGAAATCACAAATGCGCTATCCAAAAATGCATGTTTCACAAATATGCAATGGCTGCGATGGGATTCCCCACAGGGCATAATTCCAGACATGCACCCGTTAGAATTCCCAGATACGCTCGGATTTAATAGTCGGTCGAATGTAGGCAAAAGTAAGGCTCAAACGTAGTAAACACGTAATGTCTGGCCGTCATTAAGAAATTTTAGGTACCACCGAAATTTTAGGTACCTCCGACTCCACGTATCTTCGGAAGAACGCGTGATGTGATGTGGTTTTTGACAGTGTAACTGTGAATGGCTTATAATGTATAAACTAGGAAAAACAACTCGCAGGGCATGGTTTACCGAAGATAATGAACCGTGGAGATAGCACTTCCTATGATTGCAAATTCGCGCCGACATATTCAGTGTTCTCTTCTGCCAAGGCTTTATTTTGCCTACTTTGGATCCACTTTTAAGTGCAAGCATATGTAGAAATTCTTTTGAGAACGTGCCTGGGAATTACCCTTTGTAAGGATTCTCCTGTGTATCCGCTGCACATTGATGAAATATACATTTTTGAATAAAGTAAGTATGACTTCACTTACGTTGACATGAGCATCCTTCCACGGTTCTTCGAGTTCGAAATAACGCATGTTGCAAATTATGCCTTAAATGCTTTCGGATGGCTCTAGCTTTAATAGTATGTATTGTTCACCACATATCCATATGATTCTTTTTGTTATGTTGATACAAGGATTGTGTTTTTCTAGTATGGAGCTTTAATTTATTAACACCCTTTGTAAACTTCTTTTTGCTGTTTTGAAATAATGCTAAAGAATGGAAATATGTCTTTTACTCGCATTATTTTTAGAAGAGATAAACATAAGTCTTTCGTAAAGTATTGCAATACATTGAGAAATAGCTTGAATTACTTGATTAAACAAATAGGCAGTTGATTGTTATGCATTGAAATACAAAGGTTACGAACACCATTTACAACATTATAAACACTACTGTAATTAATTAACTTACCCTCACACAAATTGAGACAACGAGTTGGTACGTATCCGCCAAAAGATCATTTATAATTTGATACTGTTTACGAACGAAATCAGGTTTATCCTTCTCTATGTCTGGTATTTTCATAGTATTAAACACAAGGAAAAATACTTTAGCTGCACTATACCGCTTATAATCTTCCGGACTCTATAAAGAAAATATAAATAAGGAATTAGGTTTTGCTTTAAATACAGTTGACACCCCAAGTCTGGGATTATACAAGAGCTTAGTCACAAAGCATGTTACAACTCACAGGAATACTGTCGCATTGAATACGCTTGGCATTGGTAAGTGTGGTAATGAATGGCTTCAAAACAAAGAAAAGAGTAATATATATATATATATATATATATATATATATGAATCATGATAACTGTATCTCATACATAATCACATTGTCTAAGGAGCGTATTCTGCAATTTTAGATTTAAAAGAAATGTTAAGGCAAACCTGTAAAATTGGTGGAAATTTAATTTCGTCGAAGTATTGCGCCTTAACCCTTGGATACCCATGATATTTTTTAACTCCGGATTCTCAACAAGGGAACAAGTCTACTTCAACACAATTTTTTGCAATTAGAAACGTCCTTATTTATGGCATCGATAATATTGGTATGGTATGTTGGTTTTGTTAGTGTAAGTTAGTTTAGGGTAAGTTTAGGTAGATTAGCCAAAGGAAATTTGTTTAAACGCTATAGAACTGTATTCATTACGTAATATCTTTTGTGACAGGAAAGGTTGCAATATTGGAATATCTATGCAATATTGCAACGATATATTGCAATAGTCTCTAATATTACCTGTTCTTTATTCTATATTTCGTTGAACAAAAATCAAACAAGAAATACTTGAAACAAGTATGGTAACATAGATACCCAAGGGAGGTACAAATGTACACTAGTGTAATTTTAGAGACATAAGTAAGCAGATCACCTTACAATATAATTGTTATTGAGGAAATAAGTTTCCTTACAGTCCAGTCCACAAAGTAAAGAAAGCTAGTCAACTTTGGTTGTCTGTGAGATAACATATACAGTAAAAGTTATGCATGGGGTACATTTGTACCCCCTTTGGGTATCCGAAGGATAAGGAGGTTGTTTTCCAGTGTCTGATAAAAATCATTCGGCACTCCTGGTTGGCTATTCGAAAACTTCTACATATCAAGAAACACAATGATTCAATTTTGTCATATCTCGGAGCTTTACGGTATGTAACAGAATAGATAAAACATAGTTATCATAATCAAAAAATGCAAGTGTACAACAAGAATACCCCTTGCAGAGAACGCAGCAATAATCACTGGCTAATTAGGATAAAACTTAAAATAAGCATGAAAGAAATGTCCTCTTTGCAGTATTCGATGTGTCAGTCGGGGTAATGCAACAACCGTTATAAAATATTAAGAACTATCGTGCGTGTTATTTCTTCAGAATCGATTTATTTATATATATTTTAAATAACCAAACACACAAATGTATAAATATATCATGTCATATAAGTTTTGACCATTTATTTTCTTTTACCTCAAGAACAATATTTATACAAAAAGCTGAAACTGTGTTGCATGAATTTCAATGTCTGGCGTTTACGTTAATAAACTCCCCTAGGATTGTCACCATCAAGTGTGCTGCGGAAAATCAACAATATTTAATAATTAATGGAGTTACTAAGTGCTTTGACGAAAACTTGTTTTAGAATATTCCGTATAAATTGTCTAGAACAAATAACCACCACAAAATGTAAAGAAAGCAGGGTTATCTTTCCCAGATGACCATACAACATCGGCCACCATAGATAGTATGTTGTTTGAATTAATTTGTAAAGAAATGTTGGTTTTAGATTGAAGATTGTCGGATAATACGACTGTAGTATTTTTATTATTGAAATCCATTTTTTGTGTATCATAGTACATGTCCTCAAAATCACTATAATTCCGTCAAATATCTACTGTGCAATTGACTTCGAGTGTCGTTACATAACGAGACTCCGGGATGCCGCACAGGTACACAGCAGAAATATCGATAGAGTATTGGTCTTTTTACGGAGAATACATAAGGCTCGTACGGGAAACATGTGACTGCGACACATCAGGGAGCACCTGTGGAGAAGGATCATTCGGATCAACCTAACTGACAGGATGTTGACCTCCAGTGCAATCACAGCCATTGCGTCTCTAAAGGGAGCACTATGGTCACAATGTTCCTCCTCATAGTCAAGTGATTAATGCATATACCGTAAATCAGAGTTCGATTCGCCGCGGTGACTCAGTAGTAGAGCATTCACCTCTGACCTCTGGTGCATGGGGTCCCGGGTTCAAGCCCAGCTCCTGCCAAGTGAACTTTGTGGTGGACAAACAACGTGTGCGTGGGTTTACTCGGCGTTCTCTTGTTTCCTCACACTTTCTTCGTTCCACCATTTTCATTCATTTCTCATAATCACCGTCTCCTTTAGCCTAGTCGGCATAACTGTGAGACGTAAAACTGACAGATTTCATTTCATTTTTTCAGAGTTCGTTTCCTGGCAGAAGCGTGCAAACAAGACAATTTGGATTCCACTTTGAAAATTGAGTTTGATCTTTAAATGTATTCCCATGTAAATGTAATACTCAAAGGGGAAATTAAATAAACCCAATCTAATGTAAATCATGAACACTAAACAATTAATTTTTGGCTAAAATAACACGCACCAGCAGAACTCGCAAATTATTTCATATTTCAGTGGTCATCATGAAGTGCGAATCCGGTTATTTCGAACAATAATCCGATGGTGTGAAAATATGGAGAACGAAAGTATTCAAAATATTCAAAGATGAGAGTAGTTTCTGTCTCGGCAACAAAGAGATCTTTTGTGTTCTTAATGGTTTGGAACGTTAAAATCTGGCGTGTTTTGGCACTGGCATGCCGAACTCAGTGCTAACAGTCTAATATGGACAATAATCTAAACATCCAATTTGCCTCTAATCTTCGTTCAGGAGGTATAACTGGCCAAGTCGTCAAGTCGCCAAGCCTATCCTCCGTCATCATATAGATAGTTTGTGGGACTACCTCTTTCATCAGTACAACTGAACATATTTAAGTTGATATAAGATCTTAACCCTGGTCTTCTTCGTCTCCAAACCTAAATCCTATCGAATACCTGTGAGATAATGTGGAACGGCGTCAGGCAGCCAGTTAAACTCCAGGAACTACAATCCCCAACCTTAACCCAGATATAAAATGAGAATAAAATATAACATACACATATTGGTTTGTATTTTCAGCATCTGTGCACCCAGTCGCATGTACGAACTAATTATTAGGTGACTTATTGGGGTGTGCATATGATCTTAACTTGAGTATTGCGTAATTGTGAACACGCCCTGTAAAATGTTCAAAATGTCCTTAGGCGGTATACTGGGATACTATCACTACCTTATCATCACCTATCACCTGGGACACTATCATCAACTTCTTGTATAGCAAGATTGAACAGATTCTAGATTAGATAAGATTCTTCGTCCAAAAATTTCAAAATGACCAAGATGATATTTTTCTAGCTGATACTGAAGTTCAATTAATAAATTTTTTGTGTACTTTTCTTTTAATATTGTCAAGAAATATGAATAAAATATTAATACGTAATTGGTTCAAAATCTCTAAACTTTGCGTACCAGCAATTTCAGGAAGGTAATACATAGAGTAGGTGTAAGTTTACAAAATTGTTTGTTTTGCGAACATCCTTCAAATGATATATTTCTCCCTTCCGTTCTTCGCTACTTCTCTTTAATTTATAACTTCTGATAACGCCCAAAATTCCAGCCTGTCAAATTAACAATTTTGACCGAATATAGAAGAGGTGGTAATAATATAAGAGTAACATAAACACGTAGGATCGATGAGGTGGTGACACTGAGGTTGCTTGTGCAGCGCTTTAACTTTGGTAGTAGTATGTTATTGTATCACCTGCAGTACGCCAGACAAGATAGATCGGATGTATGTGTTGATAAATGTATAATGATTCTGTATACAGAGTCTATGCAAGACGTAGACTTACAGTTTTACCCTTTTAGGATTTCCACTTTTTGAGGTAAATTTAAGATTATCACTCAAACAGCTATTGCTTTTTTACTATTAATCGTAGGATCGTGGCTCCTACCTCTTTTTTTCAGAATAGAGTATACTTTCCAACGGTATCACTCTCCTGTCCGTATTATACACCCAAAACGGGAAAATCGGGTAAAACCGAGAGATTTTTTTGATTTGTTTTACGAAAATTTTGCGCCACTCTAGCCTGGGCCTGGATTCAAGTATGGATCTGAGTTTTTATTTTCTAAATACGCTGCTATGTACATAGTACGTGTGCAAAAGTTCAATCTTGTATTTTGAAAACAAAGGACGAAAAAAGTTTTGGAAAGCGTGAATTTAGGCTTTATATACATACGTACATACATACATACTCTCTCTCTCTCTCTCTCTCTCTCTCACACACACACACACACACACACACACACACACACACACATATATATATATATATATATATATATATATATATATATATATATATATATATATATATATATATATATATTTGGTGTTAATGAAATATACCGATAAACTGTAAGAGTTTATTCTTCACATCAAAATAAGAGAAAAAGTTCCTATGGACCTATGGCGAAAAGTGTGCATAGCTTCAGAACTAGGGTTGTCCAAAATTGCGAAATGTTAAACTTCAACAGGCTCTATTTCGAACTGTGGATGGTGGACCTTATCAGCGTAAAGGAAGCCACGCATACACAATGGAAAATTGCATATTTCATCAATCCGCAATAAGTGGAAAAAAAAAGGAAATTTTTGTCTTTCACGTCCCAGATTCGCAATAAGTGTATAGGGTATTCCCTACAGGGTGTAATTCTCAGATATGCTCTCAATATAATTTTCAGATATATCCTGATTCCAAGGAGGGTCCAAAGTAGGGAGGAGGAAAGCCTTGACAACAATGGACATCCAATACTTCGGAGGGAAGTCGGAAGTGTTAGGAACCGGGAGTTAGATGTTTTGTGTGTGTGTGTGTGTGTGTGTTCGAAATAACGTGTGATACGATGTATTTCGTGACTATATAATTCACGTTTTCTCAACTTATAAGCGTGAAAGAAAACATCCCAGCATGCGTTTTCACGAGTACGAGAGATCGTGCTGCTGACGATCCTTAACACTTCCGACATCGCTCTAGATGACTTCGTGTTCACTGCTATCAAGGCTTATCATTTGCTTATTTCGGAACAATCATAAAATCAGAGCATATCTCAAAATTCGGTTGATGGCATGTCTGGGAATTTGACCCTACAGGGAATACTTCGTATACCAATTGAACATTAATGAAATATGCATTTTTGGACTGCGTATGCGTGACTTCCTTTACGCTGATAAGGACCACCATCCACAGTGTCTCTTATTCGAAATGAATCCTCTTGAAATTTGGCTTTTTCGCGATTTTGGACAGCCCTAGCTCTGAAACTATGCACTTTTCCCCAGAGGTGCATATGAACTTTTTCTTTTATTTTGATGTGAGGAAGCATATCTTACAGTTTGTCGGTAAAGTTCATTAGCACATTATATAATAAATCTTTTCTGCGTCATTACTATTTGGCCTAGAGTCATGATTTAAACGTCATTTTCTGCCGGATAACAAATATTTCCAACTAGCATATCTATATCATACACTTGAATCGGAAAAATCATGAAAAACCGGAATTTTTTCTGAAAAAAAAAATCACTTCCTCGGAACACTTGCGCCCATCGGTCCCTGCTCTGGTTTCGCATAGGAATCTAAAAAAATGTAAAATACCCAAAGGTACACACTATCCGTATGCAAAGTTTCAATTAAAGGCGTGAAAAAAAAATGAATTTTGCTCAAGAAACAATGAAAAGTCATGTCCCTCCACCCCCACTTGGCGCCGCCAAGTTAACCATTCGGCTCCAAGACGCTTCTGTGTTTTTCTTTGATCCATCCTTGACTTGACCAATAAAAAGCAAGCTTAAATACCTGCTATAGTACCTAAATAAGCGTTCAAAGATGACACTACGCCATCGTAACAAAAGTTACAAAATCTTAAACGGGTTAAAGTGTAATCCATACCACCGCAATGCGTTTATATTTTCAGTCTCTTACACTGGGAATGGAATAAAGGACCCGAGCACCTAAGGCACTTGCGAAGGTAGATAAGTGGTAAATACTTGGAGCAAGTGTTGAAATCGAGGAATGATAGAAATCCAACACACTCGTGTCACCTTCTCAATTCTGTTAGTTATTTAGTTTCTCCTTGCATTGTACTTAATCAGAAGATATTGAAATTGATATCCAATATCTGTTCTTAATACTCTTGGAATCTATCTTCTGATAAAATATATCTCCTATTCAGACGTAGCAGTAGTCAATTTTAAATAGCAAGCTAGTCCGCAAGTTCGGATGCACTGAGCAATCTTGGTCTGTACGTTGTTTTGAACGCAACTTTGTCCAGAAGTAGTTCGGCTTTCGCATACTGAATTTGTGCCTTGCTATTTGTGTCCTGTAACGCTTGTTGAAAGAAAGGTATTCAGCCAAAAGATCTTCCATTCCCATTTCCCAGTCTACTCAACTGACTAGGAAAGGTCGCAAGGTATTGCTCTGACTTCATATTGATACTATGAACAATCGACTCGTATTTACATATGAAACAATTACGCAAACATAGAAATCCTCTATCGGATTACGCGCTCGAATTACGAGCGTTAGAATTTAAAATTTGAACAGATTTTGCAAAAGGTTTGAAGTAACTATTTTTTGAGATATATGTTTCATAATGGTGAATAATGGTGAAGTCTAGCCATTAGTGCCTAGCATAACGGTGAAGTCAAACCGTACGCATTTTGCAAGATATGGAAAATTATTATGGAGGAGGTGAAGGGTAATGGTGTTTTACAACTTGCAAATTCCCTTCTGTTTGGCACACTATGTTGATAGGTTGATAACATCTATTTGAAACCGCTATTCGCATCTACAGTCATTGAAATGACACTTCCCTGTGTGGCCACCTTCAATGACAATGATATTTGTCTCGGAAACGATTGGCCGTGGAACTAGTGTGAACGAGACTTCCAACCCCGTCGGCCTCTGTGAAAGATGGTGTGTCAATATCTCATCGCTAGCATTGTCTAAATAATTTTTCATCGGATTTTAATGGCGATTATTGTAAAATTGTGACAAAACTTCAGGGAATTTTTCATGGTAATCGGCTAAACAAGGCAAAAAATATAATAAAAATAAAACAAAATTAGGTAGCGACAATGTATTCAAACATCGGTTTTCTCCAGAATAAAAGCCACCTTTCTCACAGCTTTGTGAGCACATTTCTGCTAATATATATATATATATATATATTAGCAGAATTAATTTAATTTTTTGGCCTTTTTTGTCGCTGAATATCTTCAAATATTCCCTAGAGTCTGACCAATATTTTCCTATAATTAGCATTTCAATTTGCTGAAAACTAAAAAAAAAAAATAAAATAAAATAAAATAAAATAAAGAAAGAAAAGAAAAAGAAAAGCTCAAAAAAGACACTTTTGCAATGCATAAGTATAGCCCGACAGGGTTCGAAGTACCGCTCAAGATAGTTCCGCAGCCGACCGCTCTGGCGCAGGGCGATTAGTTTGAAGCACCTATTCCTCGGGGTTGACTACAAACAGTATGCCGGTGGTGTAAACTGACATTTGTATTCATTGTCAGTGCCAACCTGCAGTCAATAATTTATTTGGATAACTTCATTTTAACAATAAATTGATTTTTGATTGTTTTCTACATACAACATTGTGTTGTGCGCCCCAGTGTTGCAAAATTCTTGTTGGACAGTTGATCTGGACAAAGCAAAGAAATGGTGGCAGAGCCTTTTGAGGAAATATTGGTCTCACTTCTACCTACAGAAGGAAAAGAACGTCACGATATAAATTATCACAAGAATAATTATGAATACCATGACGTTGTTCATTGAATTTCGCACGGCTGGCAAAGAGTTTCGGAGACAAATGTCATTGTTCAGTTTGAAGGTGGCCACATAGGAAAATGATATTTGAATGACAATACAGTTGAATAGGAGTAGCAAATACATTTTAGAAGCTTATCGGTACTGTATGACAAACATGAGTTAATTTGCAAATTGTAAAACGTCATTACCCTTCCCCCTTCACAATAAGCGACCTTATGTTGCAAACTGCGCATGTTTTACCTCACCACTGTATGGGGTACCCAACACAGAGTACCCCATGATGTCAAAAATGAAGCGTCTATATCAAAAAGTGGTAACTTCAAATTATTCGCAAAATCAGTTTAATTTTGAACTTTGAACGCTCATATTTCGAACACACTTCGGATCGAGGATTTCTCCGTTTGCGTAATTGTTTCATATTTAAAAGCGAGTCAATTGAGTTGAGTTGAGTTGAGTTGATTTTTAGTTTAGCGTCCCTTTCAGCAGCGAGGCTATATGAGACGTGGACCTACTGATTAACGTGGAATCCGAACCACATGAGCTCCCGCCGGGAATCGAACCCGGGTCTCCCACGCCAAAGGCGCGTACGCTAACCGCTTAGCCACGAGGGAGCTCGAGTCAATTGAGTATAGTATCGATATGAAGTCAGAGTAACACCTCGCGACCTTCCTAGTGAGAGAAGAGAGGTACGGGTATAATTTTGAGTTACTGGTCGCGTCAGTTTCTTACATATTGCAGTATTAGATTTCTCCTGATTAGAAATCATAAACTATCAGTGGAATTACTATTATTATTAGTTTTTAAAACAATTATGTTTGCTCTCCTCATATTCATACCCGATTATTGGAATTCTATTTTCGAACCAAGTTCGATTATCCCCGAGTTTTGGTTTGGTATGGTTACTGAAATTTAGCCCCCCGTTTTCAGCAGTAAAGAAATGCGACGAGTGCCTATAGTGTAAGCGGAATCTGAACCACCATAATGAACTTAATGCTCTCTCAATGGGAGTCAAACCGAGAAGCTAGTGCACTAAAGACCGGAACGCTAGCCACTAGACCAGCAGAAAGGGCAATCTACGAATTTTTATTTTTTATAATAATGTATTCTGAAACAGTTCCAAGTGTTGAACGATTGCTTGCGCCTTCAATTTGTATAATTGCTCTTTTCTACGTGATTTGGGATAAAGAAAAATGCAATTTCGCAGATAAGAACAATTTTACTTAAAGTTAAGTCTGTGGTCAAAACCAACAGTAATAAATGTATAATAATGATAATGGAGGAACCTATTGAAATCGAAAATGAGAGGAAAGACTAAATTACCAAGAAAATAAATAAATATAATATTATTCAGAAAATCGCATGGTCGATTTAGAACTAGCGCGATTCTCATAAGAGATTCGAGCAGTATAGTTGTACATTGAATTACCGTTCTCCCATAATAAATATATGTTGTAATAATACTAATATTTTTACTTTTTATATTAGTGTCAGGAAATTAGAGACACAAAGTCCAATTGCAATTTCCAAAAGGTAATAATATATGAGTTTACAACACAAAAGGACATGCATAGAAAACAAGATCGTAAAGCATAAGAATATAGAGATACAAAGACACATTGAGTAAATCATACAGAATAGAGATGATTAGAATAACAATGTAGCCATAATAATAAATCATACACAGAAGACAATCTATAATATAAATAAAATAAAGTTGGTTTGTCTGTGTATCTGTCTGTCTGTATGGTGCGGCCTGGAGACCAGACGAGTAAACCGAGAGTTTCCAAATTTGAATCACGGGTAGCTTGTTCTAAGCCCCAGACCAAGGCAAAGAGTTTTTTCTTTTTTTTTATTTCGAACCAGGAAGTCAAAGTGGGATGATACGGAGACATGTAAAAATAATCAAAATGACCGATATTAGAGTCAAATCCATAGTTTTCTCGGTCGCTGAGGTTAATGGTGGCACTTCCATTAGCGATAACTTTCTAATTCAGCTACCATTGTATGCGGGCCGGGGTTCACCTGCGGGGAGGGCAGGTTACCGAGACATGTGAAAATAATCCAAAATGATCGATATTAGTGTCAAATCCAAAGTCTTCGCCGTCTTTGAGATCAATGGTGATACTCCCACAGGTTTTGACTTTCAAATACAGTCCCCATGCGAAGAATGGGTATTTCAGCTAGTAAAAAATAAAATAAAAATGAACCAGTACATGCTAAAGAGAATAAAATTTGTAACAAGTGATAGGTAATGAATGCCTCTGAATAAAAGTAAAAGTCACAGCAGTAATCAATAATATGTGGGTAATTGTTAGCATTTGTCAAATATTTATATATTGATACACCTATAAAAATAGATTACATTTAACAATTTTGAAATTTCTTATTAACATGTTAGGATAATAAAGATTGATAGCTTTAATTAATGGTAAGTTGCCCATCGAAACATTATGAAGAAGTTTCATAACAAATAAGGTTCTTCGTTCCGATAATGAGTAAGCCAATTATTCGTCTAATTTCGTCATGGGATTTCTCTTATAGGAATTTAAATTTCCATCGTAACAATGTGCAAAACAAGTTTATTATTATTATTATTATTATTATTATTATTATTATTATTATTATTATTATTATTATTATTATTATTATTATTATTATTAAAGAAGGTTGCCCTAAAAGATCTCGTAATACGTTTTCACCTAGAATTTGTGATTCACTTGTGATAAATATAAAATCTACTCTATTACCTTCAGCTGCTCATAGAGGTGACGTTCATACAAAGTGATCAGGGCATTTCTGAGGTGATGTTCATTTCCTTTGGAGTAAATGACACATAGCACTGTTGCCAAGCTACGTCGTCGACTAGTTGAATGTTTGTCACTTCCTGTCATGGAGAACAATTGGATCATGATGTCGTCAATGACTTCATTTTCAAGGATCTGCAAATAAAAGAATATCATTTTAAGTAAATAGATTCAACAGAGGAATCCTGTTATAATATTTCAAAATGTTGTTTTTGTGTAGATTTAGAACTAGTAGAGCAAGAGGAAATCTCTAGAACAAGTGGGTTATGTGTAAAACATAAAACGATCGAACTCCAGCAGTGTTCAAACTTGGGAAGGTTTCCTCTAATCTCAGGGGAAAGCCTGTATCACACTATTTGGTGGTACCTGATATTAAATTCATTTTAATTTCCTTTTGTTTAATTTATTTTATTCTTAGTTCGATCTTTGTCAATTGTAACTTTGATAAAACTCGTATCTATTATAGTAATATATTACAAATCTAGATTTTAAGATAGTGTTTGCGGCTAATTTTTTATTATTTGTGTGTTAATAAAATGGAGAGGAAATTTGAGAAAATTATGCTAACCTTGACAAGTTTGAATCACCAAATGAGTCGCAAAATACATTTTTAATTGCTGAACGTACACTATTTTTGATTTGTAGAATGAATGGAGTGAATATAGCTGAGTGAATAGAGAATAGAGGATAGATAGCTACTAGATTTTTTTACAACATCTTAAGGTAGGGATAAAAACGTATCAATGAAACAATAAAAAATAAAACAAGAACATATGAGGAAAACATACTGTTTATCATACTATAGTCCACGCGAATAAACTGAATAGGAAATTACAGGCATTGTTAAAGTCAAGTTAGAGTTAAAAAGGGTGCTTCCTTTGTACAGATCGCTCCACAAAAATTGATACAAAACTTTGCCACTAAAATTGCTGCAACCTATTGTTTTGCAGATGCGTAGGCAACCCAACTTACACCCTCGAGTGATAAATTACGTTTGGTTTTCAATTTATTTCCCTCCCTTTACCTCATTTAGAGCAGTATTCGTCAACTCGTTGATGCTGTGACGTAATATACTCCTTACGTTCAGATAGAAATTCGCCTGGATAGAGTTTTGAATCGAGGGTTACAATGTATTCATCATGTTAATATGTTATATGAATGTAAAGTGATTTTGCCACGTTTGAGATGTTTCCGAACAAAGCAAGATTGTTCTCAAAAATAAATAGTACTGTCTGGAGTATAAGCTCAAAAAGAAACGTAAGTTACTACCTAAAGTTACTCAGCATGTGTGTTTTATCTAACTTCATTACAGACGACATAGAAACACAAATAGAGAGAGAGAGAGAAAGAGAGAGAGAGAGGAGGGGGAGAGACAGAGAGAGGAGAGATTCAAAAATACAGGGAGAGAGGGATACATTTACATATCCAAGATTAGAATTATAGAAACAAGTGATGACACAGTATTCGTACTGTATTTTAAGGAAAATTTTGATTTTGTGAAGCAGAAGAATCAAAGTTTACCAATCGAACCGGCGAATGAAAGTCGATTTGAAAAAATGAAGTTAAATTAGACCTTTCAGTTTTACGTTCCACGATTAAATCGGTTAGGGTAAAGGAGACGGTTATGGTGTGAAATGAATGCAGTACTTGAACAAATAAAGCGCGAGAAAACAGGAGAACCCTGAGGAAACCCACGCACACAGTGTTTGTCACCACAATGTCCACTTGGGGCGAGCTGGGATCGAAACAAGAACCCAACTTAGCAGATGTGAACTCTCTAATACTGAGCTACCGTAGCCACATAACTCATTTGGAACATAAGATGATTGCATAGCGAGATAAAGATTTTTACATTTATAGAATGAAGAATTAGAAAGACCACAGTTTCCGTAGACGGGTTTCGAACGCAGAACCTCTGTGTCATGAAACCACTATGCTAGCTACTGGCGCACGGAGAATTCTCCTGGACAAATCATGTATGTTCTTCTCGCATATTTCAAGAACGCCGCCTCTCGTAGCATGGGAATTACAAATATACTTTAATTTCTATTAAAAATGATTTATATCAAAATCAATGTATATGTTTTTTGCTTGTCAAATGTAAAAATCCATATGGTTGACTTGGTGTACTTGAAAGTGATGTTTATCAAAGAGACCATGGTTTGGAAGAGAAGAATCGACACAAATGTTGGTTCGGATCCTAAGGTGGTGAAGAGGGTTTCAAAGTGGTGGAAGTGGTTTAAAAGTAATGTTTAGAAAATAGAATATCTGACGAAGTTTTGACGCTAGGAAGTTATAACTCAGTATGTATCCTCATTTCGAAAACACGAGTTTACATATGCACATGACTTGTAATCTGAAAGTAAAATACTGTGGGGTAAGGTGCGCATAAGTGGAAAGGAATGATAAGTAAATGCAATGGAAAATGTCTTGCATTAGTGTCGAATCGATAGTTTTCTGGCAGGTGAGATAAACAGTTGCAATTCCGATGCCATGTAATTCCACGTTCAGCCCCCGTTAGTTTGAGAAGGGGCAGAGAAGGAATGATAAATAAAATATCCGAAATGATCAAGATTATCGTCGAATACATAGTTTTTTTGGGGGGGGCAACTAAGCTGATGATAATAACAAAAAGTCAAGAATGTGCATGTTAACTGGCCTAAGAATTGACAGGTGCAGCAAAGCTGGAAACTTTAGCTAGTTTATTATAAATACTCATAGAGGCTTGTAGTGTTTTGAAGAAAAAAAAAACAGTTGAGAATGTTCCAAGAGCATGGAGCGGGAAGGATAACTGTCATTGTTCCTAGATGTAAAAGTAAATATCTAGAAATTTACAATTTTTGGCCAATATCACGGAAGCGGTAAGTCATAGGGAGATTATTATTGGTGTTAGTAAATCCC